>NC_137982.1:26727213-26989713 GCF_963924665.1 Micromys minutus | reverse complement strand
ATTGATCAATGAGGTTGTTGAGATCACATAACAAATTAAGATTGGAAGTGGATCTGGCTTTGCCAGCAGTTTCTTTTTTACCATCACCACCTACCTTCTTCACACAGTAGAGTTATCAGGTGACCCGCCCTGCAGATTGATCCAGGGATCTATGTTTAATGCCACATGGCCTACTAAAGATGTCACAGAATGGAATGTTTGGTTTAAAATGCCGAGAAACTAGAAAAGAATGTGTTGCCCAGCCCCTGGCCATGTAATGTTTCACAGCTAAAGAGAAATAATCTTTGCTGAAGATTATTTCTTCAGTATTATTTTGACAAAATAATCTTTGCAGGTACTAAGAGCCAGGAACCAGCTATTCTTTCTATGTTTTAGGACAATCTTAGAATAGTAGTCATCATCAGCTTGGTATTCTAGGAAGCAGTCACTGAAAATGGAAATAGAATTACAAGAGATTTATTGGAGGAAATAGTTTTTCTTTTTATGTCATTATTAATACTCAGTCAAAACAATTTTAGAGAAAACAATGTCTGACTTATTAAAATTGAGGTTTATGAGGTGCTAAGGGCATTACTGGAAATTTTAGAGTGAAACCCTGGGCTTCAGTCGCCCTGACAAGCAAGATCGCACCACCTATCCAGTGTGCCAACTAAAGAAGCAATGAAAAGCGGAGAACCACTGTGGCCATACTGGCAAGAAAACCAAAGGGATCCAGCAGTTCCTTGTCCACCTCCAGGACACTGGCATGAAGTTTAGGCTTAAATAAGGGGCAAGAATTTCTGGTCCAGGTGTGGTCCAGCTCATCATTAACACACCATATCTCCATCTGCTTTAAAAGCCGTCATCTGTGGAAAGCCTCTTCTTCCTCTGACATCATGGCTTCAGCCTTTCTGTGCACCATCAAAAGGTTCCTGAGTAAATTCTAATCCCTTGGAGATCATTGTTTCAGTGGTCGGACAGCCCAAGGGAAGTTCACAAGTGGCTCTTTAGAATGTCTTCCCTCATGCCAGGATGCTTACAGTGGGGGCTTTTACCATGGTCTATCTTCACAGTGTGGGACCTCTGAGATAGGTGGTGCCAAAATTAGGCACATTCACATACTTACATGTCAGCAACATGGTGGGCTTGTCTCGGGCTTTCAATTTCAACTTGTCACAGTACAGGGAGGACTTCCTTCGTCTATCACTACGTTAGCAAGACAGGCACATCTTTGTTCTGAATAATTGGTCAGAAAGCCTAGCATTTTCAGCAAGCAGTTAGAATAACTAAGGTAACTGTTCACATTTTCTAAGCGTGCGATATTGTGTGCATAGCATTTGTCATTCTGGAAAAGAATCGTGCGTTCTATTTTCGCCCACATGAAGAAGTGTTTAGATTACAAAAGCTAGGAGCAATTTAAAAATGCATTTGTCCCTTTACTTCAAGAACCATAATAATCACTGTCTCCCAGATACTGGCGATCACTGGGACATTTTAGTTCCTTTGGAAGGATCTGCAGCTTGCCTACTTGGCTTCTGTGTCTCTAGTCTGCTGACTCAGCAGAGCCCAGGAGCAGGGTCTCACACTGCAGTGATATCCTAGGCAGCAGGTTCTAGAAAGGGATGTCTCAAAGCCACTGAAGGAAACACCTTTCTGTAGCTAGAAGGATAAGTCTGGTTCCAGGGACTACCAGGCGCAGACTGTATGTCTTATGTACCTTACTACTGGACGATGTCAGACAGGATGGGGAAAAGAACACATTCCTTTTTTGTCTTAAGAGGATGTTTAAGAAAATCCTAATGTAAACACTGATCATCAGGTGTCTTTGTTTATAAGTCCGGTTTTGCTAATGTTCTCTCTGTATCTCCAGCAGGATAGAGGATAACCTGTGCTTCTCAGTAATGTGTCTACAGGTCTCTTTCTCCACAGAAAAGCTAATGGGTCTAATGTTTCATGGAACACTTACAGGGAAATACAGTTCTGTTCCAATCTTCTCATTTTACAAGTGGGAGAATTGAGACCAACAAGAGGTGAACTGGCTTCCCATAAGCTAAAAGCCTTGGGAAATTATAGTGTCTTAATCCAGGGAGACTGCAGACCAGTGGTTCTCATACCGTGGGTCACTATCCCATGGGAAGTTGCACATAAAATATCCTGCATATCAGATATTTACACTACAGTTCATAACAGTAGCAAAATTAGAGTTATGAAATAGCAACAATATAATTTTATAATTTGGGGTCACTACAATATGAGGAACTAGATTACAAGGTCACAGCATTAGGAAGGTTGAGAACCAAACCACTAGATGGTAAATGGTTGCGGTAAAATTGAAAAACGGATCTGCTACTATCAGTTTCCACCCAGCAGGAACCGCTCACCCCAGCTGCTTCTCTACCAGCCAGAATCTTTGCTCTCATTCTCCACAGCCCAGTAAAATCATGACTCCACAATCAACAGTTTATCAATCAGATTTATATGTCAAATTCTCAATCCACAATACATCCACACAATAAGCTTACAACCATTGACAAAGATATAAACCACCCACCTAGATAAAACAAATTGATCCATAGGAGCCCTTAGAAATAATTATATCTACCTATCGCCAATTAAGTTCACCTGGGTCCAAATCCTCTTTTGCTGGCTTCATGTTGCTTCTCCTTCTTCTCCTTCTGTCCCGCCTCACCAAAACTTTGTTCCCGCCCCACTCTCTACCTTCCAATTATGTATCAGCTTGACCTAACTAGTGCCCGCCCTTGCCTGCATATAGACATCAACCTACAGTAAAATAGCAATAGGTTAGTTACTACATATATTAGAGTTTCTGTTGCTGTGATAAAACATGATGAGCAAAAGCAACTTGGAAAGGAAAGGGTTTGTTTCATCTTAAAGCTTGTTGTCCATTGCCTAGAAAAATCCAGACAGGAACCTGGGAGAATGAACTAAAGCTGAAGCTATAGAAGAACTCTGCTTAATGGATTAATCTTTGTGTTTTTCTCAGCCTGCTTCTTATAGCACCCAGGACCACCAACCTAGGGGTATCACTGCCCACAGAGATGGGCCCTTCCACATCCATCATCAATCAAGAAAACTTTGGAAGCATTTTTTCAATTGAGGTTCCCTTTCCACACATGACTCTAGTCGGGCTGACATATATAGCCAGCACACTGCATATTCTCCACAAGAGAGAACACGGGGCTAGGAGAAGAGTCGGTAAGCTTTTTAGTAAAGGACCAGAGAGTAAATAATTTAGGTTTGTTGAGCCAAGTGGTATTCTTTCCAAAACGATTCAACTTTGCCTTTAAGTAGCAATGAACAGTATGTAGGTAAACCATGGGAATGACTAGACTCCATTTGAACTTTGTAGAAGCAAGATGCAGGAACAATGCAGATGAAAGAAACTGCCACTCTTCTTCTAGGACAAGCTTTGTCATCTATTACTGCAAAATAAATAGTCCTAAACATGGTGACTTCCAACAGTCAGCTGATGGCTAGCTTATCTCTCAGCGGGGGTGAGTAGGAGGCATTCAACCTGTTCTTCCTTTCCACTTGGTTCAGGGCCTTGGTTCAGGCTCATTTCTGCAGGGCTATTGGCTTTTACCATAGTCTCCTGAGGGTTCATCTTAGGTCTCGTTCCAACATTTCCTCAGTATTTAGCTTAACAGAGTGATCACTGATCTAAGGAGAGGGGACATATTGTTCTATCTCAGTACAGAGATGACCGATGAATTTGTGGTCACTTAAAACTCTGCTCTAGGAAGAAAATCAGTGTCCCCAGGCACTTGGATATAGGAGCCCTTGCAGACTCTTTGTTATGTTGTTAGCCAGATTACATTTTCTTGGTGTGCATCTACATACTGTATTTATAGACTTCAATTGTCTTCAAGGCTATTAGTATCTCTTCCTTGTCAGAGAAAAGGCCAAGTTCAACTTGTCCCGCTAGTGTGGTAATGAGGGTTGCATAATGCTTGGTGAGAACAGCAGATAGACAATTGGATGGTAAATGAAATATAATCCTTTAATCCCACTTAGTTACAAGCTGGCTTGTGCTACCAAACGCTGACCCAGAGGCTCTTTGAGATGCTAATGGCTTTTTGTCTGTATAAAATGACATCAACCACCTTTTCTATAAGAGGTGAGTTCATCTTCTCCTCAGAGGCTCGCTTGTAAACCTCTAACATTTTGAGAACCAGAATAGTTTCCTTCTAGTCTACCTTATTTCCCATCGCTAAATGGGCTCTAAATCATTCCACCAGGCAGGCAAATGCTGAGCGGAATTTTCCACCGCCTGGTTCCAACAATATTTAAATTATTGAGAACAGTACAGATTCGCTCATCTACTTGACATATTCTCTCCACAGCTGCATTCATTCATATGAAACCCTGGATGCTTGCAGTTTAAATTATTCACACTGCTTTTCGAAAACAAAGGAATGTGCTCTGCATCTTCCCTTCACGAAACAAGGCCTCACAGGATCGAATCTCATTCTGCACATTTCTAGAGATTTCAAGCAACCGACCTAGGTGTAGTATGGTGGGATGGTCCCTTCCCACCGGGGCTATGATGTAACACATACAATTGACCTGAACTTAACAAAGGCACTGAACACCTTTTCCATGGACAGCAGAGCTGCCTGGGTATTGTTATAGTCTCTGGGGAATAAGAATGGGCACAGAGAGACATGGGAGGAAAACACGTTAGGATTCAAAATCAATGTTCCTATAATCTCATCTTTGTGCCAGCACCACTGCTGTGGCAAGAACTGATTTTTTTTTCCTTTAGTACCTTAAAAAAAGAGCTTCTGCCAGAGTCTGCCACTATTATTTGGCTTTTCTTTATCTCCAGCAGAAGCCTAGATCCTTGAACAGCGACAGATACTGACGTGTGGACTCTGGTTTTCAGTTAGTGAGCTGAGTACTCGACTTCAGAGCCCTTGATAAATACAAATAATGCAATCTCAGTGTGAAGGTAACACTGACCAGCTGCTTGTTGTGTAATTAATGTCGGGGCTGAGGTATCCAGCCACGCTGTTTTACTGAACAGCACAAGCACTCAGCCATTCTCCTTGAATGGTGACACCTTAGAGGCCTCTCTATGTTACAGTAGTAAAGAAACAAAGATGTATAGATCCCTAGTATTGCCTACTTCCTCTGAGAAATAGGCAAAGAGACCTACATGATGCTGTATCTACACATAACAGATAAATGAAACCAAGTATAAGCCATGGAGTTTGCACACCTATGATCTCCTGTCTTGCTAAAACTTGGGAGTGAACCATCTTTTTAAGAGGTAAAACTAGGGACTGGAGCAAGAGCTTATTAGTTCAGAGCACTGGCTGCTCTTCTGACCTTGGGTTTGACTCCCAGCACCCATGGCATCTTATAACCCTGTGTAACCCTAGTTCTAGGAAATCCAATGACCTCTCCTGATCTTTTTGAGCACCAAGTATTCATGTGGTGCACAGACCTATATGTGGGCAAAAACACTGATACACATAAAGAGAAATGAATTTAATTTAAAATTAAAGGGAGATAAAGCTAAGGGCATAATTGGTTTCTGAGATTTTAAGCTTTGTATTAAAAGTAGTAAGGTAGGCCCTCCTACATATACATGGTGGACAAGATACAGGAGTAATTTGCATTTTATAGTCATTAAGGAAAACATACCAGCCATTCTCTGTATGTCCTTCCTCCCCAAAGAATACAGACAGGTGACGTTTGCTCCATTCCTCATATAGGACCTGAACAGTAGTGTTTGTTTTGTAAAAACTGGAGGGACCATCTCAGTTTGCTCCTTGTCTGGGTTTTAGCACAGAGGACTCCCGCAGAGGTACTCAACCCCCAATGAAAAGGCTTAACAAGGGAGGTGGAGAGGTGCTTCGGACTTTCTGAAACATCAAAACGCTTCACGCTTTCCTGTCTCCTTTGAGCCTTGCTCTTCTCCAAGCTCTGAGTGTATGGCAGGCCCGCCTGTTTCTACCATCCAGAATTCAGCGCCTATGTACTCTGTGCATCTGTGAATGCTTATCCAGACAACAGGTCTCCTGCCTGTTCCTGCTCACTTGCAGTTTGTTTGCTTTAGCAGCCGCACAGATCCAACATGCCTCAGCTGCAGAAAGGGCTCTGTCCCAGGATGCCAGAGGTGTTTAGCATGTCAGTCCTCTGGAACATTCCCTGTTCCTTTTCACCATGGGGTCACCACAGGCCTGATTACAGCGGGGCAAACTGCTCACTGCCAGGGACTTTTGCTGATTAAATGGCTCTCTTTGTCTCTTTGCATGCTTAGGACCTCCTGCACTGTATGGGAAGCAGCTGATTAGACATGACTTTTATATTCATTTTAAAATGTGGCAAAGCTGGTTTGCAGAACTGGTTTGGTTGCTTCACTTTGAATTTCTCTTTGTTTAATATATAATATATATATATATATATATAAATATATATATATATGTGTGTGTGTGTGTGTATGTATGTATATATATATCCCCCCCCCATCCTGGTGTCATTCTAATACATTGTTCTAGTCGGCTGTGCTATTTTCTAAACAGAAAAGAAAATTTGCCAAGACACATAGTCTGTGAAATTCTTCCCAGTTGGAAATGAGCACATACGTCAGGGCCATTCAGAAGGTAAAACTTGCAATCTCTATGCTTTTGAAAGCCTGGGGACGGTTTCAAACCATCCTCTATCATATAGCTACCACTTAGCAGTGAAAAGACAGTTTGCAAGAATTGATCAGGCTAACAGATGCAAACAGCTCTGAGCTGATGTGTACAAATTCTACCCATTGGCAAAGGGAAACACTTTATTAAAATCCCATGCAATTAACTGCTGATTATGGTTTCCATAGTGATGGTAAAATGGGGGGGGGACAGCCAAGTAAGTACATATATAACTCACTCCACACCTTGCAGTCTTTTTCATTTCTCTTTACTTGAAAAGTTTTCATTTTAATTATCAAATATTAATTGTATAGATTATTGGGTTTATTGCTATTCATCAATATGCTGTGCATTGCATATGTCCCCACCTGTCTACAACCTGGGGCCCCTCACATTCTCCCACTATCCCTCCCTGTTCCTAAAACCTGTTTTCTCAACCCGGCCGGTGTCCAGGCAGAATTACTGGGTCTTGTACATGAGTGAGAAGGTGTGTCTCGCTGTATCTGTGTTTTTTCTCCTCCACACATCTTCTTCCACGTCTTGAACAGTACTCTCTCATGAAACTATACTACATTTTCCTTTACCCATACATTTATGATAGGGCATCTGGATTGGTTCCATATTTTGGCTATTATAAACAGTGCTGTGATGACCTTGGGGGTGGAAGTCCATTTTTGTTACGAATACTCCATCTGACACCATGTAGTACTTCTTTTAATTTTGTGGGGAGTCTCCATTTCTTTGTCATAAGGTCTACATTCCTGCCCAGTCTCACCAAAAGTGTGTAACAGTTCCCAGCATCCCTTCTATTTTGGTAATACCCATTCTAACTGGAGTGAGAAGCTTTCTCAACTGTGGTTATTTTTGTCGTGTTGTTTGTTAAGAATCAAACCAAGCCTAGGAAATGCTAGGCAAGTACTTTAGTGCAGAACTGTTACTTCAGCCTTGTTCTGTTTGTTTCTTTTAGACAAGGTCTCATTCCATAGCCTAAAGCTGGCCTAGGATTTGTCTGGCTGACCTGAAATGTGCGATGCTTCTGCCTCAGCTTCCCGTGTGCCTTGAGCTGACTGACACACGGTGCCCGTTGGGGCTTGTTTTGCATTTCCCCTATAATTAGTGAAAAGGAGCTTCTGTTGTGTGCTTGTTGGACATCTCTATGTTCCATTTTAAGAAGTATCTGTGATGTTTATCTTTTCTGAGTTTCTTCTGTGTTCTAAATGTCAGTGTGCACTGTTTTTCATTTGCAGACATTTTTCTTGTCTCTTAATCTTGTTTTGCTGTGTCAGCATTTCTCAGTTTGATGTGAACTCATTTGTCTATTTTTACTTTTGTTGCCTATGTGTTGAGATTACTATCATCCCACCCCCATACCAGTGTCTTAAAGTAGTTCCCCTGTTTTAATATTTCATGGTTTCAGGCTTAATTCAGGCCTAAGAATTAGTTACATCTTTGATCCAGTTTGAATCTGGTTTCTTGTATGGTGAGCGAAAAGGATCCACTTTGACTCTTCAACATAAGCATATCCAGTTTTGCTCATATTTACTGAAGAGACTGACCTTTTCCCCACTATTAGATTCTTACCACCTTTGTCAAAAACTTTTGTGTGTGTTGGGATGTAGCTCAAGGCCAGAGCACTTGCCTAATATGTGGGTGGATCTGAGTTCTGGGCATAGTAGCACACACACACACACACACACACACACACACACGAGAAAAAGAGAGAGAGAAAGAGAGAGAGAGAGAGAGAGAGAGAGAGAGAGAGAGAGAGAGAGGGAGGGAGGGAGGGAGGGAGAGAGAGACGGGCAGGGGGGGCAGATAACTACACATACGGTCTTCCCAGCTAAGGAAGAGTCTTTAATATCTTGCTGGGAATAAACAAGCCCATACTGATGCTGCAGACCTCTGCAATCAAATGTGTACAGTGCACATGAGCAATGATAGAACACCATCATGGTCTCTTAGTCACAGAATGTGTGAAACAATGGAGCTGGGTAGAGTTGAGAGGGTCCCTTCAGTGAGCACCGCCCACTGCCCTTCCAGGCCTGTTCTTACTGTCTGTGGTGCTTTGGGCTTGTTCTGCTCAACCAGCACTGAAGCGACACCGTGTCTGTCATAGCAGTGAGGGTGGGTCTCAGGTCTCATCTTGTGATGGCTGGAGTCTCTGCTGACCAGGGGAAGAGGGTTTTGATAGCAAGAAAGAGAGAGGCTCCTTTGGTTTACTTGGTGGGAGGTAAGATGTACAGTGAGGATTCCTGGCAACCAAAACTCTAGGTACTAAGTGTTCTGTGTCTCATGGACCATAAGGGTCTTCTTTGCCTGTTTTATTTTCTTTCTTCTCCATATAGAATTTTGATTTACTACCCATTTCCCGTCCTTCATAAATTAAACCAGTCTCTCTAGACCTCTTTCTAACTGCAGAGCTTTACGTCACAGCCCTAAAGATTAACTTTCTTGGTCTCTGTTGTTCTGAATGTGTGTCTCAGTGTGACAAGGATTATTAAGGGTTTGGATACTTTAAAGCTCTCTCACCATATGATATGGATGACTCAAGCATAGAGTGAGGTCGGATTTCTTTGCCACTGAATTCCCACAGAGCCTGGAACAAAGTAAATGTTGAGTAGATATTGTATGGATGAGTAAAATGTGCATAGAAAATGCATTGGGAATTCTATAGATTGTAAGGTTCTGGACCAAGGTTATCTGATATAGCCATGAGGAGTGAAACCAGATGCAACCTGGAAGAACTATAGTAAGATTGAAGCTGCTTCAGTTTTATTGAGAGCAGTCAAACTTTTTATAATTTCATCAGGAACACATTATAATAGCAGTTGCCAGGATCAATAAAATTGTAGTTCCCCGGATATAATGAAGTTTGCAAGTTGTACGTGGTATATCAGATTAATGTCTAAGACCAATTGTCCTGTCAAGCTTCCAGGCTTAATTGACTACTAGGGTAACACACAGAGAAACACAAAATGGCTAGATTGCTTCACTGCCTGAGGGAGTGTGTTCTCAGAAACTAGAAGGTACACAGTGTCGCAGCATCCTTGGATTCTAAACTGAAAAACCTAGAACACATGCCTGTCAAGGCAGCTAGGTCAGGTCAACTCCATGGTTCCCTGCAATTGGTACGTGCTCTGGAGGGTGGGAGGGAATGGCGCTTTTCTCTGTAAGTTGACCTGTTGAGTCTTTTCAAACCAGTCAGCATGGACTAAAGTCACTAACTTTCAACAACCCATGCTAAGGGCCTTCAAAATCCAGTGAGTAGTTAACAGTAGGCTGAAAGAACAGCTCAGTGGTCAAGCATGTGTTTAGATTTCCTGAGTTCATGGGTTCAAATAGTAAACACTGGAGACTGTTTACACCATGATAGCCTCAGGAATCCTTTGCTCTAAGCACTAGGATGCTGCCAATTCCACGTCTTCCTGTTGCCACTAATCTTTACCCAGCAAGATCAATGCTGGTGGCAGCAATGACTACATGCTTGGCTTAGTCCTGGAAGTTCTAACATAGGTGAAATGAATTCATAAAAACAGTGGGTATGTGGTGAGGGTGGTGGGAGAGGGAAGGTTCGCCACCAGCCTCCACTTGTACGGGGTATGTTAGCACATCCCTCTAGAATGGCTTTCTCTTGACAGGGTGCTAAGGTTTCCTGCCTTTCTGTCCCAAGAGTCTATGTGTTGGGTATGTCCACTTCTCATTCCCAGTCACACTGTCATAACACAAGAACCATTCTACTCATTTGAGGCACAAAACCTGCTTCTCGTTTATAGGTAAATGTTGAGCAAAGTCCTTACTACTGACATAAGCATGGGCACCAACTGCTTCTTGTGTGCTTTCTTCCCCAGTTAAAGTCTCTTGTTCTTAACCACTTCACAGTCATCACTGTTGTGTGTTCTCTAACATCAGTCCCAGCTCTCTTTCCTTACTGTTTCATCATAAGACAGATAAACCATTTTCACGAGCATTCTGAAATGAACGACGCACTCCTCATTACCTTCAACACAGTCACCAGAATAATACTTCTTCCAAGGGCACGGTCATGGTGCCAATCATTTTCAGAACTCTATTTCTGGCATCCTCATTAGCTGGTTTCTTTGTATTTTAAAATTAGTGGAATTCGGCTGTATAGGAATACTTGGACAAAAATATGACTGTTTTCATATTCATATTCTCCCCATTCCCACTCAGGTTTTATTGTTGTTTTTCAAGACAGGGTTTCTCTGTGTAGCCCTGGGTGTCCTGGAACTTACTTTATAGATCAATCTGGCCTTGATCTACCTGCTTCTGCTTCCCAAGTGCTGGGATCAAAGGCATGCACTCTGATTCCCTGGCTTCATCTTTTTCTCTTTAAGTCAGGAAAGATCTAAATATTTAATAGTTGACACTACCTTTGAGGAATGCTACTTCTGCCTTAAGTAGAGTTTTCAGTAAAACCTACAGTAGAAATATGATGGGTTTTCTTATAATCTGCAGGAAATGTTTGATGTTATATTAGATGAGAATCAACTTGAGGATGCCTGTGAACATCTGGGCGAGTACCTGGAGGCATACTGGCGTGCCACCCACACAAGCAGTAGCACCCCTATGACCCCATTACTGGGGAGGAACGTGGGCTCCACAGCTCTCTCACCATACCCCACAGCAATCTCTGGATTACAGGTACATTTGTTTTCTTTTTGGCTTATAACTTTTGCAACCTTTATTTTCAGGATCCAGTAGAGAATTAATTAAGATGAAGACTGCAGTTGTTGTTAAATCTGAAGAAGCAAGAGAGGAGGACACTGCATTTTTTAACAAACACAGGGAGCTAGAGAGATGGCTCCACAGTTAAGAACACTTTCCACTCTGGCTGAAAACCATGGTTTAGTTCCCAGCAAACACACAGTGGCTCACAACCCTGTATAACTTCAGTCTGAGGAGATCTGACCTTCATGAGTACCAGGCACATAGGTGGTGCACAGACATACAGGCAAAATATTTATACATAAAAACAAAACTTAAATTTTGTTTTGATTAACAAAGAAAACTAAACCTTACACTGATCCTGACCTGTCATTGAGAAAACCTGCTTTCCCCCATGAGTTTCTCACTCTGAAGAACTTTGCTATGAAGGGATAGTGAATTTCACTTAGATTTCTGAGGACTCTGAAATCTCTGGTAGACTTAATAGGTATTTTCACAGTAATAGTAATTAACATATTCTCAACCACATGGTACATGCTCGAGAGTGCTCACAACCTTGTACAAACAGAATGAGTGAGCAGGTTTGGAAATGGTGCCAGGTTCCTGTGTTTCTGAGGTCTCTAGAGGCCTACCTTAGTCCCCGTGGGGAGTTTGGAGATAAGCACAAAGAATATCAGAGCTCATCTTTGCTGTTGCAGTCAGAACTAGAAGTTGGATGCCAGAGGCATGGCGATACAAATTGAGTCCTGCCTTTCTGCAGTAATAATTATTCACCATTTATCAAGCAGCTGGAATGGATTCAAACTCCAAGTTGAGGAATATACAGTCAAATGAACCTCCTGGCTACATGGCTGGTTTTGTTTTAATGGGTTATAATGATAGTCATAATTGAAGATTTCGTAGAGTTAACTCTAAGCTAAATGGCACTCTCTGAAATTTTATTATAACTACATTACTCCAATGCAGATGGCACCTTTGCAAGCAGAGAACCTGCCAAACAAATGAATTTCTTCTGAATCTAGAAATGAATGCAGGAAACGGACAGTGGTAATACTCAGCGTGTCCATGTGCACTAGCACGAGTCTATGTGCACCAGTACTGTTTCTTGCCTTTGTTTCCTTCCCGTCTAAGAGCAATATTCCCATTGGTTATGGCTGACTCTGGATGGAAATAAAGGGAATGGTTGAACTTTGTAGTGCTGGAGGGTCTAACGGTGCACATTGTTTATCACACATAACCCTATGACTAGCCACATATAGTAGCTCTCCCTAATGAGTTCATTTGGTGCCCTTTACCCTGTGGCCTACTTCTCCCAGTAACCAAAGGTGTTTGATGGCATGACCTGTGACCCACTAATGTGTTTCCTTCTGTGGGAAGATGATGTACTTTGGGGAAGAGGTATCTGGGCCCTTGGTTGCACCACGTTCCTGCTCTATAATCTATGTGACCTATCTAAGCTGGGAGACACAGACAGACAGGTGCTCTTTCAGTGAGAAAAATAATGTCAGACAGTATATTTTGGGTCATCAAATAACGACCTTAAGATGTTCATTTTAATGAATAATATTAAAGAACTTGGTTTATATCTGAAGACTGAGTTTCATATCTGTGTCAGACACAGAAACAAATGCATTATTTAATGGACAGTACAAATAGTAGCTTCATTCTTTTTTTTTTTTCAAAGCTATAAGGAATACTGATCCTGGACAAGATGAAGTAAATATATAGTGAGCAACTTTTGGGGGAGAAATATTTTTTATGAATCCATGAAAAGAATCAAATAATAGATCTTATTCTAAACTTTATGTCTGAATGATAAAGTAATCCTTACCCCCCCAATTAAGCCTATCTAAATAGATTAAGTTCTCTTTAAAAGTTCACTTTAAGTTCTTGTGTTTTAATAGGAAGCAGAGTCGTTCAGTATCATGTTTACATTCATGAACTGTCAGTAATAAAGCATCTATGTATGTTGCATCCCCAAAAAAAGGACCAGGTATTCGAAGCAGAACGCTTGTGACTCAAATGCTTTATTAGGTCAGACAGAAGCTTGTGTTATAGAGCCTGTAACTGCACAAGCATTAGCATGTTTAGCTGAGTGAAGCTGACCTCATCTAACCAGTGAACTGTCTGATATTTTTAGAGTCAGCGAATGAGGCACAGCAACCATTCTACAGAGAATTCGCCAATTGAAAGACGGAGCCTAATGACCTCTGATGAGAATTACCACAATGAGAGGGCCCGCAAGAGTAGGAACCGCTTGTCTTCCAGCTCCCAGCACAGCCGAGATCACTACCCTCTGGTGGAAGAAGACTACCCTGACTCATACCAGGACACTTACAAACCCCATAGGAACCGAGGCTCACCTGGGGGATGCAGCCATGACTCCCGACATAGGCTTTGAGGCTGCCCAAACAAACAAACAAACATCATCTGTTGACAATTTACCATAGTACTGCTAAGATAAACCAGTCATTTTAGTTTGGGAAGCATGGCACAGTATCTGCTGTGCGGGTGGTCTGCTGTCATTTGATCTAAGGGGCAAGAATTAAATAGAATTACATTATGCCCTTAAGTCTAGATGGGTATTAGATGCCCAATCTTATAGGTATTTTTAAGTGCTACATTTACATGATAACAGTACCTTTTGTTTTCTTCATAGATTTTAGACACATCAGTTTGTAATTTAGGGTACTGATCAAGGCACATATAAAATAATTTCCCGTGTAGGAAATTCCAAATGACCAGTTCCAGTTGGAACCAATTTATAAACCAATTCCTGTTGGAATTTGGGTGAATTGACTGGAAAGTCTACCTGAGCATGTTGAAATCAATTGAAAAATCAGAAAAAAAAAAAATACCCAATAAGAAAATCAAAATACTAATAGAAACCAACCCAGCTATGGTATTTATTTGCTGGAAGCTAAATTTACACTTCAAGTTGGAATGTATAAACATTTTAATAATATGTTAATGTTGCCAGAACGGCTTTTCAAACTTACCAAATATATTGATAGTGCCAAAAAGATCTCAGAAATCTTAATGCAGAAATTATATAATCGCCTCAGATTTTAATATCTTTATTTTTTCCTGATACAGCTGTTGTACTCAAAGTGTTTTGCCTTCTGTTCAGTCAGTATTGTTAGCAAGTTTGAAGTTGACAAAATCCAGGGGATATCTGAGAGTAGTAAAGAGAAGCCCAAGCACGGCCAGTTCCAGGGAATGGAGAACGGGGTGTTGTTTCTTCAGTAGCCAGTCTTCACACACCTGCACACATCTGGAGATCTGGCGTGAGATAGCCAAGATGTGGCTGGATGGTTCCGGGTGCAATGGTAACTGGCTCTGGACGGGAGGCTGTACATCCCACAGAGAAGCACAGACACCAGCTTAGAAGCTCTGCCAGCATGGCTGAGTGTTTCTCCCTCACTGCAGCCAGTCTCTGTCTTTGAATGTAATGAATGCTTTGGCCCTACATCACACTTCTTTTGTTTTTCGTGGGCATAATCAAATTAGGTACTGAAAGTTATGTTTTTACAGAATAATTAGAAAAAGTTTAAACACTGAATTAAAATCTTGCAGGGAAAAAACCCCTCACAGATTCAGAATATATTTACTCACTAAAAGCAAGACAGCTTTAATTCGTGATATTAGAGAGAGTTGGGAGACTGCTCTGTTTCATTGCTGGTAAACAGCCTGTAGATGTCCAATGAGTGTATCTATGAAATTGGTGACCTGTGTCCTATATTAAAGAAGGCTTTAATCCATGGAAGTATTGAAATTGACCCTTTGAAACAAATGTCCTTCTGAGAGGGCTTGCTTCTGAAATGACACAATGCATGTGTTTTCTAAAGACCCAATTGGAGCTAGACACAAAGTCTTTTTCTACTAATGCCTTGAAGTCAATTTCTGAAACAAGTATAATTCATTGTATGTTAGTTTCTCCAAAAATTCAAGACATGGGCCCTCAAAACTATATACCAGTTCATTATTTTCCCTGATCAAGAGTCTAAGTTTCATATCCTTAATCAGTTATTCATATCTTGAATCCCATCAACACTTTGTCTTGACTGTATGTGCAACCCATTATGAACCTGCTTATCTGATAATGAGGCTGCCTGAAATTTTGTAAGTAATCTCAAACATTTGATACATTTAAACACGGGCTCAGTAAAATTGACAAGCTAACATCTGATACTAGCTTGTGAAGCTCTTTTGTCATCCAGCAAGGCTTACAGAATTTTCTGTTAATACATTTAACAGAGATGTATTCATTGGGCTCTTTAATAAGCTTATAATCTTCCATTACTGAATACACTGTTAGAACACAGAAGAGCATTTTCCAGCAAACAAACTATATTTATTACATGTATAGCACATATTTGCATGAGAAAGAAAACATTAGCCAAACCATTTTCCTGTATGCTTTACTGGTTTCTTGTTTGTGTGCATTAGAGCATTTAATTGAAGAGAGTGCACTTGGGTGTATAAATTTAGAATAGATTGCTGTTGAGCTTTTTCTGCAGTAGCATTAGCAATTTGGTCATTTAACTACTTTAAGATATTTATATTTTATGGCAGGTAGCTGTAACAGCATTTACTTATATTTCCTAGTCAACAAAGCTACCTTTTCTTTCAATTTTGAAGGGTCAGTTGTTTTACAAGCCTCTCCAGCCTTTTTCTCCCCCCCCATCCACCCCTTTTGCTCTTCCATGTCATGCTGAAAGATGGAGGCCCATGTAATCTGTGCACAAAATTCATCCATAATTTGCCATCAGAAGTCCATACCAATTTTGCTTTGCAGTTCTCTTAAAAAGCTAGCCATGGTAGGAAAGGGTGAGATATATATTCTTGATGAATATATTCAATTTTTCACTTTAATTTTTGCATATCTTTCATCTTCCTCCTATAAGTTTCCTTCAAATGAGGAAGAGATAAGATTCCTCCTCTCTTCTTAAAGGTTCAGAGTTGCTTGTATAAATGACTAAATTCCAGATATATAATAAATAAAACGTTTTATTTTTGCCAGGCATACCAAGAGCCTCTAGGAAATGCCTATTCCACAAGTACTTTGCTTTAATTCATTTCACTCATAATGGCAAAGGACAAAAAGCAGGAGAGATATTTGAGGCTATTTTTACTCATAGAATAGACCATGATAGAATTCTGTGAGTTTTCATGGTATATAATAATGCTGACTTACGCAACAATGTGGAAATGTGGTCCTGGAAAAAGAAATACTATTTATGGGTCTTTATGCTTATTTCCAAGACTATAATATGACTACAGCATCATAACCAACACTGTAACCTTGTTTATGCTAACACTTAAAACAACACACAGTGTTATTTACCAATGATTGTGATTCTCTCCTGTAGTTATATGGCTCTACTGGGTACAAGATTGGAATTATTAGCAATTAGACTCATGGTCTTTCCTAAAGAGTCTCAACTGTGTGACTATAGAAACCACTGCATTCCATCCTTGAGGGAAGGACTTTCAAAGTCTGAAATGAATTGAGGCCATTATTTGCTCCAACTATAACTGCTGTTTGCAAAACTGTATTTTTAGAATGTTAACGTCTTTTCATACCTGCATACTTGAACTTGTCTCTTGTGTGGGGGCCTTAAATTTCATAGTAGAGAATGGGGGGGAGTGAAAAGGGAATGAAGACAAGGAAGCTTGGCAAAGGATAGCACACACTCTTCAACTCTTTCAATGAACATATCCCAAAATGTTGAGACATAGTATGTCAGTGATGAATGTTTCTAGGCAATCTTGATTTGCAAGCTAGTATATTTTCTTATATAATTTTATTTTGGTATTTGCAAAAAAAAAAAAAAAAAGAACACAATACCATCATACAAATTGCCCTCTGTAATGATCTGTATACTACCTCTTTTCTAGAGAAAAGCCTGTGTTTGGAGGGGAACGTGGTGAGAGTGTCCATCCTGCCAGCCATACTGCAGGGTTGGAAGTGCTCAGACATGCCTGCCCTTTAGAGTTCACACTGCTGTCACATGCTCCCAGCATGCTCTTGTTTCTTCAGTGTCATCAAGATTTTCTTGAAATTGATCAATTGCTTATCATGATGTGAGTTTAATTTAACAAGAAGCCATTCTAGGAAAGGAAACAAACTGAAAGGAACTACCTCTGTGCAAAATGTAGCCTCTAGCTCAGGTCTAAGGAAGAGAAATCCAGAGACTAGACGTTTATAGGCAGAGGGGGTTGATCCTTGACTTCTAGGGGTACGAAGGGCATGCTGTGGCCACTTACTGGGTAAAGGATCTGTATTGTCTGGAGCTCCCATGTAATTGGAACAAACCTCATACCAACACTTCAAATAAATGATTACATAACCCTTATTCATTTATATTTGCCTTTGTCTCTCATGACAGTGTTGTTTTTTAATTATATAAAACTAGTCTTTGAATGACTATATAAGTAAATACTACAGGAAATCATGTAATAAAATGTTTGATTAGTTCCTTACATCCTTAAATGCTGTCAACACTGTAACTGTCAATGAGGTTACTTACTCCAGCTGTGTCTACTTGGCAAACAACAGTCCCTTTCTCTTAAATAATGATGATCCAATCAGACAACTTAATTGAACAGACGTTAAGAATAACTTGTTGAGTTAAACAATCCAGTTTATCAAAAACTATAAAGCTGGCTACAGCTACAGCATTCAGAAATTACTCTTTTAGGTTTCTTCTTTTTTTAAAAGGACCTTTCTCCAATGAAACAATCCTCTGATAGCAATGTCTTCACTTGTAGATAATTTAAGACAAAATGCTGCATGTAATGATGGTGTATTATGAGAAGATTAGAAAGTATCTCATCAGATAATCTTAATTAAGGGCTGTAATTCCTACTTGCCATACATACATATAAATAAGAGGGAATAGTGCTAAGACATGGGGAGTCATAACTTTTCATGAAACTTTCTTTTTGGTGGATGTAAAATATTCACAAAAAGATAGAAGAAAGTGTTACCAATGAATTTATAATAGTTTAGGGAATTCACTGATTCTTCCTCATTTGATAATTATAAAGAGTTAAAATGAGAACCGAAAAGAGTAGCAGATCTTTAGCTTTTCAAGAGTCTTGGGTTGTATTTTAAACATTTCAGTCTCCCAACAAATGGCTCGATGTGTATTTATGCGGGGCCTTTCCTACCCTGTTTGCATGCTCCTTCATGCACTTCACCAAAATCAGTGTGAATTCCATACACAGAGTGTCACGGATGCAGGGAACAGTTGTGAATTCCATTCAGATGGGAGTGTCACGGATTCTGGGAAATCGGTGTGAATTCCGTTCGCACGGGGTGGGGGGGGTGTCACACATGCGGGGTCATTAACGCTATATTGTTGCATTCTATTTTTCATATGCCTTATAATATTTTCTGGAACGTTATTAAAATGAAAGCATTTTATTGCCAAAATAAATCTATGTTGTTACTTCTGCATTAGCAGTAGAAAAATAATGTAGCAAAAATATATATTGTACAGTACAAAATTATAATATATATATATATATATATATATATATTTTGCCAATAAATGAAAATAGACTGAGGAGACAGAAGCACATTTGTTATAGCACAAACTTACAACAAAACCCACTGCTAAATTTGGCAGTCCTGTTTTTAGATGTATGTAGATTTGGTTCTGTCTTATCAGATTTATTTCATCTCTCATATTTGTAATTCTGCTGCCTGATATTTTCTAGCAATTTATTTTATAGCCTTGCAATCTGTGAGTGTGATTTACTTATTTTATTCCCTTACATAAAACATACGAACATTATTTTGTGTTCCGACTCATACTCTATTACTCTATCTTCTGTTCCTGTTTCTTCTCCTTTGGTAACAGATGGCACAGCAGGTGAGCTCACGGGGCTCCTCTGGGCTTTGGATGTTTGAAAGTTTATGTTTTTCCCAGCCTCACGTTAGAGATCAGTAAAATGTCCCCATGGTAAAAGATTAAGTAAGGATTCTTTATTTTGTTTTGTACTAGATACTATTTGAAGCATCAATTAAAGCCATTAGCTGTATTTTTTAAGAGGTGGGAGGGATTAAAAAATAATGTTATTAATAGGAAACACACTAAAAATAACTGTGGCAAAAATGATATTAAAAGATTCCCCCTGTTCTGAGGGCTGTTGGTATCCCAGGCTATTCCCATTCCTCTGCTGATGTGGTGGGGGACATGCCTTTGTCAAATGACTTTTTTTGTTTCGGTTCTTTCTTTTAGTAATTTGTCCCTTTCTTTTTCGTTACATAGATATGCGTAGCGTTCTACAAGGCATGCTAGGGAAATACACTATGCAAATGTATACCGCACCGCATGCTTTGTTCTCCCTCTGCTTCAGTGGCTTTAAAGGAAAAAATATGTGTGTTATTTTTGTGAACAAAGACATTTAACAACAAAAAAAAAAATGATGCAGAATGCATGCATACAGTATCCTAATTTCTATGGGTTGTTTTATGGAATTTAAATGTGTACAAAAACTGCATTAATTTTTTCTTTTATATAATAAATGAAAAAAAAAACTACTGAAACTAGCATTCTACCTTTCATTTATATTCTGGAAATATACAGAGATTTTGAAATGGCGGAAATCATAAGCAATATTCCTGCAGCTTTTAATGGAAAATAAATTAAATTTACTATTTAAAGGAAAAAAAAAGATTCAATGAAGTGACTGTCTCCTGATTATTCAGCTAGATTCTGTGAGTTACCACAAAAGAATGTTGTATTAGGACAGGATGCATAACCTGCACACACGTGTAGAAAATGAATTATACCACAGTAAATGTGTAAAAGAAGGCTGAATATAGAGAATATACTAGATAAACCTTAATGTTCCCAGGACACTCTTAAATGGCGAACGTAGCAGTTGCCAAGTTTCCAGAATGACAGGTCTGAAATTATATGATTGGTATATAAATTACAACTGGGCCTTTCACACACACACCAGTGTTGGTTGCCTGTGCTCCGTAACAGGACTGAAATTGGACTTTTACCTCATTGTGGTACATAAGAAGTTCAAGGGAAATACGTAAGATATCCATAGAATTCGAATTATACAGTGATGTATTATAGCCACAGACTTTAATCATGCTGAGTTCCTGTGAGCTCCTTAAAAAGCATCCAGAGTTTAAGTTACTAGAACCAACTACAGTTAAGTAAACCAAAAGCTCATTGTGATTTTTACCCCTGGAGTAACTTTTTTTTAAAAAAAATACATGCATCAGATACTCTCTAGCCAGGCAGTAACCTGCAAAGTGCTAAGTACACACAAGGTGTTGGCTGTATGAATACTTTTGTTATCTGGGTCTTCCCTAAGATTACCCTAACAATCAGCCAACATTCTAAAACTTCCAAGAAGAAAACAGTTCCTTGCTCTATAAGCCCGAAACTACCTCTCCTGTCCTTAGCACAATTCTATTGGACTGTAGAAAGAAATTTCTTGTCTTTTCCTGTATCATACAAGGTCAAGGTCAACACAGTCATTTAACTGTGGCCTCTAACCACTACCTTCCAGCAATAACTACGAGTTATTCGAATTCCCTATGTTCAGATCTGCTGTCATATCATCTTTATATGAGCAATGAGTTTCTATTAGATTTAGAGTATTGCAAATTATTAGTGGTGTCTACTTCTGTGTTCTGTGGAACATCAAACTTGTTTCTACAGGTGGCTGCTCTCTTGGTCAAGGTTTGTCCTTAGTTGGGCTCCTTTAAGACTGGTCTTAGTTGGGGCTTATTCTTGGGCTTTGCTCCTTTTTAACATCCAGGCATCTACTGATGTCCTGCGTGTTCATTTTCACTGACTGATTAATGATTCCTGATCCTTTAAATTATATGGGGAATCCTTTGGCAATAATCCTGGTATGGTTTTTCCTCTAGAAACTATTACTGGCCAATAACCTAGGGTTTCATCCTATATATGTCATATGGAGCTAAGATTCTGCTTTCCTAATTCCATCTTCCCTGACTATGGAAACACAGAACTGTGTCTTCATGGTAAGAGACTGTCTTCCTTTTATTTGGCTGTCCACTCCCTCTGGAGTTGGCTGAAGTGTTTTTGGTAATGGGGAAATAAAGGACAAAGGCTCACTGCTTCTCTTCAGTTACAGATCATAGTCCACAGGCTGTTTCCCAGTGTCTGGAAAGAGTTGTTCCTTGTGTTGTATCCAGTAGTCTGCTTGTTCACAGTGGAATGATAAAGCACATGCCTTACCCTCTCCTGCCTCGAAGAGAAGTCCTTCATGGCATTTTGTTCATGACTTTAAAAACTGACAGAAATATTTAGAAGGTCTCAGAAGGAAGAACAAAAAGTTTGATATCCCTTGTTAAAGATTCTACTAGTCAAATCCATCCCCCCTTTCTGTGAGGGACACTTGGAAAATAGTCTAAGAGACCATTTCCTTAACAGAGTTCTAAAACACAGCTCTAACCTCATGGGTAAGGTGGGTCTGGCATGCATTAATAAGATGCCAAATACATACGGGGATTTGTAAAATGACTCAAGAGTTGCTAAATCTCTGCCTACAATGGATGAGAATGGAAACACTAAAGAGCTTACATAAGTTGGTTATGCAAACATTAATTTCCTAAACAGCTTCCAGGCTATTAAGTATGTCCAGATAAATGTGCACACTAGTCTAATGACTTCATTCTCCTTTATGTATGGCTCCTCTAAGACTGACATTTGAACACAAGCTCCCAAAGATGAAGAACTCTCTTTCCCATACATTGAGATAATATATACATGTATTATATATGCAGTGTATAAGCGTGCTTCATTTCATGTGGCTGTTGAGGATGAGGTGATATCGGGAACAGCTCAAAGGGCCTTTCACAAGTCTCCCATACTTTTTCATCTCTGACTTTTTTCTTCTCTCCCTTTTACAAGTTGAAGTTAAAGAGAATAGAAAGAAATGACGCTGATTCTACTCTTTTTCTTTATTTTTGTGGAGGAAGTAGACAATCTCAGTTCTCCTTTGAGTCAAAACTGTTACGGTCGGTCATCAGTTAACCTCAGGAATCAGCTCTATGCTCCTACTTAAGGAATGGTGAGATCTAGAGATCTACCCTGCTTAGCTTAGGGAACTAAAGGTAAACAAAACATGGGCAAGAACTCTTTGAATCAAGTTTGCTAGCGATTACTCATATTTTTACTTTTCAACCACATATACTGCAGCAGGGAGGTGAGGTGGGGGGAGGGAGGGGGCGAAGGGTTGGACACTCACATACCCAGAGGTCCAACTGTTTAAGCTTTAGGCAAGAAGACTGAGGAGCACAGACAGCACTTGGCCATCTAGTTAACAGGAAGTTGACTCCCGAATGAGAGAAAAAGACATTTGGACCATATCGTGAAGACCAGTGAGTTTCCTGTCTACAGTCGTTTTGGATTCAGTTCAGACAGCTTTTGTGAGCACTTAAGATTTTTAAACCGGGGAGATACTTAAGGAAAAGTGTCCCAGTCAAGAGTGGCCTGTGAGTGGAGGGGGACTGGAGAGGGAAGAGCGCTGAGAAGCAAAGACAGAGGTATGAAAAACTGCAGCGACCAAAATAACAAAACCAAAAAAAAAAGGCTATTGCCACTGCTGTCAGGGAGACGTAAAGCTTACCGTCGTCGGGGCCCAAACCTGGAACTTTTGGAGGTGCGTATGGGTACATATTTGCATTGTGGTTCGAGGCTCAGAAACAAGCTCAAACCCGGACGTGAGCGCGCCTAGAGCGCCTCAGCCTTTGGCTGCCCTTCCGTGTTGCACGGGCCGCCGCTCCCCTCGCCCCGCCTCCGGCCCCGCGCCTGCGCAGTCCCCTCGCCCCGCCCCCGTCCCTGCCCGAGCCGCCGCCGGAGAGGAGCTGGGGGAGGACGGTGGCTCGCGAGGCTCGAGCAGACAACGCGGCGGCGATGTCCGCGAGCCAGGCGAGCGCCGCGGCGGTAGCGGCGGGGCCTCGCGCGTGGCTAGGCGGCCTGGGCTGCGGCCTCCCCGCGGGTCCCTGGAAGCGGGCTCGAGGCCGGCGCGGGAGCAGAGGCGGAGGCCCCGGCGCGTCCTTCTGCCCCGCAGCCTGAGCCCGGGCGGCTGGAGGGCTCCGCTGCCCGAGGATGGGAATTCTCTTCACCCGGATCTGGAGACTGTTCAATCACCAGGGTGAGGCTGGGCCGGGCGGAGAGGTCCGGGCCCTTGTCGGGCGGAGGGGTCGCCTTTGTCTCCCGGGAGCTGGGGAGCGGTTCCTCCCGCCATACACCCATTGCTCCGATTTGATCGCGAGCGCAAAAGGTGCCCTGCTCCACGCCGGAGGCCCGGCGCGGCCTGGCCTGCCTCCATCCCTGTCGTCTGCCGGCAGATGTGTTTGGGCCGCACGGGCCACAGCTGGGGTTCTAGGGTGAAGAGCGAGGGCCCTGGCCCTGGTCCCGGAGGCACCACCGAGCCCACGGTTTGCACAATGCGGAAAACTGGAACCGGTGCTGGACTCGTCTGGTTCGCTTCGGGTGGCTCGCTTCGGGGGGGGGGGTGGGGGGGGAGGGGAGGCGAGACCCTCGCTGCGGAATAGTGATGGAGTCTCTCCTTTGCGCCGTTTGTCTCAGTGGTAAAGGTCAAGCCTAAGGTCGTCTTCCTTCTTGGGTTATTAGAGAGCGTTTTTAGCCCTTGTTGAAGTGTTTCGCTGACTGCTTTTAAAAGCCTACCTCGGGAGACATTCGTTAGCATTAGGTAACTAGCAGGACACTGTTTGAGTTCGCCTGAACGCAGATATTGCCACGGAAGGCATAGGGGATTTATAAAAGAAAAAAAAATTTAATTACAAAATTGGGTGTGTGATACTGGGGAGAATATGGTTCTAACAGAACTGCATAGTTACTAAAATGAAACGTCGTGCTTTTTTTTTTTTAAAGCTCTACTTAACAGTTCATTCCATCTGTCAACCATGTACTGTTTTTCTCTTGTATAAGCTGGTGCCATTGTGGTACCGCCACTTTTCCCAGTTAGAACTTAATGAACGGTGGCTTTATGGGACTTGTAATCCCATAGTGGGTTTTGCTTTTTTTAATAATAATTTTTTAAATTATACTTTAGATAACGGTACTAAATGAAATGAAAGGCAATAAGGAAGATATTTCCATGAGTACTCTCTGGTCAGTGAAGTACATGTGACGGGTAGTGTTTTCCCGTGGCTTCACAATTCTGTGGGTTTAGATACTCTCACTTAGCGCAGGAGGAATTTGTGGGGTCTGCAGTTGTTGAATATTTAACCTCTAGCTTTGAAGTACTAAAGGTTACTATGTTGTAGGGCTGGTGCTGTTTCTGTGGGTAATAAGTATCTAGTTCTGTCTTCACCACTGTTGAATTTAGTGAAGCCAAGAGTTTCAGTTCCGCTTTGGTTTAGAAAGACTTTATGCTTTAAAGTGTCTCTGGTCCTGTCTTAGCTTTCTTCTTTGAGTCAATGACAAAACTGTTGCTGTAACTTTTAAAAAAAAATGAATTAGAACTTTAAAAGAAACTCAGCTAGTTTTAAGGGATAATAGGAACGCACTGGTATCAGAACAGGTCTTATCATCTGCATTTTGTAGTAGTGTCTGCCTGAACTTTGACTCAGTGTTTAAAAATTAACAAGAGAATTGATAGTTCAGTTTCTAGAGAATGACCAGTCCGTATAGCGACATTGTGCAGAAATGATCTGTTAAATGGCCTGTGCCCAGCGCAGTAGCTTCACGGAATTCACTGTCGCAGACACTTGGTCTTTTTGGACCTGTGGAGAGTGGGACACCTAAGTTAGGTGTGTCTTCCATGCTTTATTTTACAGAAGGTTCAGGGCACGTTTCTATCCTCTTCGCACAGGCACGCAGAAAGAGGCTTTGGGTGATTGCAGAGTCTGGTGTATTGACGAACGCAGAGACATAGCAAGCAGCTCTGTATTCTCAAAAAGCAGCTGCTCGGTTAAAGCTGTGACTGAACTATAGATATTGTGCGATTCCATAGCGCTCAAACTTTATTGTAGATGTTGTAATTTATTGACACCATTTTTAAAAATTGAAGCTGGGCTGTCACCCAGTTGGTAGAGTGCTTCTCATTTGACCACACATTGAGAGAAAACAGGGGATGTGGTGCTGAGGGTCACCCACCGGTGATCCTGTCACTTAGGATGCACATCCTTGACTACATAGTGAAAGAAGTTAAGGCTAACCTGGGCTAATGTGTGATTCTGTCTCAAAAAAAAATATCTGTAAGTAGTTATTTCCTTGGAAAAGAGGAAGCTGGCTCACGTGGCTTCTATCCAACAATTGGAAAAGGAAACAATGAAATGTGTTAATGCTTCTTGATCTTTTTAAGAAGTTTCTGACAACTTTTGGAGGGGGACTGGTTTTTACTATTCACAATAGCAGCAAAATTACAGTTATGAAGTAGCAACAAAATAACTTTATGGTTGAGGGTCACCACAGCATGAGGAATTATGTTAAAGGGCCTCCGAATTTGGAAGGTTGAGAACTACTGCTCTAGGTGTTGAGAATAAGCCAGAGAATGAAACAGACAAATCTCCTTGCCTGTATAAAACATTTGTCTCTATAGATGAATTAGCAACTGGTAAATCTAGTGACTTTTGCAACACTGGGGTCCAGGTGTTTCACCTGGGTTGGCTAATCTGCCTCAGTTTCCATACTTCTAGAAACTTTGTTTTACAGATACACATTAGGGCTTTATTTATTTAAAAATGGCCTGGGCTGTTAAACAAGGATCTCCAGTGCCAGCATGTTCGTACCTTACCACCCCCCAACACACACAGACACAGGCACGAACACACCTTTAGAAGGAATGTGGTAGGTGAAGGGAGAGCCTTTCCAACACCTACTAGACTGTAAAAGGTTGTGGAGTTTCCCTTTTGACAGCCTTGCTCCTCCCTCTGCTCATTGGTTGTTAGGAAAGGGATCAAGATATGAATGAGTGCTGGCAAAGCTGCTCAGCTGCATTGCTCTTGTGTTGGGGAGGCCACCTTGGTTCCTGGCCTCTTTTTCAAGGGAGTTCAACCCTGCAGGAGAGTACAGAAGGTGCCTGGGAATTGTACCTTATCAGGACACTCTCAGTTCCCTGTCTGCACAGAGTGGGCTTGCTGGAGGGACACTGAAGGAGGAAATGCTTGTTCTTGGTGACAGTGTGCACTCTGGACAAGCTGTTTGTAACATACTCACCTTTACCCTTAGTACCTGGGTCTTGTGTGGCATCTGATTGGTTACTTCTATCATCTTCCCAGTGCCTAGTTCTAATGGGTACTAGATATTTTCTTTGTAAGACTTCCCAATCTCAAATTATTGTGTGATTTCAGCCTCCTAATAGGTATCTGATTTTCATCTCTATTACTCTTTTTTTTTTTTTGTCTTCCCCCAGCAATTTCTTAAAAACAAGTCTGTTAATGAAGCTTTAGCTTGAGGAGATATGTCTGAGCTTTTGATGTTGGGACATAACTTATCATCTACAATGTTCACACTCAGAATTACATGATCAAATTTTACCCTCTCCCCCAAAAAGTAAAAAAACTTGACAGTATTTTAAATAAGTTTATGGCTTTTGTACTGGGTCAGAACTGACGTGCCTGCCAGACCTAGACTTGATAAGGCTAAGTGATGATTTGGATATGAGATGATGGGTATGCCTGTGTTTTCCAGCTCTGCGAAATTTATAGAGAAAGAAGGAGGTCTTTAAATGACAGTTACTTTTCATGTTTTTGATTAATTTACCAAGTGATAGTCAGATAGGTACAGACTTAGATAGCCAGTGGACTAGTAGGTTACCTGGGTGTGTCAAAGAAAATGAAAGAGGAAGGAACCATGGACAAGAAGTTTTTTTAGGACAAACAGTATTGATTGGTAAGGTAAAGCCCAGGTCAAATTCTGAATCCGAGCAGAGAATAATGGTGTGGTGTCTGGGCTTTCCTGAGTGCAGAAGTACTGTGGGAAAGGCCTTCTCAGTGAGGTCATACAAAACAGCAGTCGTAATGATTCATAAGAGTTGGAATGGCCAAAGTCTGATTGACATTTGTCCTCGGTAACATTACCTCTTAATATGCTATATTGTATGTTCTGTGGAGTATTTATTTGTCTCGAAGCACGTTGTAAGACGGAATTGTAACACTGTAGAGTGTTGTCTTGTCTGGTATGAGTGCAGAGTGCAGAAACCGCAAGGGTGCGGGAGTTGATTTAGTAATAGAACATCTGTGGATGACCTAAGTCTACACAGGGAATACACTGGCTTGTGACTATTGCGTTGGCACCTTTATCTTTTAACCTCTTACACATACAACTCTGTCTTAATGTTACAGTCCTCATAATGACTCATATGCCCCACCTTTGACTTAGAAAGCCACCAAAATTGTCATTGATACTTATTGTAAGCACATTTCCCTCTAGTGGTTGGAAGGAATTCAGTTTATGGACATGAGGCTGTGTGAGGGAGTGATCTACTGGATTGCAGACTCTTTTCTACATTGAACTTTGTCCACTCAACACACACACAAACACACACAGCCCATGGCTTTTTGGAGAGTTTAAGTTTTGTACATGCTTAAGTTTCTTCTTTTTTCTTCCTTGAAATGTCATGATAGCCTTTTATGTTATAATAGTGTACATTCCCTTCATTGATATTCTTAGTAGTCTGAGTTGGGGTGTGTGTTTACGGATTTGCTGGTAGTGTAGGAAAAGTCCGTGAGATAATCTGGAGACTGGGTCCAAGGACCAGCTGTCTGGATTTAGTGAGCAGCCAAGAAAGGAATTAGGAGCTTAGGATTAAGACATTTACCCTTTGTTACACTCATCCCTTCTCACCTTGTTCCAGTGATGCAACTTCCATTTTCCTGTCTGCTTTACCAGTGGGGACATAGAAGGACACATGGCCTTCAAAGCTTCTACCTCGAGTATCCCAACACCTTCTTATTTTTCCTGCTTCCCTTCACCCAACCCTAACTTTTGCCTGTTAGGACTTTCCTCATTCCCAGTCTTGTGGAACATAAAATAATGGTTCTTTTTGGGAGCTAAATCTGTTATCTAGCTGGCTGTTTTTCCATCTTAGATAGTCTTAACCTGTTAAAAACTTTACACCATGTCTCCAGATACAGGGTCGCCTAGTGTATCATCCACCATATGCTCCCCTTCACGGTTGTTGTTTTCTAGACACTACCCTTTCTTTAGCTTGCATCCCAAGAAAATGAAATGTTTGTGGTGTGAGCCTCTTCCCCTCTGTCTTCAGCATCTGTTCCTGCATAGTGGCTGTGCTTGCTTGTCCTGCTCAGCATGTGGCCAGGTGCCACCTCCTCCCTTGTAGCCGGATGTGCCCACCCCCACAGAAGCAATAGCACTGTGACAGTGCCTGCTTATAACTTCCAGAGGTGATTAAGGGCTGAGCGCACACGTGCACACACATATGTGTGTGCGCTTAAGTCATTGTTTATATCATTTGCCATTGATTCTTGTATTTTGTATGACTTTTGGACCTGTCCTTTTTAGTCTGCAATGTTTCAACAGCACCATTCCTGTGATGATTATAAACTTTGACCTGTAGCTAATCATGAGGGTACAAAACGTATTCCTTTAAATTAGAATTAAGCTGATATCTTAGAAAGGCTCCAGTTAGTTTGTTTTAACTCAGCCTCACTCTGCAACCTTTGCTATGTAACTATGCTAGCCTCAAACTCTCCTGCCTCTGGAGTGTGATTAAGAAAGTAAGCCACCACACCTAGTCCAAGAAGGCTCTATCCTAAAATCAGTATTCAGCTAGGGAATTTTCTTTTTACTTTAGTACCTTTGTATACGCTTGTATTAATAGAACTGAAGAATGCATACATCAGCAAATAAGGAATGCTTACATTTGCAAGTAAAATTAGAATGGCCCAGTTGTGTTAGTTAGAAACTTACCTGGAAGAAAGGCTTCCCAGCTGAAGAACTCAGTTATCTGGTCCTGATGCAGATGAGGCCCCACTGTGAAGTACATTCATGCTCATGAAGCCTGTAACACTTGCTTGGTTAGAATCCCACATTTCTCAAGAGTTTTCTGATTTTAATTCAGCCATAAAATATACTTTCCTCTGGCTGGATTGGTCATTGCTAACTTACTATAATGATACTAAAAATAAACAGATATATAACTATATATTAATGTGTGTGTGTATGTATATGTATCTTTGTAAACATCCATAATACAGCTGTTAGGTTGGTAGTGAATGTAACTTGTGTTAAACCAGGGTTAGGGAGCCTGTACTGTCAGCCAGTTGAGTTTGTTTTGTTTTATGAAATAGTGTCTTACCACATTGCCTGGTCCAGCCTAGAATCTGTGATCTTCCTGTTAACCTCTCAAGTGTCTGGAATTGCAGCCACGGCCACCATTGCTAGCTTTTTTTCAAGCTCCTTTGAAAGTTTTTATTGTACTTGCTGGTGTTCTTCTGTGTTACTCATTTTTGTGTGTAACTCTCTCTGAGCTTGGGGACTTGGGGATGGTAGCAGGATTGACTTTGCAGACTCATGAAAACAAACTCTTCTTTTTCTCCTTCCTTTTCACATTTCACATGGACATACCTAAGGATGCCTGAACTTCCACACATTGACTTCAGTAACTTAAATAATTTGTAATTGTTATGACTGCATTTGGGGATCCTTTGCTGAGCATAGACTTCCTTAGGCCTAGAAAGAGAGGGTGCTTCTGACTGCCCGGAGAGATTGTTGGAAAGATGAGAGATGTCCGTGTAGAATGAGAAGAGGCAGAGAGTGAGCTTTGCAGTTGGGGTACTCCTTTGGGTTCTAAGACGGCTAAAGAGTGTTGTGTGCTGACTTATACCACAGAAGCAAAGAGTAAGGTATGGGATCTCTGTGTATGTTGTAAGTTTCTGCTGGTTTCTATTTCAGAGCACAAAGTTATTATTGTTGGGCTGGACAATGCTGGGAAGACTACCATCCTTTACCAGTTGTAAGTATTAACTGCTTAAAATTTAATTTTGTTGTTTCTAGTTATTCATTGTGCTTTTGTGGTATTTGATCGATGAAATCAATGCAAAGTTATGTGGACCCAAGCAGACTAACCATAAGCCAGGAGCCAGATTTAAGGGACTGTCTGTGCTGAGCTATACATTTGTAGGATGCCAAGAACCATTGTTTTGCTTTGATCCTTTTGTTTTTAGAAAACGAGATAATATATGTTTATAACCTTTGCTCAAATGGTCTGTAATATCCTAAAAGCATTATTTATTTGAACTCTTTTATATCTTTAGCTGAATCATTGTGTGAGCTTAAACCAAGGACACTTGGGTATGACTTAGAAGCCATGCTGACTTGTCCCTTGATTTTAGAACTGTGGGATGAGCTAGCTTGCTCACTAACTAATTTTGTAAACTTCTCCCCTCCTAGTTCCATGAATGAAGTTGTACATACATCTCCTACAATAGGAAGCAATGTGGAAGAGATTGTGGTTAACAATACACGTTTCCTGATGTGGGACATTGGTGGCCAAGAATCCCTTCGTTCTTCCTGGAACACTTACTATACTAACACAGAGGTAACATTCCTAATGTTAGTGCTTACATGAGTGTCTGAGTCCTTGAGAAGCCTTTGGATTTGAGTCATTACAGTCTTTAGAATGGAGCAGCATTTTGATTTTAGACTGTGAGCATAGTAGGTCTTCTATTCCTTGTTTCCAATCCTTGACTCAGTTCATCATCAAGTCTGAAGGGAGAGTTGGTGGGTGATCAGTCAGTCAGGTTGTTTGGTCCGGTAGTTACTTGTAAATGACTTGCATTTTATGATTTCTGATTTCGTCTCCTCTTGCTGTTTATATGAGTCTAAGTGGGAGAAATCCCAGCCAAGTGAAAATACTCTTCTGTGGTTTGAGTCTTAGTCAGTTTTTGCCATGTATTTTCTTTTATGCAGTATAGTTGCAGTTGAAGAAATATTTTAATTATAAAGCATTTTAGACATAGTCATATGATTTTATTTATATGTTATGTTCCAAGAGAATATTTCAAACCTATGATGTTTAAATTCATCATCTAGGCCTATAAGTTGAAAGTTATAAGTTGTACCAGTTGTTTTTTTAGTATGTATGATAAGGCCTTAAAAACACTCTGCACATATATATGTAAGGCTGATATTTAAATAATTCATGATAGTACCAAGTGTCTTTCATGGCCTGGTTCTAGCGCTCCATTAGCATTTCATCATGTTTTGGAAGAATTGTATGATTGGCTTATAAAGGTCAGTGTTGGGCCCTCATACACAACGCTGCAGGCATTAAGTTGTGTCAGCCTTGAAAAGGGTTTATTCAAATGCCACCAAAAGTCTTTTGTAGCACACTTTCAAGTGAAATGTTGCAGTTGCTGCAAACTGAAGAACAAAAGACAGAAAAGCACAGTGTTTTAGTTGGAAATTATTACCTATTGCTAAAAATAAGAATAAAGTGTGTTTTACTAATAGGTATGTGAACAATATAAGTATAGTAACTGAACATTGGCTCTGTTTCAGTCTTGACTTTGGTACTCTTGGGGTTAGTGCAGTGGGGTCTACCCTGCCCCGGAAGCCACTGTTTCATCATTTGCTCATTATAGACCTGTGGTTGCAGAGAGCAGATACTCTGGGCATAAGGAAGCACTTGATATTATATGCCAATTGATACCTTCAATTTGTTAATTTCTTTATCTGTCACATTATCTTAATACACATATCATTCTGGGTTTCAAAGGATATTAGTAATTGTCTGGAAGCAACTTAAACTTAGAACCTTAAGTGTTTGGGGTGGTTTTTTTTTTTTTGGTTTTTATTGGTTTTTGTTTGGAATTGTGTTATGGTGTACAAACAGAGATATAGGCCTATTAGTATTCATACAGTAGTTTTGAAAAGAAAAAATGTACTATTTTGATTAGAGTGTTAGCATAGTATTCGTTTGTTCTTTCTTAAAAATTATTGAATGTATTTGAATTAGAAATGAGTCAGGTTATTAACTTTATAGCAAGTATGCTAAGTATCCCTGATTCTCAACCACACAGTAGATTTTTTGTCTTTAATGTTGGTGTCATGTAACTAAATACGTAAGTACCTTATGAATTTTCAGATACCAAATTCTGTAAGTCACTAATGATTTTTTTGGTAATTATTTTAGTTTGTAATAGTTGTTGTGGACAGCACAGACAGAGAAAGAATTTCTGTAACTAGAGAAGAGCTCTACAAAATGCTAGCCCACGAGGTAAGTCTGCTTTTGGTAGTAAGTAAGAATGGGTATTCTATGGCCTCTTAAAGTTTCTCATAAGGAATATTTCAATGTAAGAAACTATCTGTTGGTCATATGTTCTTGTCATTCATGTTTTAGGATTTCCATACTTCCCAAATTTGAAGTGTGTCTGGAAACAGGAGAAAGATTGCACAGATAATTATAGATCGGTATTTAGCTTAAAAATATAACTTAGAGGTTTTACTGGGCAAAAGAATTTCTGCCAGGTAGTTTTCTTTTTACGTTTTGGGCAAATTATTCATACAGAGGATTATTGTTTGACAGGTACATCATAAGTACCTACATATATAATAGTTCTTGAACAGTTTCAAGGCCTGGTAGTTTAGTTCCTCCAGTAAGGCTCTGTTTCTGAAAGTTCTGTCATCTTCTCAAGCAGCATCACTAGTTGGGAACCAAGAGTTCACACACATGAGCCTTTGGTGGTCATTTCATATTCAAACCACAACATATAAAGTATTGTGTTTAAAATGTAGCTGTTAGTGTTCTTGGTGCTTTTACACATCTATAGAACAAGTATTAGCATTGTGTAATGAAATATTTTTACAAACCACAGGTAGGATATCTGAAAAACTACCATAGTAAGTATCAGTTGATGACTGAAGGGATACTAAAAAAGAAACATTAGTAAATGTACTACAGCACAAAAGATTTCATCATGCCTGTCTGTTTTGTTGTCAAAAGAGCCATGTTGGGAACAGAATATCCAAATGGGAAACATTGCCCTTTAGTATTCCACAATCTAAAACATTTACCATGAGCCATCCTATGTCCTTGCCCTGTGTTATTGTGCTACTTCAAGGCTACTCCATATTTCTTTAACACCAGCAGTCTTAACCAGACTGGTTTTCACTGTTCAATTTGGCTCATATCCAAGTTGGGAGCAGAGCTGTACTTGCCTGCTATATCTAGCACTGGAGTCAGCTTCTTGGTTCTGACATGCTCTAGGCTATCTTTGTGCCTTTGCTTTTAAATCAGCCAAATTTGGCTGTTGAAAAGATTCTGTGCTGGGCATTCTCCACTCCCATTATGCTTTTTTATATTTATACTGGAAGTATAATTACCTACCCCAAGGCAAGCTTATCACTTGGCTCTTTTATCACTTAAGTCTTCTCTAAACTGCTGTTCCAGGTTTTTTAAGCCATCTAGAAGCTTAATAGCACATTTGGCTTTCTGTTGTTTTTCTTCTAGGAATTCAAGCCTGATAGAAATATTATCATGTTTTGTCTTAAAGTAGCCTAGAGACCAGCTTTGACCTTCTTCTCATTCCCTCTTGACCTATTTATCATTTTACAAACCTGGTCTACATGCCCATCTCCTTCATTTATTTTCACTGAAAAGCTCTCATAAAGACCAGGTCCCACCATAGGGCTTAGCAGCAGTAGAGTACCAACTATGGTACCAAAGTTTGCCCGATGTGCAAAGCCATATCTCTAATATGACACTGTTAATAACAATTGATTTTTATAGTCCCGGTTTACGGGCTTCTCTATATTTTATTACTACAAATGATATGTTTAATTGTTTATAAATGGTAGAGTGTATATTCCTAACTTAAGCCAAATACCTACATCAAAATTTTGTATTTTAAGTATGCTATCATTAGCAAACCTGGGCTGTATAAAAGAGTTCAACCTACACTATAAGAGATACTGGAATGTCTAGATGCTAAGATAGAAATTAATATATATTTAGTAATTCCTATGTATGTTCAATTCATGATTCAGCTCTTCAGTTTTCTTTTCTTTTTTTTTCAGACTAAACTATGTCTGAAACTAATTAAGTATGAAATCTTAAAACTGTTACCAGTCTACCTTTGTTCTTGTCTATTCTTACATACTCCTGCAGAGGGCACTCTAAGTCATTTTTGATTGTGCATGAAACACTCTGCAAATGACTAATCAAAAGTAAGCTTGTATTCTTACACCAGAAAGAATCAAGCTCCCAAATATATAAGAATAATCTATGTGGAACAGTGTCATTTTGTGTCTACTGCAGATGGTATCTTTAGGCACATTAACACATTATTGATGCTAAAATGGTCTTTTAAAAAATAAGTATAGGCCTATAATTCCAGCATAGGAAAGCAAGGGCGGGTGATCTCCAAGTCTGAACCTAGCATGGTCTGTGTAGCAAGTTTCAGGATAGCCAAAGCTTAGTTGTTAGACCCTATCTCGAAAAATAAACAGATCTAGGAGAAGAAACAGCATTCGGTATCTCTCTGTAGACTTAGAAACTGTGAAAAGTTTAGTGTAGTTTTTCCAGTGTCTCTTTAAGTGAAGACAGAATTTTAATGGGAGTTTTAATTTAGGAATTCAGTTTCATTCTTGGCTCCTTGGCCCAGTATGTGACATTATCACACGAGTGTACACACACACACACAGTGTATCCAAACTGAGAATTTAGCACAATGTGGTATGTCATAGATTCATTTCTTTCTTGTGTGCTTAGATGATACCAACTGTACAAAATTGTTGCAAACTTGCAGTGTGGTCATTTTCTGAAAAATTGAATTCTCTTATGGAATCTTGGGAATGAATGGTTTGCTCAGGAGACTGGAGGAAAGGGGATGGTGAATATAAAAAGCTGTTGGAACAATGTTGATAAGATTGTCCCAAATTGTCCAGAGTAGATAACTTGCTAATCGGTGTATGTAAGCTGTGCATGATGGTGTACACTTGAAATTCTAGCACTCTAGAATTCAAGGGGGGAAGATAGAGAGTTCAGGATCAGCCCGTGCTGCATAGCAAGACCTCAGAAAACATAAACAATGTACATAACTAATATCAATAAAGCCGAAAATGTAATGTGGAAACGTAAATGATGTAAGGTTTTGTTTTTTAATTAGTGTAGTCGATATTTCTTATGCGTGAAAATAGGATTAGGTATAAGTACTTAGGCCCAAAAGCATATCGTTTAAGACTAAATAAATAGTTGGTGCTGAGGGTCTCCCAGATGCCTCAGTTAATAAAGTGAGTACTGCACAAGACTGTAAATCGGAGTCTGAGCCCAGCACACACCTATGTAAAAACGGGCACAGAGCATACACCTGTGATTCCAGTGCTGGGCGGCGGAGGACAGGCTTCCTGGGCTCCTCGTTCAGTGAGAGATCCTTTTCTAACCTCTGACCAGTACCTCCACACATATCTGCACATACAGTGCATAAACTACACCTCCTCATGCACATATACAAAAACACACAGAGACATACACAACTGAGAAGTATGTAAGCCCATACAAGGATTTATTTAAAATATAGTCAGTAATTATTTCTGTCAGTCTAAGAGAAGTGAGATGGTGTAGACTGTTTACATTGTAGTACCCATGGGGGGGGGGATTATTAAAAGATAGTCTAGTTTACTCAAAATACAAAAAATAACTAGCTAAATTACTATGGGAAAATGTACTAGCCTTTAAAGTTTTGTTTGCTTTTACAGGACCTAAGAAAAGCTGGGTTGCTGATTTTTGCTAATAAACAAGATGTTAAAGAATGCATGACAGTAGCAGAAATATCCCAGTTTTTGAAGCTCACTTCTATAAAAGACCACCAATGGCATATCCAAGCATGCTGTGCTCTTACTGGCGAGGGGTAAGATATCTTTTCATTAGTACCATGCACTTGGCTCAGAAACCTGTATGTCATCAACTTGATAAATATTTCAGGGAGCCTGTGTCTAAATCAGAGACTTTGGATGGTTATGTAATAAGATATGTATGTACATGAACTAACATGTAGGCATGTAGATTCTACAGTTGCTATAAAAGCTTAAGAGAAATGAGATTATAACAAATCTGAAAAGGCCAGATAATACTTTCATCTCTTGAAAAATATTGTGTGTTATATGTATGTTACCTGAGTAAATGTCTAACCACATGCATGCGGTGCTCACAGAGGCCTATCCTAGGAGCCCTGGCTCTGCTAGGATTGGAGTTATAGGTAATTTTGAGCCACCATTTAGATGCTGGAAATTGAACTTGTGTCCTCTGCAAGAACAGCCAGTACTATTAGCTGCTGAGCCATCTCTCCACCCTCACCCCCACCCCAGGAAATGCTGCTGATAATGAGCCCAAGACTTAGGAACTAAACAAAGCTTGCCGAGATGTCCTCTGTAGCGTGCTTGCCATGCTGCGTCTTTCTCAGTCCTCACAGTAGCTCTACAGTCTAGTCCACATTTTATGTACAACAAAGCAGAAATAAAAGGATTTATGTGTAAAACTAGCAGATATCCACCATGGCCAACAGTGTTGTCAAGTGAAAATTATGCTGTCCAAAAAAAGAATAGTGTGCCTGGCTCTGTGCTCCGGACGATGGGTTGAATCCCCACCCCACCCTGTGGGATTAGAAGTAAAAGTGAGCCATGCATGACACCAGGGCCATTGCTTCTGCAGGCAAGGGTATTAGAATGCAATGTGATGGGACCAGGTCTGGTGCCCAGAGCTGCAAGTATTTAAGAAAATAGAGGTGAGCTTTGTCAAATGCCTGCTCGAGGACCAGAAAGATGGAAAAAGTACTGTTGAATGTAACAGTGAGTGAGTGAACTCAGTTTGTGTGTTAGGAAAATGCACAGAAGTCAGTGGTAGATAAAGAAGAAATAGATTTTAGAATAGCAGCTGTTTTTAAAAAATTATTTATCTTATGTGTATGTGTGCCTTGTTCATGCAGGAACTCACAGAGGTCAGAATAGGACCGTGGAGCCCTGGAACTTGAGTTCCAGACAGTTGTAACCAAACCTACGTCCTCGAAAGATTAGTAAAAGTTCTTAACTGCTGAGCTGTCTCTTCAGCCCAGCTATAAACTCTTTTGATTTCAGCAGAAAAGGAAAGGAAATAGAGGAAGTTGGAAATAGGGTGAAAAGCTCAAAGGAAGGGTAACTTTTTTTGCTACTTTTTCAAAGTTTGTATATCTATTCTGAAGTAGTAGAAACTTGAGATTCTAAAGTCTTGAGTGGTCCTCTCCCTTTGAAAACCACTAAGTGTAAGTGACTATGAAGCATTCGCATCAAATCCCTGAACTAGACCAAAACCTTGGTTTTCCTTTGGGAGTTATTGATTGATAGGTTGAAGATTGTGGGCTGTAGAGTCAAGTGGCCTCTCTTGACCCCACTCCTGCCGTTTGCTGAACTTGCTAGGCCTGGATTTCTTGTGTATATGGAAGGGTTATGACCTGACTGTGAGGAAGATAAGAATAATGGCTGTTACGTGCTTAGTGCAGTCTGTGGTTTATTAGTAGTTGACTGCTGTATATTTAACAGTTGGAAGTCATTTTTTGCATTGTTTCATGTAAGTTTTAACATAGGAGTCTAATTATGGAGAAAAGCGGTCACTCTGAAAAACCATTTATTTGTTTCATTGCTTTTTGTATTCTTTTATATTTTTGCACTATACTTGATCCAAAAATTTAAGTTAAAAATAACTGAAGTAGGGTTGGAGAGAAAGCTCAGTGACTAAGAGCATGGTGCTCTTGCAGAGGATCAGGGTTCAGTTCCCAGCATCCATGTCAGGTGGCTTATAACTATCTCTAACGCCAGGTCCAGGGTTAGTAGCATCCCCTTTTTTGCTTTGTGTGGGTACCTGCACACATGTACAGATAGACACACATGACTAATAAAATAATAACAATGTGAATCTTCTAAACAGCCACTGTAGCAGGCTTTTATATCTACATGCTCATCATAGACAGTAATACTCAAGATGGTTTGGGGCTTATTGTAACATCACTGATGACTGCTTCTCCTCTTGGTAGGTATTCGAATTCTTTTATTCTGAGGATGATCCCTTTCTGTATTTCAAATTAGTCCAGTTACTTGGTTTGTTTTGGGTTTGTTTTTCTTAAGATTTATTTATATTTATGAGTATACTGTCACTGTCTTCAGACACAACCAGAAGAAGGCATCAGATCCCAATACAGATGGTTGTGAGTCACCATGTGGTTGCTGGGATTTGAACTCAGGACCTCTGGAAGAGCAGTCAGTGCTCTTAACCACTGAGCAATCTCTCCAGTCGCCATCCAGCTACTTGTTAGTCAATAAAAAGTAATAATGATATACTCGTTGCCTCAAATATTTTACATATAGTTATTATATATATTGTGTTAAGAACTCTTAAGATATATTTAGTATAATATCCCATTATTTTTACTTCATGTCATGCGCATTTTAATGTCAAAAGCTTTTGGAAAGGGAAGATCCTACTGTTTTATAATGTGAATATTCTAAAACATGTTGGGTTTTGTTGATTCTAGACATTCAGATTTTACTGTTTCCTATTTATAAATGTTTTGATGAATAATCTACCTCCTGGTTTTTGTTTTTAGGATACATTGCTAGAGTTAGAAAAACAAGCACAGAATACGCACACACACACACACACACACACACACACACACAGAGCCTATATACTGTCTGGGCATTAGTTGTGTGAGTGTCCTGCATGTGTAACTATGTCTATAGTAGATAGTCTGTAACTTCTAGTCCATAATTGAATCACATGATTTTTGTTGTCTTCTTAGGTTATGCCAAGGACTTGAATGGATGATGTCACGGCTGAAGATCAGATGATCTCTTCTGACCCTTCTCATGGACTCTGTATAAACAAAGTGCTGGACTTTATCTGAAAGCTGCAAAAAATGGTTTAGATATATTTATAATAAACTGACTTAAGAGTTTTCTATAAGAAGAAAATTAAGACCACTTATTTGAAAACAAAGATGAAATGTCACCACCTGGTTTGCTCTCATTCCTCCCAAGCCTGTGACTGGTATTTTCTCATGGTGAATCCTCTCAGGACGTGGTAGAGCTCTGGCAAATACAAAGAGAGAGGAAGACATTTGAACTTTGGAGCTTTATTTCAGCGTGACTCTCCCACCCTTCCCCAAGTTGAATGTTCCCTTTTAATTACATTGAATCAAATACAAATCAGCACAGATACTGTTTCAGTTTTTAAAAATGTAATATTATGGAAAGTATTTTGCTTAAAGTTGAATATGTATTGTGTATATACCTCAAGTTCAATGGCTTTGATTTGTGTTCTAAAGGAAAGCAAATGACACAAGTTAATGATGACTTGTTACTCTCCTGATGTCACCGGGTGCCACCTTTGGTGTTAAGTGTCACTGTTTAGTTTACCCTCTGTTCTCTGTGTTATCCTAACAAGCCAGCCCCAACCCAGAATCATTAAGCTGCTCCTTAAAAACGAAACGGGGGAAAGCTTGACATTATATAACTATTTTTGTCGCTCAGTAATACAGATGGAAATCCATAACGCAAGTGGGCAGAGAATCTACTAGACTCCTGGCCGGCTGTGGCTGGGCAGAATTACACAGTAAACAGTTGTCCGACTTTCCCTTCTGTTGGTCCTGATGCCAATTCAGCTACTATTCGGTCATTCATAAATCGTGATTAAAATGATCAGGTAATTTTTAATTGAAAATTATGGTGTGAGATATATTTACCCAAAGAGGTAGCATCCTATAAATAGTAGTGATTAATTTAACTATAGCCTTTTTAGGTATTAAATTATATGATAAACAGGTAAAATGAACTTAAGAGTAAACATAAAGCATAGTTTTCAGTGAACATTAATAATTTCTCAATTTGCAGATTAGTACCTGCAAAGGTATCTTCTTCCATTCCATAAACTGCCTTGTTTAATAGTTAACAAGGCAAATATTCTGGATGACTGCAAAAATTTGATTGAAATTTTGACGTATTACATTATTTGTACTAGAATTTGACCTAAAGCACCTTTTATATTTGTTAACCTTTTAAAAATTTAGTTAAAATTGAAGTATTTCTGTCATAATTATAAACAAAATTATTTTGTCTTTTAATATATTCTTGGTGACTCTATAATCCTTTTGTGCTCTTAAAATTTGAAGGCTAATCCAAACTGTCAAGATTTAGGATATTTAAGAAAAGATTTAACTAGTTTTAGTATCAGACTTTAAAATTTCCTAAAGAATTTGGTAAGAAATAGAAGTCCATATTATAAGCATTGAGGAAACTTTGAAGAATCTTTAAGTAAATGTAAGCCCCTTAATGACTGAACCTGTCGGCTCTGTGTTTGAGATCTGTGCTGTACAGCTCCCCCTTCAGCAGGTCACGGCTCCCCGCCTGCTCTGAGTGTCGACCCCCAATCTTAGGCTTTGCAGTGCTAAGTCCTGTTCGTGTGTTCTCACACTTGTTCAAATCATGATGAGAATTGTTCTCCTGGGTATTAAAATCCCCCTTAAAGTCTCAAATCTACTTTGTAGTTTTGTCAAAGACAAATAGTCCCGTAAAGCCCCCACCTACCCCAGATTGTAGCTGTTCAGCTTTTAATTTGAATGGTCATCTGCATAGCTGCTGTGTCATTGCTACATCAGTTCAGCACACAGCACATCCTGCTGCTGCAAGGCGTTGGCTAAGATTTACTCCATTGTTAAAGTTGGCTTAGTGTAGTCAGTTATTGCCGTGACATAAAGCATGCAACCTTACCGCATTTACAGACTATGCGAGCTTGGGTTTTTTTTTTTTTTTTATTGTTGTTGTTGTTGTTTTCTTTTGTTTTGTTTATAACTCTTTTAGATTAAGCCTCAAAAATATTATCATACCTGTGTACTTGTACATAAAAACGAAATTATTACCGAGTAAAAGATTTAATATATGAAACTATCAAAACTGTCATTAGCAGTATTAATTAGGTCTAACTATGGTGGAGCACCCCTGATATCACGCCGACAGTTTACATGTCATAGGGCAGAACTCGGCTAGTCCTGTGGTTTCAGGTGTTAATATGTAAACAAACATCTCATTTAACCTCACTGTGCTCAGCTTTGGAAAGAACAAAGATTTATACCTCTGTACATGTGGATAGATTTAAGTGCCCTGTTTTGATACTAATTTTGAAAGTTGTTTATCTTTTCTTGATATCTTGGTAAAACTGGCCATAAGATAAAACATTTGAATATTGATTTTGTCATAACATTTATAAAGTGTGTTTCCCATTATATTGAGAGTTTTATTTTAAAAACCCCTTTCTGTTTCTGGCACACCTTGGCCATCACAATAGACAGAGAACACAGAGAAGGCAAGTGGGTTAGGCAGCAGGGAATGAGTATTCATTTTTTTTCATGACATTTTCTCTTGAGAAGAAAGTGCTTTAGCACTGCTGGCTGCCATCTTTGTGCAGGTGGTTTGCCTATTACATAAGCATGGCATGAGCCAGAAGGGAGCCGAGTTCCCTCCCTGGCCTTGAAGAAGTGCCTCGTAGGTAGTTATGGAAGTCACAGGTAAGTGCAGGAGCTTGAAAACAGGCAAGAGGTCTCCAAGGTGTTCTTTTCCTTTGTCTGCGTGTGTAGTATTAAGATGCCTAGAAGAGAGACGGTGTTGTTCCTCTCTTACAGGCACTTTATATTTCTTGCTGTAACTGCAGCAATCACATACAGTACAGACAACCTCAAAATTGTTTATATTAGTGTAAATAGAAAAATTGTAAACAAGTGTCTAGTTTTCTCCGCAGGCATTTTTGGGAATGCATCTATAGTCTGTTCTACTTTGTTACTGGGGGATAACAGCACATCCTAGATCATATGTGAACTTTAGGGTCTTCTAATTGCCCTTGGTATCCTGATATTCTCATTTTCAAGCTAAGGTAGAGACAGGGTTTTCTTACATAACAGATTTGATCGCGTCCATTCTCCAAACACAGTGTGCAGTTTCTTGTTGAAAAGCAACATTCATAGCTCAGCGAGCCGTTGCTGCCCTGGAGGCTAGCTCGCCTCCAACGAAGGTTGCTCTGAAGATACTCTAAACTTTGCTCATAACCATTATTCCCCAGACCACTAGGCTATGGGTAACCACTCTGCACCTCTGCATCTTCAGAGATGCTGAGTCTATCAGAGCAGGTTCCAATTATGGTATACAGATACCAGTAGAAGAATTGGACATTATACTATCCTTAGCACCTTAATTCTACTTAGCAGTCACTTTTTAATGCTGACAACTAGATTCAGAAGTACAAGAAAAATATATAGACTATGTCAGGTCCTTAAGTTATGAGTTAGGACCATAACTTAAGCTGTTAACTTACATTCACTTTATCCTCATATAACCAAGAGCTGTGATGTTTTGGAAAAAATCAGTCCAGCCAGGTTAACAAAGGAAAAGATGACAAAACAAAATTGTATGTAGTGTTAAACCTGAAGACATCCTAAAATGGTCTCCCACGCTCCATTTTTCCTCACATTTGCTTAAATAGCAAAGAACAGCATTAAATGTCTAAAGGAATTTGTCATTTGAGACCTATATTACAATAAACCTGCTAAAACAGGCTTTGAAAACAAGCCATATGTAGTGGTGTTAAGACTGTAATCCCAGCACTCAGGAAGCTGAGATGGGAGAATTGCTGGAAATATAAGGTAAACCTTGGCTAAATAAAAACAGCTACCATAATTACATATCGAAAAACTGTCACAAAGGAAAGAAAGGAAGAAGAAGCCAGCAATCAACCATCATGTGTTAGTATAGAATCAGATGGAATAGAAAACATAGGTTCAGAATGCTTCTTATAAAACATCTGTGCCACGTTCCTTAAAGCAGGTGTGATCCTTTAAGACCATGATAGAGTAAAGGAAAGAGCGAAATTTATCATACCTGTATGCTTAAAAAGTGAGTGCTTATATTTAACCCTAAAGTGGTTTGAAATTGGGAAGAAATGTAACAGGATACAGTTGGGCTAATTATGCAATATTTCATCTTTTTAATTCTCTAACTCTGTACTGTTCCTAAAAATGGATGAGTGAGTCTGGTGTTACCTGCTCAATGTGCAGATCCTTGGTAGACATTTCTCATAGTGTGTACTTAAAAAGTGCCTGACATTGATTTGTGTTGATTTCTAAGTCCACGTAATAAATGATACATGTTTTCTATGATATATATTCTTGGGGTTTTTTGTTGTTGTTTGGGGGGCAGGGTTGAGACAAGGTCTTACTGTGTAGCTCTGAGTGTCTTGAAATTATCTATATAGACAAGGCTGGTCTGCAGCTCAGAAGATCTCACTATCTGCCTCCTGAGTTCTGGGACTAAAGCTGTGTCCACCTCTCCTGGCCTGTACTGTATATTCTTAGGGATTCTAAGTCACAATATATGTTTGATTTAAATGAAACCACAAAGTTAAAAATACCAAACCATGGTATATAGAAACATGAACAAAACTAAATTTGCTTTTTTCCCTCCCAAAGGGGTTTTAACAGATTTATGCAAGGTAAAAGGTAAGGATTTTTTGGGAAAAGGACAGTAAGTTCCCAAGTGTGGATGTGAGCTTATCAAGAGAGAGTGTCCTCTTAATTACAGTGTTCAAAGCATTCCATATTTAGGAAGTCATGGGGCGGTCTGAGGAGCAAGGCTAGGATTTGGGACTAAGGCACAGGTTCCACGGTTACAGGCAAAGCATGTTTGCAGTTGCGTCTTGGAAGGAAGTTTCATGTTTTACAGCTGGGAGAGCAGTCACAGCAGACCTGTGGATCATGTTTTCTTAGGCCTTATGGCTTGTTGCTGTTTCACCATTCTTATTAGAAATGGGGTATTAGTTCAGTCTTCCCAGTCTCCCCAGGGAGTTTGGTTACGAAATAATTCATTCTTAGTCTGTGAGAGGCCTCGGCCTGATTCCATGGTGAATGAGGCTGCTTCCCATTCCCATGCCCCTGAATTTCTCCTTTCTCCTCTGCTTCCATCTCCTACTCTGAGAGGTAAGCCCCGTAATCTTAAAAATCAGTGGCCACTGAAGATCTGTCTTCTGAAGCTTTTCAGAATAGACCCTCTCTACATAGGAATTGTACACAGGACCTGAAACCCCATAGCCAGCGCAATCCCAGATCTAGAAGACATCAAAATAGCAGAAGACAGCTCCATACTGAACAATGCCTGGAAGAATAGAATGACTCGCAGGCAGAGCTTCTCCCTGCAAGTGGACCGACTGGCATCCCGAGATCTGTATGTAGCCTTTGGGCTCTTGGGAAAGCCTTTATTTATCTCGCTGGGTTTGTAGTTACAGAGTTGAACCTAGAGCCTCCCACTCCTTCTGCCATGGAGATAAAACCCCAGCCAAAGTTGATTTCTTAATTCACTCACAATGAATCAAACGTATTTACCTTTGAGAAGGCTGAAGAAGAAATCCTTAAAAAATTAAGATTCTGCCAACCAAATGTTTAGGAATAATGCCTTTTATCTTCTAACACAACTACCAAGTCCTGAGTCTCTGCCTGCTACACGGTTTACAGCTGTACATAAATAAAGCTAATAGTCATTTGTCTTAGAGAGTTTGGTTTTATTGTTTCAGTAGTATAAATTGTATAGTATAAACTGATCTCAAGTGAGCCTGCAATTCCTGTTTTAACATGTCTTCCAAGACCCTTTATTTGTTCAATAAGCATGTAGGTACAGGGGGATAGGGGGATGTCTTTATTTGATTCTTATAAAGCTTATCTGGTATTGGGATGAAAACAATACCTTCTTTTTTTAGATTTTTTTTTTTTTTTTTTTTGGTTACTATGTGAGTTAGAACATCAAAGATCCTTTTACAAGCTGTATAAACTTTCTACCTCCTTTGAACTTTTACTGGCTGTGTAAAATTTCAGTTAAAACATATTAAATGATTTGTCACCCTGCCGTTGCCTTTTGAGCATCTTTACCAAACGTGTCCTTGAGATTCGTGGTCATGCATAGCTTTAATTGTATGTGTAAGTCTGCCTGTGGTTTGTGCCTCTACTCAGAATTGTGAGGCAGATTAGTGACTACACACTGCTACATGGCTACTGGTTATTTTCTGTACACCTTGAGCAGGTACCAAGGACTTTTGTTTCTTCCCTCTCTGGAAATCTGTTTGCACTTGAGGTCAGAGGATCGATCAACAGAGGAGTCAGATTTTATTTTTAAAACTCTTTTAGAGTTTATCTCCCAGACTCACCTCACATGCTTAAGGTTTGGTCATGTTTTCAAGATCCTAGTTAAGCTGCACAGGCACTAGAGTTCAAAGGTTGGTGCATTTCGGAAGTCATATGTGAGTTCTTTCAGCTGGTCCATCCAGTGTCTGTTCTTAAATGGCCAGCATGAATGGATAGTTTTATCATGTGATGGAATGTGATGGTGTAAGGAAAATGATCTGGTTAGGACCCAGCTGGTACAGTGCTTGCTTGCCTGGCATGCTGGGAGCCCTGAGTTTGGTCCCCAGCACTGCATACAAGTAGGCATGGCAGTACACACATGTAATTTCAGGACTTAGGAATTAGAGGCAGGGGAATCAGAGGCCCAAGGCTATTGTTGGCTACATAATGAGTTCAAAATGAGCCTGGGCTACATGAGACCCCGTCTAAACAACAAAGGGGCTCAATTAATATAAATGGAAAAGTACAGAAAGGTTCCAACTTCATTTATGAGAAAATGGGATACCCCTCAGTTGTGAGGTCTGGGTAACCAGAAGACTGTAATTTGCTGGCACAGAACCATTTGCATCCTATGTGGAAGCCTGAAATGTGAACCATTTGGACGGAATTCTTGTCACTTCTTGTATGTATGAAGGAGTTTGCCTGTTTGACTCATTGCCTTACCTGGCTGCTTCTGAAGGATTCTTGAGACAGCTGCCTCCATTCTGAAGGTTGTTTTTAAAAAATATAAATAAATAAACAAGCGCAATGCGGGAAGTGGGGAAGGTATATTGGTTTCAGCAGCCGACTGAAGCAGCCCAGCAGAAGCTACTGGGTTATACCCACAGGTCTACACGAGTGTGCCTAGCCTCAAGCACATTTCCAAAGCTGTGAGGCTCCCACTTTGTTACTATCTAAACGTTTTTAGCAGTAGACTTTTTCCATCATTCATAAGTGAAGTCCTATGGAAAGCAGATAGGATTGACGTATTAGGTGTTTATGTATTTTGCAATTTAACATGAACATTGACTTTGTGCAAATGGCATTTTAATGAACAAAAAATTGTTGATTGGGGATGAGATACAACAATGTTTTGTTAACTAAATTTTTTTTGTTTTGAAAATCAAGAGATTAAAACATGGTTTTTAAAAACAACTCCGCTTTATATACTGTCTTAGCACTTTTCCAGTTGTCGTGATAAAGGCAGAGATAATTTTGGTTCCCAGTTCAGGTCGTCATTGTGGGGAACTAAAGATCCCATCTAGACAAACGAAGCAATCTTGAGCAGAAAGAAGGAAGGAGGAGACTTTGCACTACCTGATTTCAGAGGCGCTACAAAGCTATAGCAGCCGAAACCAGCTTAACAGACCACAAGTGCTGGGCATTCCTGAGACAGAGCTGAGCTCGATGTAAGCACACATATGCACCGGCAACAGCTTCAGCAAAGGTGGGCAAAGGTATTGAACGTTCCCTTCTGTAAATAAACCAGGCCGGTTTGCAGAATAAAAGTAAATCCCTCTCCTCAATTCAAAATGGACCAGACTTTGCACCGGGCCTGAAACCTGGAAGGCCTTCTCCCTGTAGTCACAGAGCAACCTTTAAACCTATAGTCTTGGACATGGAGCCTGACAGTCACCCTGGAGAGACCCTTCAGCACCTTTCTTTGGTGCCATATTTTGAGATTCTCCTACATTTTTGACAGGTTCTTGTGTAACCCAGGATGGCCTAAAACTATGTAGTCCTGTTTGTTTGGTGTGTATATGTGTGTGTGTGTGTGTGTGTACATATATATATGAATTCAAATCCTCCTGCCTCTCCCACCTAAATGATTGCAGACGTCTATCTGCCTCTGTGCCTAGCACTGTTCCTGAATGTTGTAACAGTGTTATAGACAGCATCCAACGTCAGGGGCTCGTTAGCATATACGTATCATGAAGTGATGTAAGCACTGTATGCCTAGCATTTCCTCAGCAAAGAGTTCATAGGGCACTTCAGTGGTGCCTTGACATTCCCTGGTTCTTGGTTAAGAGCACCTAGGTCTGTGTGTTTGTTCAATTGTTTGCATCTGAGCAACGGGGCATCTGTATTTTATTTATCTTGGGATATATGCTAACTAATAAATTGCACATTTGACAAAATAAAACAGGAAGCTGGGCATATAGCTCAGTTGGTAAGGGGCTTGTCTACTGTGCAGAAAGCCAAGTCCGGACCTCAGCATTAGCTCAAGCAGGGATGATAGCACCCCTGTGCAGTCCCAGCATTCGGGAGATAGAAGCATGAGAATTCAATTTTCAAGGATATACTGGGAGTCAAAGACAGCCAAGAATGCAGGAGGCCCTGTGTCAGTAGTAAAGATACCAAAACATAATTTGACAGGCTGTTGATGATGACATTAATCAGGGGTAAACTGGGCTCACTAATCTAGTGGTATAATATATTAAAGGTATTTTAAAAGGCATTTGAAGTAAATTAATGATTCATTTTAATTGGTTTTAAATCACAAGGTGACCAACACTAAGTGCTAGTTTTTACTGTGTGTCGTTTCTGTTTAAAGGAAAGTGATTAGACTTCTGGTCACGCAGGAAGCAAGTAATTATTATTTTTTATCATAAATAATTATTATCAGATGGGTAATGAAGGGACTTTGCCTTAGATTAAACTAGCAGTCAACAATAAACCTGCAGAAGTCACACCAAAATTAAAATGTTTCCATTAAAACTGTGCTTTACATTTTTCTTCACAGTGTGGAATGATTTAAGAGCCATATGCCTAGAATTGTTGTATTGCTTTGTTTGCTCTGAATATTTGTAAATCAATGGTTCTTGGTTGGAACTGGTCCAGATGGGGGGCATCATCCTGTTGCATAGCCTAGAATGGCCCTGAACTTATCCTCCTGCATCAGCATCCTCTGTGGTGGGATAACAGGGATGTGCCACAGGCCTGGCTTTATGGTAATTGTTTTTTGAAAAAGAAATAAGAAAGGTGATTTACTAAGTTAGAAATTATTGATTAAAAATGATTGGGCCAGACATGGTAGAGCACACCTTTAATCCAAGCACTTGGAAAGCCAGACAAAAGCAGATCCCTCTGACTTTGAAGTCAGCCTGGTCTTCACAGCTAGTTCCAGGACAGCCAGGACTATATAAAGAAACTACACAGAAAAAAAGAAAGAAAAATGTTTATTCATCTGGTATGTGAACTTGTATTTTGGTTCCATTTAGTTGATTTATTTTAATTGAATTTTTAAAGGGAAGAAGGGCTATTTTTTCACGCTGTAAAACCACTTGCTTGCTTTTACTTGGTAGAGAAGAGGAACTCAGACCCATTTAAAGTTTAAAGGATTGCCATACCAATTTTACCAGATAAAAACTCTCTTACACAGATGAAGCTTGGTACAACATTCTTCATGGTAAATTTGGCTCACAAATATGTTATACTATAAATTGTTTATTCGGTTATTTATTTCTTTGCCTCTTAAGTGGCAACCTATCCACTTAAGTTAGTATATAAACAAGGGCTTGGAAGGGGGTGTCACCAGACAGCAGTGGCTCCTCTAGGGTGGGTACACAGCTACCTTTTGTCTCCTGGTCTGGGAAGTTGTGAAACCTGTCTGGAGGCTAAGGTAAAACAATGAGTTCAGAACTATATTCTATTACATAAAAATCAAGAATTGAGGCATTCTATTTCATAATTTACTTTAAACATTTGAGCATATTATCAAGTTTATCTAAAATAATTTTATTTAAACAATTCACTATTAATCTGTTATTAAATTAGAACAAAGAAACTCCGTAAGAATGAAGAGTGTATAATGAACAAGAACATAGATAATATGCTTTATTTTGAGCTGAGAGACTACTTTGATACAGACTTTCTTGTGGTTCTGGCTGTCCTGGACTGGCTATGTAGACCAGGCCTTGAACTCACAGGTCCTCCTGTCTCTACCTGAAATACGCTTCTTAGGATTTTTCCACTCTGATTTCACATCACTAATTAAAATTAGTATTCCCTCATAGCATATGTCTGCTCAGAGCAGACAAGCTAAGAGTTTAGATATTAGTAATGCATATTTAGTTTATTTAGTAACACATATTTAGCTATTAGTAATACAATATTTAGTTTTTAAACTAAAACAACCCTCTTTAAGGGAGGAAGTCAGACATTTTGATAAGGCCTGATTCTGCTTTTCTCATGGTGGGAGGAAAAGTGTGAGGCATCTGCCAGAGAAGACCACTCAGACATGGGCTAAGCCAAGAGAATGTCATCAATTACACGGGGAGTTCGGGACCCAAGGGCAGCTTCAGGTTTTTTCAGGGTGAGCTTTTAAGCACAAAAACATCCTGAGTTGACACACTTCCATAAGTTAAGAACAGTTAGCCAGAAGCAGGTAGTCAAAAATCAAGGTTAGTACATTTAGGAGCATTCCCAGAACTGTGGTCTTGGATGGATTAGGACTTTGTTCTCTTTTTTGGAAGATGTTACTGCATGCATGCTGTGTTCTAAGGCTGGATGGTACTTCCTTTATGGTGTTAGTGTGCGAAGGTCTGGGGACCTGTTAAGTTCCAGTGACAAGTAGCAATAGTGTTGTGAGGGCTGTAAACAGACACGACTCTGCTCTGCCTGTGTGAAAAGGAGCCAAACTGTGAGGACTAAGTCTTATCAAGGGGACAGTGCTGGCGACGCCCTTGCCATAAAAAGTGTGTCCTGCAGCTGGTTCTGCCACTCTAAGAAGAGGCTCGTTAAAAAAAGACCATGAAGTAATTTTCTGTTCAGGGCTGCATTTAAGGGAGATGAGCTTGTAACTTACTGATTAAAGTCAAAGGAAACCTTATGTCTGTCCCTGTTATGTACACACACACATACACACTCACACGTGCACACACACACAAGAGAGAGAGAGAGAGAGAGAGAGAGAGAGAGAGAGAGAGAGAAACAGAGGCAGACAGAGAGGAAAGGAGGGGGAGGGAGAGGAGAGAGGGAAAGAGCAAGGTTTTATTAGTTTTCTTAGAAAAAGGATTAGAGTGGTTTATAGACCATGGTCCAGCTAGTCCAACAATGGCTGTCTACCTACGGAAAGTACGAGAATCCTGTGGTTGTTCGGTCCATGAGGCAGGATGTCTCAGAGAGTCTTCAGTATAAGCAGGAATCCCAAAGTAGGAGGCTCTGATGCCAGTAAAGAAATGGACTTGCCAGTAAACGCTAGGGCAACCAGGCTTGAAAAAAAAAAAAAAAAAAAAAAGCAAAATCTTCATTCTTCCATGTCCTTTATGTAGTTCCCAGGTGTGACATGGATTAAAGGTGGGTCTTCTCACTTCAGATGCTTCAATTAATAAAAATCACTCACAGGTGTCCCCAGCTGCTTGGGTTTTAGTTAATTCTAGATGTAGTCAACCAAGAACAGCTATCACAGCATACAGCTAGAGTAGTTTGCATACCCAGCGATCAGAATTCAAGAGAAGATGCAAGGGTTGGAAGGTTACTTTCACAAAAAATGCTTTGCAGATGAAACTTTTGGGTGGAGGGAGGAGGAGATTTTGATGTCTAGAACCGAAGTTGGCAATGTTAACTTCACTGAAGACAATAGAGAATTGGATTTCAGAGGTATTCATTGTTAGCTGTTACCTCCTCAGTGTGAGGCTATCACACTGTCTTACTTAGGATTTCCATGGCTGTGAAGAGACACCATGACCAAGGCAACCGTATAAGGATATTTAACTTGGCTTTCAGATTCAAAGGTTGAGACCATTATCATCATGGCAGGAAGTGTGGCATCACGCAGGCAAACATGGTGCTAGAGGAGCGGAGAGTTCTACATCTTGATCCAGAAAGAACCAGGAAGAGACTGTCTTTCATGCAACTAAGAATAGGGTCTCAAAGTCCACCCCCAAAATGACAGTTCCTACTCCAAGAAGACCACACCCACTCCAGCAAGGCCACACCTCCTAATAGTGCCACTACCTGGGCCAAACATATTCAAACCATCACACACACACACACACACACACACACACACACACACACACACACGTGTGTGCTTGAACCTTGATGGTCTCAAAGCCGGAGCTAAACTCTGTACCCTCATATGCTTGAATGAGGGGTCCATTGAGGAGCCAATAGCCTGGGCAGAAGCCAGCATGCAGCTCTTAGGGCAGCATTGTAACTGCAGCAGCATTATAACAAATAATTCTTGATAGGATTCTATCTTCTTACATATTCTTTCCCCTTTCCTCATGATCAACCATGTGTCCTTTGGAGATCACAAAGATATGGTAAACACAATATTTTATCCATATCAAAGTAAAATTTAGCAGGCATTTTTGTACCCACCCCTCCTCCATGCCTTGTGTTTGGGCCATGCTAGGGTTGAACTCCAAGGCCTTGTGCACATTAAGTATTCATTCTATAATTCAGTCCTAGCCCCAGCCTAGGATGAGGGATGCAGAAAATCATACTTGTTTCTCAGGCTGCTTGATGTTCTGGAACAGACTTGGAAACAAAGTGGACATGGTGCTGATGCAACAGGAGATGGTAAGGACTACTGGTGATGGTAAGAACCGCTACCTAACATCCTGAAGTGGCCTAGGCTTCAGTCCTTGTGGATGGGCTGTCCCTTTGCCTTATTGGGTGTCAAGAGCAGGTGGGATCTTCTGTTCTTCTTTGTGCCTCCTGACTTCTTCATTCCTCTGTCATGAGCAGTGCTGGTGAAATGCCCACAACATTGCTCATTTAGGATATACTTTTCCGTGACCCTTCTACCCATATAGTCAATGTGATTGCCAACATATATGGCATGTGGTCATGGTAGCTCATATGGATCCCAGGGCTCAGAAAGAGGCTATATAACAGTGGTTCTCAACTTGTGAATTATGACTCCCTTGAGAGGGTCATTTTATATTTACATATCAGATATTTACATTATGATTCAAAACAGTAGCAAAATTAGAGTTATGAAGTAGCAGTGGAATAATTTCATGGTTGGGAGTCACCACAACATGAGGAACTGTATTAAAGGGCTGTGACATTAAGAAGGTTGAGACCCACTGATATTAGAGGATTGCTGAAGTAAGCTGGCCAGCCAGCCAAGCGATACCCTTTCTCAATGAATCAGACAGTTATCAAAGAAGAGTCACAAATAAGACTGGGAATCTGAACCTCGAGTCTTCTCATGCCCACATACACATTCTTACAAATATGGGTATACACAAGTACTGGCTGGTTTTGTGTCAACTTGACACAAGCTGGAGTCATCATAGAGAAAGGAGCCTCAGGTGAGAAAATACCTCCATGAGATCCAGCTGTAAGTTGTAGATCTCAACTAGTGATCAAGGGGGGAGGGCCCAGCCCATTGTGGGTGGTACCATCCCTGAGCTGGTAGACCTGGGTTCTGTAAGAAAGCAAGCTGAGCAAAGCCATGGGAAGCAAGGCAGTAAGTGACATCCCTCCATGGCCTCTGCATCAGCTCCTGCTTCCTGATCTGCTTGAGTTCCAGTCCTGACTTCCTTTAGTGATGAACATCGATGTGGAAGTGTAAGCTGAATAAACCCTTTCCTCCCCAACTTGCTCCTTGGTCATGATGTTTTGTGCAAGAATAGAAACCCTGAGTAAGACAACATATATACACATATACATACTTACATGAAGAAAGACTTATATAATCATGGCATTTGGTTAATTCAGATAGGGAGCAAATCAAGAAAGGACTATAGAAGGAGGTGGCATTGGAATTGTACCTTAAAATAAATTGATAAGGTTAAAGGGAGAGGAGGTAAATATATCTGGCAGAGAAAACATACACAAAGCTAAGAAACTGTGAAATGAGCCAATGTATTCAGAGAACTATCAGTGTGAATATAAAGCACTGCAGAACTTAAGGTTAGACTGAAGATGTGGTTAACCTGTGCTAGCTTCAAAGAGAAGAGGCTTGCGATGTTTTTAGGATGTAGGCCTTACTGTCTCAAAGGAAGACATGATCTGCACAGGAGAATCAGCTAGCTCAGAGAGGGGGCTGCCAGACTCCAGGCTGAGAGAACAGCTTATACAAAGACCTCCAATGCAACGAGAATAGAAAAACAAAATAAAAACAAAAAACCAGGCATGGGAAAAGGAGGGAATTTAAGGTTTTTAGAAAATTAATTATTTTGTTTATTTACATTCTAAATGTTGCCTCCCACCTCCTGGTCCCCACTCCCAGAGTTCTTCACTCCATCTCTTCTCTGCTTTGCCTCTGAGAGAGTGCCCCTTGAAGGGCATCTTCCCTTTCCTGGGCCATCAAGTCTCTACAGGATTAGGTGCATCCTCTTCCACTGAGGCTTCTCGATGTAGCAGAAGAATTTAAGTTTTTAAAAGTGAGACATTTTGAATGCAGTTTTGCATAAGCCTAACCAAGACTCTGAAGTGTCTTTCAGTGTAAGACAATCCTGTCCTTCTCCTACAGGCTGTGTCTGCTTTCTTGGAGTCTATGACAGATGATAGCCCAAACAACTGCAGAGAATGCTAGTACGAGTTAAAGAGAAGTTCAGAAGAATTGCAATGGAGAAAACAAAGTTCTTGCCTGGCAGTTTTTGGTTGGTGGACCCAAGTTCAGATTCCCCAGTGCCTACATAAAAATTCAGCACACTTCAATCTCAGTAGTGGAGAGAAAGAGCTCATTGGCCAGGCAGAACAACCTCACTGGTCAGTTTTCATTGAGAGATCCTGACTCAAAAACAGAGTTGATAGTATGCTGGTTCATTTGTATTGTTCAGATGCCACCAACAGAGTCAACTGGGAATAGGAAATTTCAATTGAGGAGTAACCACCACCAGATTAATCTATGGCACATCTGTCAGGCATGTTCTTGATTGTTAGTTGATGTAGGATGGCCAAGCCCATTGTGCTTGGTAGTGCTGCCCCTGGGCAGGAGTCCTGGGTGCTAGAAGACAACAGGCTGAACATGACTCAGAGAGAGCAAGCCAGTGAGCAGCACTCCTCTGATATTTCTGCTTCATGATTATGCCTTGAGCTCTTGCCTTGGTTTCCCTCTGTGATAGGCTGTAACCTGTAAAGTGAAATAAACCCTTTCTTTCCTTCCTGAGTTGCCTTTGGTCATAGTGTTTATCACAGCAACAGAGAGCAAACTAGAACAAACAGATGAGCCCGAGGAAAGACACCCAAGACTGTTCTTGATCTCCAAATGTGCAAGCACTCACTTACATACATGTGAATATTGACATCTGGTCATGGGACAGGGAGAGATAGGGATGGGAGGAGGGAGGGAGGAAGTGACAGAGGAGGGAGAGAAAGAGTCAGGGGGATAAAGAGAGGGAGGAGAGGAAGGGAGAAGGTAGGAAGAAGAGAGAAAATTCTGATGCTGAGGATATACCTTAGTAAGAGTTCCAGCATCCATGTAAAGCAAGTTGAGTATGGTGACATACATCTGTTACCCTGGCGTGGAAGGGCCAAAGATAAGGATCCCAGAGCTCACTGGTCAGCCATTCTAGACCTTTTCTTGAAAAAGCAGTAAGTTGGAGGAAGACCAAGATGCTGTGGCCTTCATGTGCATTTGTGCACACATGCACAACGTGAAGACAAGTCGAAGACAAATAAACAAACAACAAGCCTGCTTCCCAGTGAAAATCTAGGACAGGATGGTCTGAAAATCTCCAAAAAGGAAACCTTTATGTATTTGCCTGTATAAAAAGGAATGAAGAGTAATCCTAAAAGAAGTCCTGTTTAGAATTGTCACCGATGTTTGGAATTGTTGCAGTCAGACTCTGGCAGCAAGGAGGCCCTCCCCAGTCTTAGACTCAAGCTTGTTTATAGCTTGTCCTCCCTACACTACCACTTTCTGGGTCAGGCTGGCCCTGAGGCTGTGTGACCTGGAGAGGGAAGAAGAGCTAAACAGCCAAGAGGGGAAAAAATGCATCTTTGAGAATAGTAGAGGGAGAAGCCATTTCCAAAGATGTTGCTACTGTTTATTCCGTGGGAATAAAAAGACTAACATTCCTTTTTCTTTCTTTCTCTTTCAGAGTCAGCCAAGAGCTTAAACATGCTTTCCCTGACATCAATCCTCAATCTTCCTTTGAAGATTCTGAGTCTCTCTACCACACACCAACTGCAGACCTCCTTTGAAGGGCTGGCCTGGGAAAGGCTCTTTTCCTTTTCTCTCTCTTCCTCTCCCAGCAGCCTCCAATATTTATAGCTTGCCTGACACTTTGTTTTTCTTTAAAACACCAATAAAATGACCCTCAAGTTTACTTTTGAATCTGTCTTTAGACTCTTATATTATAAAGACAAAGAAGCTACCGAAGGCAACCCCAATTCCCTGGTAGCACATGGACACCAAAACTGCTGAATGTAAACCAGATGAAGAGTACAAAATTTATAAAAATGTCTAGAAAATGCTAAACTATCTACAATGCTACAGAGTACACTAGAGGTTACCAGGGTATGAACTCTCAGGAAGTAAGGGTGCTGAGATTACAAAGAGACCAGAGGAAACCTTTGAAGAGGAGGAACATATTCATTATTTTTATCGTAATGATGGTTTCACACATGTATAGCAACTCAAAACTGCTCAAAGTGTACAACTTATTGTGTATCAGTTAAACTACATTAGTGGTTGATTTATAAGTTTATTAGAAGTCTACATAATGTTTAGCCACAGTAATATAACATTTTCTTTGCAAGGGCATAGAAAACATACCAGTGTCTTCTGGGAACTGTGGAATTGATACACAGATGTGAGTTAATCACAAAGTGAGATGGTAGACATTTCTCATGGAGGGATCATTCACATTTAATTATTGTAGTGACTATATGTCTATGCCTGTCAAAACTCATAGGAATATATACTAAAAACTGAGTGTTTCACTGTTATTGTAAATCATACCTTAATTTAAAAAATGGAAGAGATGAGCAAATAATTCTATGAACACCAGATTTTCAAAATTAAATTTCTACAGAGTAGCACATGTATAAAACTAAATATATAAATATTTCCAAATCAAATAATTGCTAGTCTGTTTAAAATCAAAATACAGTTATAAAACAACTCTCCAAAATAATTAAATTCCATCAAAATAAGAAATGCTGATTTTGTCAAATGAATATTTTTCTGCAAAATGGAATATGTTAAAGTCTCCTCTCTCTGAATGATTCTTCCCTTCTTTTGCCCTTTTCCCATCTTGGAGCCTTACAGTGTAGAAAATCTGAGAAGCAAGATGAGGGTCACATGCCTGTGGTCTCATAGTCTTCCCTCATGCTGAGGCTGTCTCACAGTCAGTATAGAAGGACCTCTTCCATTACCTTCACTTTCCTCAGAGATTCTAGACTTGGGAAGGCATGGAGACAGTCATGCACTCTTATGATCTTCCAAGGTTCTTAGAGTGTCTTGATCTTTGCCTTATGGGAACATCATAATACCACTATAAGTCAGCTCAGTAGGAAATGGGGAAACAGATCATTTGAAGTCATGCAACTGTGATAGATTGAACAGCATTCTATGAATAAGTGATATGTGTGACCAAATATAACTTACGGTTTGCCTTAGTAGGCGACAGTAGCATCTGATTCACTCACCTCCTCCCAATAACGTTCGTCTTCTTTAGACATTCTATCATCTGGAGGTGGCTTTGAGATCTGGTTGAGTTTTCTGTAGCCCAATTTGAGTACATTAAGCAAGAAAGTTCATTTGGCTCACAATCTGAGGTTAAAATTCATCATTTCAGGAAAATCCAAAGTGGCAGGACCTTGAAGGAAGTAGTCATATTACAGCTACAGCCAAGAGTAGAGAACTATGGATTAATGTATGCATAGGAGTTGTGATGGTTTGAATATGTTTGGTCCAGGGAATGACATTATTAGTAAGTGTGGCCTTGCTGGAGGAAGTGTGTCATTGTGTCTGTGAGCTTTAAGACCCTCATCTTAGCCCCCTGGAATCCAGTCTTCCTCTATCAGCCTTCAGATGAAGATGTAGAACTTTAAGCTCCTCCTGCACCAAGCCTGCCTGAATACTGCCACGCTCCCATCTTGATGATAATGAACTGAACCTTTGTACCTATAAATCAGATCCAACTATATGTGGTACTTATTAGAGTTGCCTTGGTCATGGTGTCTGTTCACAGCAATGAAACCCTAACTAAAACAGAAGTTGGTACCAGAAGTGTGGTATTGCTATGATGGTCCTGACCATGCTTTTGTTGGGAAGAATGTGGATTTTAGAACTTTGGATTCAGAAAGCATTGAAATTGCTTTGAGTGGGACTAATGGACTATCCTAGTAGGAATAGTTGCTGAGAGTTATTTGAACTATAGAAGACTGACTCTAGATGTTTTGGAAAAGAGGAATTTTAATATGTGGCTGAAAAACTGTTCTTGTGATATTTTGGTGAAGAATACATCTGCATATTGCCCTTGTCAGAAGAAGGTAAAGAGATTTGTATTAATTGCATTGATGAAGGAAGTTTCCAAAAAGCCCAACAGATACTTTGTTCTCTGGTTAAGTCTCATGAAGAGCATTTTAAACAAGCGTAGCAAGTTTAGAAAGGAAAAATATAAAATAATATCGTTTGAGTATTAAAGGGGTGCAAGAAAGTGAAATGAAGCAGAATCCTGAGTTCAAAGATTTTAAATTGAATTAAGGGAGTAGTGCTCTCAGGCAAGATTCCACCCAGCTAAGCTCATTGTTTGTGTTTGCAGTTGAAAATGAAAGTTTGGACTTTTTACCTGGAAGGAACTATAATACAGGAATGGAGGGCATACTTGTGATCTAAGTTTTGAGGTTGGAGGACATAGCATTTGTATCTGGATCTTGAGGAGCAGAGACCATGAAAAGCTCAGGCCCAGCATGGTGATACACAGCTTTAATCCCAGAAGACAAAGTCAAGTAGATCTCTTTAGTTCAAGGCCAGTTTGGGACAGAGCAAGTTCTAGGTAAAAGAAAGCTTAAACCCAGGTGTGGTGGTACACACCTTTAATCCCAGCATTCTGGAGGCAGAGCCATACAGATACCTGCTTTCAATGTTAATCAATAGAGAAAGTTTCAGAATAACCAAGTTTAGGCAGTAAGGGAGTTGACAAACAGAAAATGGTAGTAGAACAGAAGTCCCTGTTCCAGCCCCAACAAGCAGCAGAAAATGGCAGCTTCGGTCATGTGGCTCTGGCTTTAGAGTCAAGAATAAAAGGGACTACTGGGACAACTCATGCTGTTTAGCTGGAGCTAAAAAATAGCAGTGATTAAGAAAAGACCAACATCACTGACATGAAATCTTCTGGGAAGTGTTTTCTGAGAGAACAAAGAAACTTTATTTCAGAGACAGCTAAGGTTGTACCCCATGCTACAGCTAGATTTGGTTATGTGTAAGAATCACAGGTGGTACTGTTTTTGAAGGTATAATGGGTCATGAAGAACAGCTGAGGCTTGGCACTGTGAGAGGTCATGGCAGGCCATTGGTGAAATTGTTGTCTCAGTTGTAGTTGATGTCCCAGGAGGAGTCATGCAAAGAAGGTGAGACTTGGCACCATGAAGAAAGTCTATGAGAGGATATTGTTGAAGCCTAGTTGTAACAGAAAACTCCAGTGTATTGAAGCTTCCGGTACCATGGGATGATCACCACCGACAGCAGCAGCAGTGGAGTGGAGTCAACTAGAGCCTAGAGTACTACAGAGGGCAGAGCTGGAGATGTGACCCAAACCCTTTGGAGGAGCCCAGAAGATTATGTGTAGATTCCAGACACTGGAACAAGAAGCTGTAAAGTTAAAGTTGCCTTGGAGACCCCAAGATGTTCTAGATGCAAGAGCCCTGGGCTATCTGCTGAGGAAAGCTGCTACCAGGGAATGGAACCAACCCAGGAGAAAGAAGTGTGTTGTAGTCAACAAAGATAAAAAAGGATTTGGAGATTTGAAGATTGCTTTGACAGCAGACATGGAGATGCCGAGTTTGAAGTTTGCCCAGCTGGTTTGCTATTTTGCTTTAGGGATTACTGTTGTGGTAAATATTTTAAAAATGTAATAAGGTACCATGACATACTACCACTGGTTTCTCTCTATCCCCACTGGCAATCTCATTACTATGGCTAGCCCCAGCAGCAGCCTAGTCCCCTATGGCAGGACACTGCCATGCCAGCCCCATGCAATGACTGCCCATCTCGTGGTTAGCTGTCACGGATCTCTGTAACCTAGCAAAAATCATAACTCTAGAGGCTTGTAATTTATCAATCAGATTTATATCAGTAAATTTTCACCCCACAAAATGTCCATATAATAAACTCAGAGCCAATTGATATTGGTATAAACTGCCCACCTAGATAAGACAAATTGTCCTATAATTATTTCTTATAAGATATTCATAGCTACCTGTGACTATTTAAAGCTACATGGATCTGGGTTGTTCTTCTCTTATTCCATGTTCTCTCCTTCTTCCTTCTTTCCTATCTCTCCCGCCTCTCAAAAATCTGCACCTGCCCTCCTTTTCTACTGTCCAATCATGGGACCTGCCTTATCTTGTGCCTGTCTCCACCTGCATATAGACACCAATCTACATTTCTTTTTTTTTTTTTTTTTTTTTTTTTTGTACAACTAAAAGGCTCTTTTCTCTCAGATATAAATTAAGCATAACTTTACCATTCTCTAATTTATAAAGTATAAGATATACCTAACACCCAGTCCATCAATTTTGTCAATTAAATAGAACATTCTGTTATTTATCCTAACTTAAGAAAGGCTTAAAATCTATTTTATGTCCTGGCTAGCTTGTATACTATTTGAAAACTATCCAACTAAATGTGTTTTCTCAATGTTAAATAGTCTGGACAGGCTATGAGACTATAATTAGTCTTCAGCCCCATCAGAAATACAAGAATGACTAATATTACCTGAAAATATGAGCAGTATAAAACATGGCTTCCAAAACTTAGCCAATTTATAGAGACTGCTGATCACTTGGACTGTCCCTACTTCTTCAAAAACATTGGCCTATCAGTCTTCAACCTTCTGGCTCAGAATCATCTGACAGACCTCTGAAATACAGAATTTTTGAATTAATTATACTGTCTTGGCAGAGATTATCATTAGACTATTTTGCAAAGTGTGTCTGTTTTCTGTACAATCTTTTGTCTGTAGATGAAACGAGGTAATTCTTGTCTAGTTGCTGTCTTGCCACAAGCAACTCTACTGATGCTTAATTTCTTTTTAGAATCCAAGGAAGGGGTGCTGTCAGGAGCAGACAGGTCTCTAGTCAAATGATATTTAATAAAGAAATGTCCATAAACATGTTCTGTGAACTTCTGACACCTTTGAAAATTATCTATTTATGCAAAGCATTTCTCAACTGTTAAGCCTTGACTATTCTCAGCCATTTCTAATTAAAATATCTCAAAAATCTCCCTTGTAATTGACTCAGAACCATGAGTTTGCTATCTGGCCCTTAATTCATATTGCTTAATCATCTAAAAACAGTTTATAATAGCAATAATAGGACTGGATTTAAGCCTTGTATTCTTAAATGTGTTGTATAGACATAATGCCTATATGAGAGTAACAATATTAATTCCAATTTTATATCAATAAGTAAGAAATTATAACTTCAACTTAGTAACAAATATAAGGATTTCTGCCACATGAGATTATGACTGCACAATCAATTCTAGCTAACTTTTCCCCGTTAAATTATGACTATTTCTAAATTCCCCAGAAAGACAACTTTAGTATAACCACTTCTTCAATAACCTTTTCAAGCTGTACATGGGCATTGAGATATTTTTGAGAGGGGGATAGGGAAATGGGATTTGGCCTTGATTATGATGTGATCACTCCTGCTTCCTCACTGCCGGGCAAGCCTCCTGTTCTGGCTACCATGTCTTTACCACCAAAATGGCATCTGAAACCAAATTGGCCATTTCTCCCTTAAACTGCTCTTTTCTCAGGACATTCTACCTCAGCAACAGAAAACTAACATAGGAACTATGATGTAATCTCTCTTTTGATCATATGAGTTCTACAATTTTTTTTTCTTGAATCTAGAGGCTTAGTTGAAAAGTGTAGTGGCCCAGAGGACTGGTATGCCATGCAAACCTGAAGGGCACTACATATATGACTTTACAATGTTTATTAGCCACACTGAAACATGTAAAAAACTAAAATCAGTTTTAATAACATATTTCACTTATCTAATGTTGTAGTTCTTGGAGGAGTGTTTGGTTTTTGTTGTTGTTGTTTGTTTGTTTGTTTTTTAATTTTTGCAGGGTCTGAGCATGACAGACAAACACTCTTTCACTGAGGTCTTGTTTATAAAACTTTTGAGGTGTGGTCTCATCAAGGTTTTGGCTTTCTTCTCCTAGTTTCTGGTAACTGGGATTATGTACCAGTGCCTTTATGTCTAGTTAATAATACTGTACTTTGAATCTTAAATGTCCCTCACAATGGCTCCTGTGATAATAATTAGTTAGTCTTCAGCCTAGGACTTCTGGGAGGTGATGGAATCCTTTAAGAGGAAGGGCCCCAGTGAGGTCTTTCAGCCATTGGTGGAGTGCTTCTGAGGGAGACTGAGGCCCAGCACTTCCCTTTCTATCTCTCTATTCTACCATGCTCTCCCTGCAGGATCTACTGCTTTACTGCAGGCCTAAACACAAAGCCAGCTGCATCCTGTGTTGACAGCTTTAAAGGGGTGAGCCAAATCAAGTTTTTGTTTTACAAATTGAGCAGCTCATCTATTTACTAAAAGTGAAAAGGAAAGCTGACTAAGATATTCTCAGTATCCCATATCACAACATGTAATCAACTGTCTGAGTGAGAATTGCTACTGCTGTGATAAAACACCATGACTACAAAGCAACCTGGGGAGGAAAGTTTTTATTTCCTTTACAGTTACATATAACGGTTTACAATCAAAAGGCAGGAACTCAAGCAGGGCAGGAACATGACAGCAGGAGCTGATTCAAGGGCCATGCAGAGGCCATACAGGATGCTGCTTACTGGCTTGTTCCAGTGGCTTACTCAGCCTTTTTTTCTTATAGAAGCCAGAACTACCAGCCCAGGAGTGGCCCTACCCACAATGGGCTAATCCCTCCCACATCAATCACTAAGTAAGTAAATCACTAAGTAGGTAAATACCCACCACCACCACCCCACCCCTGGCACTCCCACCAGCCATGCCTACAGCCCAATCTTTTGGTGGCATTTTCTTACTTGAGGCTCCTCCTCTCTGATGACTCCAGCTTGTGTGAAGTCAACATGAAACTAGCCAGGACACATGTGACTAGTAACTCCTGTTCTAGACAATTCAGGACTGGAGTGGAGCCCACTAGTGAGACAGGAGTTAGGGAGGGAAGGGAGAAAAAAGGAGGAACATGATGGAAACATCCTAAGTAAGCAAGACTTTTGGATATTTCTATTTCAACCTTTCCTAAGTTTCTGAATGAAAACAAAGGGGGTAACTAGTGAACAGTCACTATGCTGGCTTGAATAAGAACAACAGCCTTCACAGATTCATTATTTGAATCTTAGGGAGTGGCAATAGGAGGCGTAGCCTTCTTGGAGTGGGTGTGGCCTTTTTAGAGGAAGTATGTCATTGGGGCGGGCTTTGGGGTTTCAGAAGCCCAAGCCAGACCCAATGTTTCTCTTTTTTACTTTTGTCTCCGTCCCGAGTTTCAGACGAGATCAGCGGGTAGTGTTTTGTCAGATACCTAGGATTAACAAGGGATCTAGCAATATTGGTGAGAGAAATTGGAAGGCATGTGATGAAAGGGCTTCAGGGCTCTCAGCATACAAACACTGCTAACTTAATAAAGCATCAGTTGACGCTTGACAACAAACAGACCTGTACCTGAGAGCACAGCTGTCTCTTTCAGGCTGTGCAGGGATGGACCTGGCCAATAAGAAAGATCTGTATGAGACTGTTCTACAAAGTAGATCATTGTCTCTTAGAAAACGTTAGTTCTCACTCACCACAGGTTTAGACAGTAAGAGGGAAAAGGGCACTAAATCATTTTTCTGACTATTCTAAGAGATTTTTCTAGTGCTATCCAGTATTAATACTAGGTTTTCTTTTTAATATTTTATGTTTAAATACTTGTAAAGAATATTACAGAGCTATCTTACTGAATGAAAGCATTAAGATGTTTCAAGATTCTTAGGTATCCCTCTAAGCTTTGTCTCTAGATCTAAAATAAATAGTTGTGCCCTAGGCTCATGCCCCCTTTTTTTTCTTGCATAGTTAGGTATGAATCCATGCATAGATAGGCGTATATCTATAGGTGAAGCACAGCATTGTGTTCGCATACTTTAAGATATAAATACATGAGAACTGGGTACTTGGCCCTGTGATATGTTCAGCTTATATTTTGAAACACGAATCTAAATTTCTTTTCAAAATGTGTAACCAGTTCCTTTACATTTTTACCTATCAAATGACTTAACATTAGCCAATCCTAGTGAAAATGGAAGCTTATTGGAATTTGTTGTTCTCTAATTATGTGTAAGATAGAGACTCTCCTCATTTGTGAATGGATCTTTCTCTTTTTAAATGTCGAACCAAGTCCTGACACTATTTATTGCCTAATTTCTCTTCCTTTGATTAGAAATGCCACTTCTGACTTCAGTTTTGCCCTCTACTGTGATTCAAATGCCTTCTCAGTCATCCTACAGTATCACAAACCGCTTTAAATCTGTAATTTAATAATCTGACTAATTTCTTTAGGTCTGTATTTTTTTTAATAGTAGTTGGGTATAAGGTATTAGATAGTGATAGAGAGGGAACAATTGGTTCTCACTGGAGCAGGTACTAGCCAGCTCTTATATAACTTAGTCTTGTTGTGATATCATGTTACAAGGTAACTCCCCCAAGAGAACAAACATTCTTAAACATTCTCAAAGCTGAATAGAAAGTCTGTATTTCTGGCTAGCAGCTGCATGGAGACCTTGCCCAAAACATGCAGCCACAAGCCACCCATCCAGAGAAGGTATCTAGAAAAACTAACAAATACTTACACCCATGAACCATGGGTTTTGTTTCCATACAGGACAGTTCCCAATGTTCTCTGAGTGTGCCTCCTCACTCAGAGATATATATATAGATATATTTCTAGGGTGCTGTCTCCTTCAGGACTTTTCTTTTTCCTTTGAAGTTCCCGTGTACACACGTGATAGGTACATCTGGACACAATGTCTTTGACCAGATTGTTTAGTTTAAGTAATGTAATATTTAGGCCTGAGTAACTCATCAGTTTTGGATGCCCCCACGTGGCTGATCTGGTAGAGGTTGATGACTACTTGTCTTCTAAGAGAGGCAGAGAGTATGGGCCTCCCTAGTCTGACAACACCTACTCTCTATTTGTGTCCTGACTGGCACCTTCCCTTTTTGTCCATTTGAGATTTTTGTGGATGTAATTTGGACATTGGAGCCATTTGGATTTGGGCAGGTGACCAAGATCTGAAGAGGCCCCCTGGAGCCAAGATCTTGTCTATATTTTTAATTTTCTTTCTGTCTGAGGTGAGGATTCCCCTCTTTTTATAGAGGGCCCTATGGACATGGCTGTGGCCAAATACACACCTCCTCTCTGTGTACACAGTGATGGCTTTGCCTTTCACTCACAAAGTACCTGGATGAATGCAGGATCTCAGCACTTGGTGCTGACATCTTTCAGCTGAGAGACAGGGTACATACTTTCCTGTCCAAGATGGCACGTGCAGCCCCAACATAACTGATTCTATCTTGAACAACATGTCTTCCATCTGTGCATAATACCTATTCTGCTTCTTATAGAGAGATCTCTGTTGGGTCAGGTCTAATGGACCACATCACTCCTTCCAAATGACCACTGAGGGGTTCTGATCATTTATTATCTGGCAGTAGGCTGGCTGAGCTGATGGTTTAAATTTTTGAAGAATTGAACACGGGGCTTGTATAAAAGGACTGTTTATCAATGTTGGACATCTACCTCTCTAGCACCTTCCTCAGGAGGGATCTACAGAGTTTGGGGTAGTTAGGAACAGGTCCTGGCCCAAAATCAGTTTGACAGCTTCTTTTACTAGCATAGTTGTAGTGGTAACTACCCACAAAAAAGCCAGATAAACAGCAGAAACATCATCGAGTCTTTAAATAGGTAGGCCACTGGCCTCTTCCAGGGTCCCAGTGTCTAGGCAAGGACATTTTTAATGATGCTCCAGGCCTCACTCACATACAAGGAGAAGGGCTTAGTGATGAAAGGAAGGGTTAGGAGCAGTGCAGAGACTTCTTGAAGGCTTCAAAAGCTCTAAGTTTGGAGTCAGTTTATTCTAGCTGGGTGTCACCAGTGCTATCTAACGGTGGCATAGCTAGCTCTGCAAACCTGAGTTTCCATAAAGACAAGACACTATCGATCCCAGAAACTCTCATATCTTTTTCTTTGACTTAGTCACAGGATCGCAGATTTTCAGCTCTGGGAGAGCATTCATTTCAAGTTGGACCTCAGGTAGGTGAAATGAGGTATGTACAGTTGGGCCTTCTTGGCTGAGATCCAATCTGAGGACCTGTAGTGCCTTTAATGGGCCCTCAGCACAAGACACCAGGTTCTTGTGCTCATTGATAAATACCAAGTAAACCAGGAATTCTGTACACACAGGGTTGTTTCTTCAAAAGGAAGACGTGTAATGTGTTCCCAGAAGGCTGAGAATGTATGTGTTTAATAACTTGGTGTTATTAAGCTGTGCTGTCTTCCCTGAGACTCTTATCAGGAGCACTGTTTACTCTGAGACTCATTTCTCAGTAAATCTATAGAACCTGTCTTTATGGAAGATACCTCTTATACTTTACATGAGTTTTGATCATGATTTGTTGTATTCATGGGATTAAGTTAGTTATTACTGAGAAACTTGCTTCCAAATTGTGCTGTGCTTAAATATGCCTGAAATAGACGACCCAGTGTCAAACCTTTGAAGTTTGAACCAGCACCAGCTACAGTAGAGTTGCATTAAACTGGGGTCCCTTCTTGCCTCACATGGTTAGACACCCTGCTGGCTGTGGTGTTTGCAGAGACCCCCAAATCCATCTTTTGTTCCTGAGGCTCTGAGAATATTATAACAGGGTGCTCTCTGGATAATTTTGCCAGAAAGTCAGGTCAGCACTCAAGGCCTCATCAAAGAATGAGAGAGATTTTGAACTCTTGTGGCAACCTAATCCAGGTCAGTTGGCCTGTAAATCCTCCCTTAGGATCTGCCCATCCAAAGGCAAGATTGTGTTGGCTTATAGATGCTGAAGGGAGGCAAAAGAAGACACCTCTGTGTGTACTTGATTCTCTGGTAGCAGTAGACTCAGGAGGGTTAGAAACTATGGGATATTTCTACCCTCTTGGTGATTTCCTTGAGATCTTGTATGTGTCAATAGTCCTGGGTGCCCAGTTTTAGGACCTGAAACAGGGGTGTTCTAAGGGGAATATCAAGGAATAAATATCAGGGATGTGGATCACCAATTTACATAGTCAGTTAGCATATTTAGCAATCCCCTGCTTGGCTTCTCAACTCGTAGGATACTGTTTGACCCATAGTGGGTAGAAGTACTTGGTAACTGAATGACAACTGGTGCATGATGGGTGGTCAGGCCTGGTGGGTTATTTTCAGTTCAGACCCTGAGGTACTCCTGTTGTAGATCATGCAGATATCCCAAAGTTTGAATGCCATTGGACTTGGTTAGAAAAGGTATTCCTCTAGCAGGGGGCTAGTCACAAGAATGTGAGTTGGGGATAGAGTAGGATTCAAAGTGAGTTAAACAGTGGCCTCCCCAAAGGATATAGTTGCCCACAGTTTTTGTAATAAGTATCTTCAATTAGGGATGGGGCAGTCTGGGATGACTAAAAAGAGGGATTTAGCACCTTATCCTAGGTCTATTGTCCAGTCAGTTTGGTAGCCCTTAGATTGCCATCCATTGAGACATCACTGGTTTAAGTGTCTCTGTCAAGACTGAATAAGTGTTTTCTGTGTTGCCCGGTAGTTTAACCAATTTGTCCCCACCTTTAATGTTATCCAGGAATCCTTAGAATCTGGGACTCATGGGCCCTGTCAGTTCTCACACAAATGAAGGGCAGCCATCCTTCTCCCCTCTTCTAAGCGGGCATTCATGTTTCAGTGTTCTTTTTGCTTGCAATCGGTGCATTAGTCCTTGGATAGCCTCTTCTTTCCCTGGCATTTCTGCTTTCCCTCTCTGGGATCTCTCTTCCTGGTCTCCTTGAGCACAGCCAATGCTGCCCAGGTCGACCTTTGGTCTGCTTTTTTTCTACAGAGTCACAGTTAGAAACCTGAGCAAATGCCAAGTATTGGAACCCATTCATACAGTCAAATGTTTCGGATTTCTAAAGTTTCTTTCTAGTATCTGGATCCAACTGCATAACAAAAGCAATATTGGATGCTCTGGGCCCACCAGGATCTGTGGGGGTAAAGCCTGTTAGGCCTCACAGAGGTGTTCCAGGAACCCAGTGTGTGATTCTTGGGGCTTTTGGATTACTTCACCCACCTTGGACATACTGGTAGGTTTTCTAGTGTTGCCTTCAATCCTCTTAGAAAGGCCTGGCCAAAATTGTTCAGAGCTTCCTTACCTTGTTCAGTGTTGGGGTTTCAGTCAGGTTGAGTAGAGGGAAAAGCCTCTATCTGAGCTGCACTATTCATCAGTGATTCCCCTTTATAGCCCAAGAGTGTCCATCCTAGTCTCAAGTCAGATTCTGTCCCATTCCTCGGCCATGATGAGACTAGCTAACCATGAGCTGTTTACAATTATCCCAGGTTGTCTGGTGGGTGTGAAAGATAGTCTCAAGGAGGCTAATAAGAGCCTGAAGGTTTTCAGAGAGTGGTGGGTTCCAATTATACACATCACTGGTCAAGAAGGAGACATAAGCCATGGAAGGGGAAAGATCAGAACTTCTGGGTCTTGGGGCTGGCTAGGGAGGGTGGGGTTCTCCTCTGTCACCGGGAAATGCTTCCAGGGGCTCCATGTATGTGGAGGGTAGAGAGGGCCTGAGGTGGAAGAAAGTAGACTATCATGATCACAGCAGCTGTTCCCCACCCTCTTGTGTGTATATATGTGCAGCATGGTACAACTATTTTCCCAACCCCAGCATAGCCCAGGCTGAACTGGGACATACAGACAGGAAAGTTCAGAGTCCTCTAATGAGGCAGAGACAACAGACGTTTGGGTTTCTCCAAGCAAGCTGGCTAAGCCAAAAAGATTCAGGTCCCCATCAAGGGGTACAGATCTTAAATTAAGGGTGTGGGTATAGCATCAGAGAAATCCAGTGGTTAATGTAGGGAAACTGGTTGGGTGTCCCAGGTCTCCAGTCATTATATTCCAAATAGCCTAAAGCACCTGAGGTCCAGAGAGCTGTCACTGAGCCATCCAACTCCAAAATATGGCCAGTCTACTTCACTGAAGATCTAGGCTTCCTCTGGTGAGAAATGGAGAACATACCCATCCTCCTTAGCAAAGTTTTCCTTGAAGTACTTAACTATACACTTCAATCATGTCTTGGGACTGCTCACTACCCACCCCACCCCTATCACAGCTCCTCTTTTTTCAGTCAACAGAATTGACAAAAATATAGAGACACAAACAAGGAACAATAAAGACAATTAGAGTGGCCACCACATACACTAAAAAGACAGGGGAGCTGGTGATACCTCACATGGATGGATCCCAGACACTGGAACTAGGGTTGCATCCAGCCTTTCCTAAGAGTCCTATGCAGAATGTGCCTTAAACAGACTTACCTCCAGAGAGGACAGATCTAGGCAACATTTTGTAGTTTCTCTGTTTAGGGTGAGCCATCAAGAGCCTCTGGATCAACAGGCAAAGAGGCAGAGAAGTTCCTGGGGTCCTGGAATACCTCAGAATGTGTACCCTCAGAAACTGTCCACTTATCATACTCTTTGCTGAAGGGACCCCAGATTCCCAGCAACCAGGGATCTTAGTCTTTGGAAATTTCTCTGGCACCTTCAGAATGTTTTGATCTGATTCCTTCAGAGAACACATGGACACTCTTATAATTGAATAGAAAGTCTTTGTTGTTGCTGGTCAGCAGCTGTGTGGGGAACTTGCCTAAAACATGAAGTCCCAAGCTCCATCATCCTTTACCTTTTATGTACAAATATCACATCCTGGTTGACACACTTTGATTGGCAAGAACACTTAGAAGGAAGTGAAGCTACAGAAGCCAAAAAGCAAGACTAGTACATTTCTGAACTTATCTGGACCCTGGAACTATGGACTATGTGTTCCTGGTTCTGGCAGGCGTTGAGGCTGAAGTGCTGGGTTCTAAGGTCAGAATGGTGCCTATAACAAGGCATCCGTTGTGCCGTGGTCTTGGGGTCTGTTGCAGTAGAAAACATTTGGAGCCTATGTGGCAGGTAAAGAGGAATGATCAGGTAAGAAAAGGCAGAAGAACCAGAGAGAGGATCTCTGCTGTTGGAGTTTCTTTGGAGACTAAAGATCTTTCCTTAAAGATCCTCCTTTGTACCATGGAAGACTTCAACTTGTGCTCTGTCCTTGGATCATGTGACCAGGAAGTCTGTATTTAGCAGCACAGACTTCATCTCCTAATAGCAAGATGATTAACCAAGCTCCCAGGAGGATCCTAAGGTGCTGCATAGCACAGAACCCTGAGAACGCCTGGCGGGGCCTCCTCATTTGTCAGAAGACTCAGCACACTCTGCCTTCCTCATTTCTCTTCCTTCTTGAGTCTGAGTCCCCTTCACTCCAAAAGCTCTTGAACGGTTACAGAACCAATCCATGGCATTAATGACAGCCTGCCACACAAAGCTGTGTCTCTGGAACGTTGTTTACAGACACTAAGGTATTAGACATAGGAATGTTGGTGGAACAGGAACAGTGGATTAGAAGACTTGAGAATTCCTTCTACTCGTCAATAAACATCACCATGGTGCTAGAAAAAGTCAGATTGGAGACTCTGTCAGTCCTTCAGATGATGAAGGGTTTTGAGTTCCCACATTCTTCTGTAGAAAAAAAAATTTTTTTTCTGGTAGGGCATTTAAATCAGTTGAGCTTTCTGTTCATGTGGTCCTCTGGAGAGACTGGAGACATGGCACAGGGTATGTGTCCACACTATATCCTCACAGTTCCCAAAAGAGCCACCCCTCTCTCTGCCAGATGGAGAGTAAATTTGAGTGGCATGTGAGACTTCCAGTGGTTACAGTGTGACCAAGACAAAGCACACATCCAGCACACATCCAGCAGGCTCTTATCCGTTTATGCCAGAAGCTCTCATAAAGAGCATATGCTGATTTATGGAGTCCAAACTAGTCACATCTCAGACACCTCGTAATGAGATTTGTTAGTCGGTAACCGGCGACCTTTCGGTGTGAACTGGCTCCTCAGTGTTCTTGGAATTGAACAAAGTGCTTTCCCAGAGTACACTGGGGTGGCTCTGGACAGCTGTGTTTGCCCAGCCATTTGATGTCACGTCTCTATTTAGTTCATGATCATGTCTGAGAAGAGAAAAACAAAACAGTGGCAAACCTCAGATGTAATTATGATATGGCATTGGAAATGGTATGTTGGTTGAACCGCTGAGACTGCCCCATGGTATCAGTGGTAGGCAGAAAAGGGAGGCTGGGCTGAGACTTGAAGTCTGTTGTGGTCTTGTGAGGTTGGTATATATATCCTTCATGTTCTTCTGGAGAGCCTGCGTTTGGGTTGGCCACAAGGAGGAGAGTCAGTAAAGGAGAACAGAGTAGCCCAGTGGAGGAATAATATGTGTTCAGAGAGGGAAACAAAATTCATCCAAAGTGATGATGTGGTACAGTAATGAGTCCGGGGTGTATTTGGAGGACAGTCTCCCAGGGACAGTCTGCATCTAAGGCCATTTTGTCACCACACTGTTTATCCCGGTTCATCACTCTGTGCAATGGGAGGAAGCCACTGATGTGAAGAACCTCAGGAATTTTTTAAACTTAGAAACCAAAACAACTTTCCCGGAGATGCTGGCTTTGTCTACAAAATTTTCTAAATGTCTTTTGTGAAATTTGTACAAATGTTTTAACTTTGTAAGTATCCTCCATATTCCTTTGAAATGAGTTAACAGTGCCTTGGACAATTTATACCCCATGGAAGCCTGGCAAAATTTTACAATTCTTTTGCATAGGGGCTATGCTGGTTAGATCTTTTTAAGTTGACCCAAACTAGTGTCAGCTGGGAAGAAAAAACCTCAGTTGAGGAAGTGCCTTCATCAGATTGGCTTGTGAGTATGTCTGTGGGGCATGTTCTTGAATATTTATTGATAGGTTAGGGCACAGCTCACTGGGCAGGTGATCATGGATCATACAAGAAAGTAGTCTGAAGAAGCCACAGGGAGCAAGCCAGTCAGCAGTGTTTCTCCTCCACCTTTTGCTTTACTTCCGGCCTCCAGGTTCCTGACTTGAGTTGCTGCCCTGGCTTCCTTCAAAGATGGGTTGTAAGATGTAAACTGAAGTACGATCCCTCCCCCCAAGTTGCTTTTGATAATTGTTTTATGACAGCAAGACAAAGCAAACTGGTACACGAACAAGTGAATTTGATAAATTAAAATTATAAATCAAACTTTAAAACTTTAGATCTAGCTTTTCTCCATCACTGCCATTGATAACAAAACCAAATATATGTGGCGCATCCCTAATAAGTAAGGAAGCTTCCATGCCAGAAACCTAGGTAAAAATAGAATCTATTCTAAGCCTGTCAGGTTCGGGCTATTATTGTGAAGATAAATTGGCTGCAGAGTGAAACTCAGAGGATTGGTACCTCCTGGTTAATGAGAGCAAGTGTTCTGTGGACGAGGAAGCCTGGCAGGAGGCTTGCAGAGAGAGAGAGAGGCCCTGAACCCCGAAGAGGAACCTGGAGGTGTTCCAAGCCAGGGCTGTGTGAGCAAGAACACAAGGATCCTTGCCAGGAAAGACTGAGTGGGGGAGCAGGGCAGAACAATGAGATCAACAGACGTCACCACAGGCGTCTAAGCTGTGTGTGGTCTACCCCCATTTTCTTAGCCTCCTACTTTGTGACCTGACACTGACAATAATCTCCCTGAGATTATTCTTGCTCAGAGTTATAGATGACATTCCCACCCTCCTTGTATAATGAAGCATGAGCACATGGCTGGGTTCTAGACATACTGTAGAACTGAGGCTAAGCCTAACGTTAACACTCGGCTTTAGGGCCATCCCAGATCCTAACTATGGTGGAGGCTGGTGGCCTAGTAGCCAACTAATATGTGACCTGAGAATGCATACCTCTCACAGTTGTTTACAGAGGGGGAAGGAGGAGCCAGGGTCGTTGCAGTTTGTATTGCCTACATGTAGCTGAGAACACTTGTTTAACAGACTTGTTTCACATGGGAGAGAACTTTAAAGCATCTTCTGTATACACACACACACACACACACACACACAGACACACACAGACACACACACACACACACACACACACAGACACACACACACACACACACACACATATATATATATATATATATATATATATATATATATATATATATATATATATCCCATATCCTATATAAATAATAGCTAGATTATATAGGACAAAGAGTCCAGGAGAAGTAAGAAGTCTTCTAAATTTAACTGTCAAGAGACCAGAAACTCTACATTATGTTGGGGACATCTACCACATGCCAAGCTCTGCAGTAGATGCTAGAGGAACCTACAGAGCCGGTTTGTGTCTTATTTAAATGACAAGTTTCCTTTATGTCATAAGCTGCATGTTCTACTTTGGCACATTACCAACCATTAGAGAAATGGCCACTGCCTGAGAACACCTAACCTGGGCCATGCTCATGAGAGCTGAGGCTGATGGGAGGGACCAGAACATTCTAAGGCAGAACTTAGTATCTCTAATGCCCTCTTAAAATTAAACCTGAACCAGGTGTGGTAGCTCATGCCTGCAGTCTCAGCACTTGGGAGGCTGAGGCAAGATAAATGTTTTGAGTTTGTCATGAGTGTAAGACTTTGTCTCAAAAATGAGCAAACAAATAACAAAAATTAAGGGTGCAAATATAACTTCCCTCTACCACATGTGTACCAGAATATAGCTTCCCTCTACCACATGTGTACCAGAATATAGCTTCCCTCTACCACATGTGTACCAAAATATAACTCCCCTCTACCACATGTGTACCAGAATATAACTTTCCTCTACCAACATGTGTATCAGAATATAACTCCCCTCTACCACATGTGTACCAGAATATAACTCCCCTCTACCACATGTGTGCCAGAATATAACTTTCCTCTACCAACATGTGTATCAGAATATAACTCCCCTCTACCACATGTGTACCAGAATATAACTTTCCTCTACCAACATGTGTATCAGAATATAACTCCCCTCTACCACATGTGTACCAGAATATAACTCCCCTCTACCACATGTGTGCCAGAATATAACTTTCCTCTACCAACATGTGTATCAGAATATAACTATCCTCTCATGCCTCTACTACATGTACTAGAAGTTTACATCAAAGCTAGGGAGACCACCCCAAAGCACGCTTTGAGAATCAGGATTGTCAGCTGTCCTAAAAAGTTTCATCATATACATCTTCTCATGAACCCCATGATGAATAATGCCTCCAGATGCTCCCATATTAACTTGGGAGATATTTGTTGTTCAAATGCTACAGATGGGTCTGTTCTACAATGGAGAGTCCATTATATCCTTAGGCACTCCCAAGCCAGGAGGATTTTCTTGTATACGTTATAAAGATGATGCTAGTGGAAATAACCGTTATCAGCATTTTTGAGTATTCTGGACGTGTCAGACACTTGGCAAGAATGTTGGGTGTGCTGTGCTATACCTTAGAATGCTGGCAGGAACAGGGAACAACATGATTTTTGTCTCCATGTTTCATTTGAGGAAACAGCATCAGAGAGGCTAACACTCTGAAGTGCTCTACATCAGCTGCATGGGTTCTGGGAACATTCTTGACAAAGCCCAAAGCTCTCTAAGCACTTGTAGTAGAGTGCTTTATGAACTATACCACAGCAAAAAAAATTATGAAAACAAATATAAACTCCATGTTTACAGTAATACGTGTGTATGCATATATGTATGTATGTGTATGTGTATATATTAAACAAAGTAGGTACATTTGGGATGCAGAGGCAAAGGCTGGTCTCATCAACATAAGGTCACAGTGACTTTAGGAAATAGGTTATTTTAAAATGTCCTAAGAGTCTCAGAGTGGAGAGCCATGGAGATGTGTGGCTCCCCCAGCACACTGCCAATCCGAGGCTAACTAAGGCAGGTGTGTGCCTCGGGTTCAGACTTATTTCTGATTTTTTGGCTGTCTAGCTAACAAGCTATCCCCTTTCCAAAACCTTAAGTTTAGAAGTCTCTATCTACTGGCTTCTTGTGAGTCTCTGTGCCTGGAACCTCATTCTGCTCTTGGAAACAGATCAGAGTCTGTCTAATTCACCATCTACAGAACACTGAACATATGTCTCTGTTGCCTTGTTTCAAGCCTACATTTACCTGGTGCAGACCAAACAATACAACTATAGGTCTGTATGCTATGTGTGCATGTGCATGTGTGTATGCACGTGTGTGTGTGTGTGTGTGTGTGTGTGCATGGTCACCTTGCCAATCAGGAGTAATATCTTCTTAGGGTTTTTGTCTTTTTGATAATCAAAGTCCTTGTCTGATTTAGTCCAGATTCTCCCATTTTGCTAGTGTTGGTAGGAAAGGAGAAAGAGAAAGAGAGAGACCCAAGCTCCCAAAGCAACTGGGGATGGAAGTGCTAATGGTAAACATTGGTCCAGGGCATTGGAACCTTTACGCTTCCAGCCCTGAGCTCTGCTGTTGATTTTGAGGCCTTAGGAAAGTCATTCTAATGTCTTGAACCTCATTTCGTGTGTGTGTGTGTGTGTGTGTGTGTGTGTGTGTGAGAGAGAGAGAGAGAGAGAGAGAGAGAGAGAGAGAGAGAGAGAGAGAGAACTGTGTAATTACTATAAACTTGATCCTGTTTCTGCCCCCCACTGGAGTTTATTGTGTATCCTCATTCCAAAAACTGTGTCACCACAAAAAGCAATGCTCGGGTCCCCATTTCAGGTTCCTGTGTCACTGAGAGGGAGACAGGTCATAAACCAAGATATAAATACATGGCCGAAAGGTCAGAATTGGTGAGCACCACCAAGGGAGCAAGACAACAGATGGCGTGGCAAGCCGGTGCTGTTGGAGCAGAGCTCCAGGGCAGACAAAGGGCTGTGAGTGTGGGCGGAAGAGCATCCAGGCCAACTGGAGAGCAGGTCCACAGCCCACAGCTCCCAACGAACTAGTCAAGGGCATTGGGAAGATAAACCTGAAGGGCAAGAGCTGGGCTGATGGGCAGACAAATAGTATCCATTGGAAGTGGGAACCTTACTCCCCAGCACCACAACTAAACAATACCACAACATTGCCAATGCCAAAGGTCAAGGGAGGAGCTAAGGTCTCTGAGGCCAACACAATGTGGCCAGCTGTGGTCTTGGGCTCCACAATGTTCTCCAGATCCGTTTGCTGCTGCTTTGGTTTCTCACTTTGCACATTCACATGCCCACTAAATGAGAAAGTAGCTCAATCTGAGTGAACTAGAGGTCAAAAGTGCACACAGCCAGTGTGGATCCCTAGCATTCTTAGAAATCCATTCCTTTGCTCAAGCCTCCATTGAAGTGCAAACTCTATACAGTGAGCAGCAGATAAATAGCTTCCACCCTGTACACAGCCTAGTTGAGGCAAATGCAGTCAAGGTTGGTGAGCCTCTCCCAACAGGTGACTGGACCACCAGTGGAAACTGGGGAGACAGGCAAAGTCACCTGGATATTCACTTTCCTAAAGTACTGTAAGGAACTGCCTCATAGTGCATTCACCGCATAGAAATGTATTACTTCAGAGTTCTGAAAAATAAAAGTTAAAATGGGCTGTTTGGCAGGGCCAGGCTCCTTCTTCTTTCTTTCCTTCCTTCTTTCTTTTTTTCCTTCCTTCTTTCCTTCCTTCCTTCCTTCCTTCCTTCCTTCCTTCCTTCCTTGCTCCCAGCATCTGAGATTTGCCATTAATCTGTCATGTTCCTTGGCTTTTGGGTGTGCTTCTCTAACCTGTTGTTTCTATGTGGTATTCACTCGGAGTCTCTCTTCTTGTAAGAGCAGAACCCATACTGGGTTATGGCCCATCCTATTCCAGCATGACTTCATCTTAACCAATTATACCTTTAACAAGCCAGTGTTCAAATACAGCCATAATTTTAGGTCCTGGAATCTAAGACATAAACATATATGTTGGGAGACACAATGCTCCCTGGTCTACTTTGAAGCACTAAGGTTGTGGAAGGCTCAGCTCTTGGCTTGACTTAGTTCTGCTTTTGCTGAGTGTGGCGGCTCATGACTGTATTTCCAGCACTCAGAATAGAAGCAAAAGGATCAAGGATTTGAAGTCAGCTTGGACCCTGTAACACCACACTGTAAATAAATAAATCTGGTTCTTTTCCTCTACCTGCTGAGATAACTCCCACTGGCCTCTCCCTAGCTTTGTTCTCCCACTCCTGGCTCAGACCAGCACCTGTTCTCGCTCATCTGCGTCCTGATTGCTCTTTGTCAGAGAGTGGACATGCTACTGGACAGCCAAAGGAGGCTGCTATTTACAGCAGTGAGCTAGCTCTACAGTCAGGCCTTAAGCCTGTGTGCTCCTGTCTCATGACTCAAGAAGGCACTAGGCCAGCATGACCCTTCTGACTGTTGCGAGTGGTCTGTCAACATAATGGCTGGCATGCTATATTCTCCATATGTGGCAGAGGGAAATGAGAAGACAAACATTCCATGAGCATCGTTATGGACAGGTACAACTACCCTCCTAAGTTTGAAATGCAAAACACAAAGCTGGCAGACTTACTTACCTACACTGGCATCTCTGCTGAGCTAGATCACCCCCATGGTGGTTTGAATAAAAATGACTCCTATGTGCTCATATACTTAAATACTTGATCCCTAATTGTTGAAACTGTGAAGTATTAGGAGGTGTGACCTTGTTGGAGGAGGTGTGTCACTGGAGGGTTGAGCTTTGAGGTTTCAAGAGCCTATGCCATCCTTAATAAGCTCTCTCTACCTCACTGCTAGGCCTCAAGATGTAAGCTCTGAGCTATGCTCCAGCACTGTGCCTGCCTTCCTGTTGCCTTCCAAGCTCTGAAGGTCATAGCCCTCTGAAACTATAAGGTGCAGGTTAAATGCTTTCTTTTATAAATTGACCTGGTCATGGTGTTTGATCCCAACAATAGAAAAATAACTAGGATACCCCCAGACAAGTAGGTGATCTCACTGCAGGCAGAAGTCTTTTGACTACTGTGATTCTGTCTTGGATCTTTTGGCCTGACATAATAAAACATCACAGGCTGAGCAGCTTGTAAACAATTTTATTTTACATAGTTTTGGAGGCTGGCTGTCCAACACCAAAATGCCAGCACATTTGATATCCACTGAAGGTCCATTTCTAGTTAATAAAGGGACATCTTTTATGTATAATTTCACAAACTAGAGACATTCTCAAACATCTCCTGTAAGGGCACTATCATACATGTGAAGACCTTAACTTCCCAAAGGCTCCACCTCCAAATAATCTCACAGGGAGCAGAATTTCATGCTATCAATTTGGGGAGCAGATAACACTCAGACAATAACAATATATTTCTAAGAGTTTAGAAGCCTAATCCATTTTTAAGCTAGGATAGTAGCTAGAGGGGGTTAGAAACCAGGTGGCCTGACAGATCCTAAGAAAAAGGCCAGTTCTTCTTCATTCTCTCTTCATGAGACACCCCAAATTCAGGGCTTTGATCCCCTGAAGTTTTGATGTTACCTTAGAAGGTTGCTCTGCACATGCCTATTGCTTGTTTCAGAGGCAACAGATTGGCTATTAACACAGATATTGTGGGTACTTTGAGAAGCACTATAGGAACACAATTTGCATTTTTAGGTAGAGAAATTTTGCAGCTGATAGATGGGAATAGACAGGAAGTCTGGATTTGGAGACCCTAGATGGGAAGCCACACTGGTAATCCAGGTGAGCGATACTGATTGCTCTAAATAAAAACTGTGACATATAAGGAGGAGGAAGAGGAAAGATGAAGAAGAAGAAAGAAGAAAAAAGAAAAGAAGTGGTGTGAGAAAGTTCTAGGACGAGGTAGTGCTAGGCTTTTGCCAAATCTGCCAGTAACAGTTGTATGAATACGGCAAGTGGTGGGCAGTTTTGCAATCAGGTTGAGAATGGAGAGAAATATCTTTCCAGTGTAGTTACCATTGGACCAGGGCATGTCCCATAGTCAATTAGAAGACTGTTAAAAGTAGGTTGCTGCATGGTCCTAGTGGTCCATACCTGTGATCTGAGAGCTCAGAGAGGCTCAGGCAAGGGTATAAGGCCAGCCTGAGCTATGAAGAAAGAACTTGTCTCAGAAACAAACACTGCCACCAAAACACTGCTGATCTTGAGACTCCAATCGAAAGCCATAGTCATGTGGAATGTAGAACAGCGTGGGTAGGTGTCGGTGTGACTTGTAGAACATATTCAGGCAGAAGATAGTTTTGAAGATGGAGGAGAACACTGTAGGGTAAGTTAGGTAGTTGTAGACAGCACACTAAGGGTAGACAATGACCTGCCCACTCAGGTGGCCTTCTGAGGAACAGATCATGGTAGAGATTAGGTGATGGTTTCTGGCCATGTCTCTCTGACTTTGAAACTTTCTTCCTTGGGCTATACAATGGCTCTGGGAGAGATGCTGTTGTGGAGTAGGTTCACCTAGATTAGAGTGGGTAGAAGTAAATATATACCATCTACAAAATGCACAGCTGGCAAGATGGCCCAGTGAGTAATGCCCACCAAATCTGACCAGCTGAACTCGATCCCCAAAATTCACATGGTGGAAGGAGTAAACTGACTCCTGTAATCCATCCTGGCATGCAGGTGTGCTTATAGACAAGCACATAGACAAACAAGTATAATTTTTAAAAATTAATAAAAGCATAGACAGGCCTAAGGCTATGGCTCAGTGGTAGGTCACACATGAACAATGTCCTTACCTGTACATTCTGGATCCCAGAATGTAAAAAAAAAAGTTAAGTTTAATAAGTTTAATTTAAAAAACACATTTTCTCTAGGTTTGACTATCTCTTTGGTGGCTGGTCACATGGTGAGGGTCCAGGTGAAGGGACTCTTCTAACAGCCTGTGTCTGTGATCATATCTGGATCAAACGACAGGTTGCCCTCTACCCCACATCTATTGCCCAGTTGCAAAGATCATTCCCTGATCCAAAAATGACTACCTACCCCTTGATATGAACCAGTAGATGAAGTTGCTATTGGTGCCTATGGGACAATTGAAAAGAATTATGATTAACAAGTATTATGATTCGCTAGGCTACTTTGTGACCATCAAGATTGTGACATTCCTCAATAGAAGAGGAGAAAGAAGAGGAGGAGGAGGCCTTCCCATCAACTTCTCACTGAGGAGCTTGGAGGTTTCTGAGTGTCCCAATGTTGTCCAGCTGATGGAGGCCTATGCTACTTCAATCTGACTATGAGATCAAGACTACCCCAGTGTTTGTACATAGAAAACAGGACCTAAGGATGTACCTGATCTAGACTCTGTTTGAAACCGTTATAGAACTGATGTGTATATCTGGCACATGAATTGCATCATTTATTGATACTTGAACTCAACCCAGAGAAAGTTCTAGTAAAAAGTAGTGGGATAGTCAAGTTGGCCAACTTTGGCCTAGCCAGAATCCATAGGTACCAGATGGCCCTTACACATGGGATGTTACATTCTGTACCGTGCCACTGAAGTTCTTGGTCAGCTGTATCTTTGCAGAAATAGTTCATGAAAAGCCTCTCTTCTGTGGAAACTCTGAAGCTGACTGTTGGGCAAAGTCTTCGGTCTGATTAGACTATGTCCAGAGGATGACAGACCTCTAACTGTATTTCTACCTTTTCCCCTAGACAGCTTCAACCAGTGCAGTGGGTAGTGCAGGAGGTGGAGGAGTCTGGACCACTGCTGCGGTGAGAAAGGCTATATTAAACCATGGATGGATCTTTGCCTTCTGATGCCCGCAGAACACTCACCCACATGAGGAATAAAGCAGCTACCTATCCCACTTAAACTGGAGTTAAGTCCAAAGATGACCTCTGCCTTCTCCTAAAGCTGGAGTGTAAGCTTTGGGTTTTTACAAACCTACTTTTAATAAGGGTTATCAAATGCTTTAACCCTGCCCCCATTCTAGCCCAAAGGTGGTAAATCAGACAAGAGTGTATGGGCCTGTTTAGAAGTAGTTCCCTGGGGGAAATTCCAATCTCTCTTTGTCAGGATACTAGCAGTCCGGTTCTGTAGTGTCAGGATAGCAAACTGAGTCAGCAGCAGTGGCATGACTTTGCAGATACTCCCAGTTCTCTGCCGCCAAATCAGCACGAGTCATCAGCAGCAGTTACCAGAACCAGCCACAAGCTCTGCAGTGCCTCTCTCAATGAAAAAGATCATCAAAGATGAAGATGCAAGATCAGCTACGCAAGCATGCCATCACTGTCCTTTGATTCCTACTTATACTCTTTCCAAACATCACGTGTCCTCCCATGTGTCCTGCCTCAACGAAACACCATGAGTGTCTAGCTTAGCAAAGTACCACATGAGTCTGTATCATCTGACATATCCAGAAATTTCCACTTCACTGGGAGGACTCCTCCATCTTTTTACAGAGAATATCTTAAGCTTTAAATGACATTGCCACCTTTCCCTTTGAGGCTTTTTGTCTTTCTCTTCATCCTTCCTTACTTTATAACTAGATTTTTAAAAAATAGAAAACCAAATAAAAGGAGACAAAGGAAACAAGTTCAGGCATTTGGGCGTGCTGGTATATGCCTACAATCCCATTATCCAGGAGACACAGGTAGGAGGATCATGTTTCCAGTCTTTTTGAACTACATAAAGACTTTCTCAAAAAATTTAAAAGCATTACAGTCAGCTCCAGAAGAAATAGCATGTTACATAGGGCTGAGAAAGAAATTGTTAACCAATACAGATGCCAGGATGAATTCAAAGCACAGATCCCAAATTATCCTAGGGAGTTGGGGTGTATACTCTGATTCTTGGGCATCATCACTGGTTAACAGGGGAGGCCTATTAACTCCTTGGCATGTCTGTTCTATTTACTCCATAGTAATTTACCATGGTCCTGTACAAAGAGCCTTGTTCACCAAGATACAGATACTGACCTTTGATGGGTTGAATCTATTCAAAGATCCAAAGAGACTCTGTGTAAATAAAGCAGCATGTACCACTCATGCTTTTTGACAAGGTTCCTGATTTGAGTCAATGGGCAGCAGTGGTAGAGCAGCAAAGGGTATGGGATTCCATGTTTCTTCCCACTTGGGCATCCAGAGAAAGAGAAAAACAACTGGGTGAGCGCAGGTAGGGTGGGAAGAAGGATTGCCTTTGAGTTCTAAGGGTGCCAGGTATGCCAGCTGTATTTTGCCTCTGGAAATAGGTTATTAGTATAGTTAGCCATTGCTGCCAGTAGGTAAGGTTTTTATTTGTAAGTGGTTGATTTTGTTTGCTGCTGTTGCTCCTTCTTTTGTCTATCTAAAAAGCAGAAGAAACTTTCACACTGAGCAGGGCCCCAGGGTTTGCTTTAGTTCTTCGCTTTAGATGAGCACATTTCGATGGTAATTTAGTCTCACAGCTTCTCACTATCACTTTTTCTCAATGGGTATCTTTCCTCAGGGAATTAAGTACAATTATCTTAGTCAGTGCAGCTTACTATTCTGAGGCACAGTAGAATCAGTATCAGTAGCTCAAATAATACAAATATATTTCTCCCAGTTCAGTAGGACAAGCCAGTGGGTTCTGTGTTGGCAAAGAGCCTCCTGGTGGCCATCTTCTCACTGTGTCCTTACATGGCAGAGCAAACTGTCCCTTCTAAGTACAGTAATCTTGTCACGAGGAACCGACACACTCAGTAGATCATGTGAATTCAACTGCCTTAAAACCTCATTTGCTGATATCCCATTATGGGCTACAGCTCCAAAATATAAGCTTGTGGGTGTGATAATTAATCTTCACTGTTGCCTTGATGGAGTTGCAAACTAAATAGAGAGAAGTGAAGCTGACAGGGCAGCCACTGCTCTCTTCTGACTCTGGATACAGTGTGGCCAGTGTCCTTGAACTTCCATCACCTGTGTGCTGTGCTATGACAGGCTGTCTCCACTAGAGTTGTGAGCCATAGTAACCCCCCTCCCTTTCTTAAAAGCATGTTTTACAAATTAAAATTTTTGTGAATAGGTGTTTTGCCTGTGTATATGTCTGTGCACCATGTGCATGTGCTTTGTGCCCTTGGACGCAAGAAGACAAGGTAAGAGCCCCTGAAACTGGAGGTGTAGACAGTTGTTAGCAGCCATCTTTTAGGATTGAACCCAAGGCCTTTAGAAGAGCAGCCCGGGGTTTTAAATATTCACCCATCTCTTCAGCTCCTCTTTTCTTTCTAAATACCTGTTGTCAGGTAACTTGGTCATAAGAATGAGAAAAATTTACAAATCAGGGGAGCACACAAATAAACAGTCAAAAGTAAATATTCTTCTCTGGAAATTATATTTTCCTGGGCATCTAAGTTGGATTTGCATTCTACTTTTGGCATCAGAATCACTTTGAGCTTGATTGGAATGATATTCATTTGCTACCCTTTAGAGTTTAAGAAAATGAGGGAGAAACCAGATGTTTCTGTCACTTGTTAAACTCTTATGGTGATTGAATACTCACATCTATAACTAATCAAGAAATGTGCTAATCATGTGCAAAGGCATCTTCTAGACAGTTAAAAAGAAACAGGATTTTCGGGTGAAACCCCATTATTAGCCCCAGTGATGCCTATTGTTAACTCTCAGGCCCATTGAAATTTTTCTTAGGTAGTTTTCTGTCTTGAGAAACTTCACCAGGTATTGATTAGCTACAGATATTTAAAAGTTATAGCTAAGTAAAACCTCAGGGCTATATGCTTCTCAAATAAAATGCATACTGTTGTTTTGTAATGTATAATGTCATAATTTAAAGACAGAAAAAAACTAGTCTTTTTCCTTGGAGGTCAAATTAGTCTTGTTTGGACGTTACTAAATGTCAGTCTCCAGCTATAAATTCATCCTGAGACCTGAGCTATGGAACATCTATTTATGGAGGATTAGCTGTGGTGCCTGTCACTCATCAGCCTCGGGGCAGTGGTGAGGCCAAGTTTCTGGAGTGAGCCTCCCTCACAGGAAGATCCTTCATGCAATGTCAGAGTCCAGGGGTTTAACGCAGCTCACTCATTTTACACATGAGGAAAAGGAGTCTCAGAGCCGGAGAGCGACTTCCAAGAGTAATACAGTTAGTTGTAACGTACATGCCGTGTGGCTCAGAGTGAGGAGCAGAGAAATCTGAACTTTTCTTCCCAGATGTGGATGCCTCCTCTGTACTGGGCCATCCCCGAGGATTTGAGTTCAGACCAGGGCTGGTTTTAAGTTTCCAATCTGGGTCAGAATCAAGGTGGAGAGAGATCTGCTAAGCACAGCTACAGGACAAACTTTGACGACATTGCCTGAAAGGATTGTTCCATGCTAGGGCAATTTTCAGACATTGAAGCTAAAATGGAGCCAAGTCCCTTTGGTACTGAGTTCTAGCTTCTTGTAGTTGTTACAGACAATGTGCCTGTAAATAAGGGTGGTTACAGCATTCGGATTTCCCACACTTGCTGACAATAAAACCCTCCTCTGAGACAGCAGCTGTGACACGAAGGTTCTCAAGAGCTCATAATGAAAAGGCCCATCTCAGTTTCCTTGCTTACTTAGAAGGAAAAGAAGCTAAAGGGAGGTTTATGGGATCAGACTAACTTCCATTTTGGAAAATGATATTTATTCTTATGTTTCCACAAGTTTTATATCACACTTATACTGGACACTGTCTGCTGAGAAACCTCTAGGGAAGTATCATGTGGGGCTTCAGTCTGGCTCTCAGATGGTCTGTTCTATTCATGGTCCGGGATGAATCCTTCCTAAAGCACATCTCAAACCACTTTAGATCAAAGAGCTGACACAGTCTGTCAGTGGCCTCTAGACTCCTTGTGCTCAGTGGCCATACACGCCATGATGAAATGGGTTTCAGGACTAGACCCACACTACAGGTCTCAACAGGTTCTAGGAATCAATCGGATAACTGCCCACTATTTATCCACCAATATCTATTATCATTAAACTTTTTTAACTCCAGATGTTGAATCATGAAAAGTTAATGTAAATGACTGTATTCCTCTTTGTTTTTTTTTCTTCAGAAAATGACCTATTTGGATCCCAACCAACAACCCTATTGGGGTTCTTTAGTAACAGGGATAGGTTTAGATATTCAAACTCTGATGAGAGACTTTGGCATTTCCATACTATTAATTACCCCACAGAGAACATGAATAAGTATTTTTCTGAACACAACAATCATTTGGATCCAAGATGGCAGGCAATATGGAGACATGGTCTGCTGGAGTCTCCAGAGAAACCAATAGAAAGCTGAATAACAGTGGTCAGACCAGGCGGGTGATGGCTAAAACTTTAGTGCAATAAAAAAGTAAATGGGAAACTTTAAAATCCTGACAAGAAAAGAGAATGTCATAGAAAGATTGGCAGGTCTAGGAGCTTCTTTGACCCCAGTGGGGGGTGAGTGACAGAGTTACACTTAAGACAGCCTCAGAACGTGAGAACTGTTATCTCAGGAACAGATGTTTTCAAGACAGAGAGTAAAAACAGGATGTGGAAGAGAGATAAAAGTTGTAGAGACTCCAGGAAAACCTGTCTGCTCAGGGTTCAATCAGAGAAGCAGCAAGACTACATCTTTTAAAGACCCCAGCTGAGTCAGCAGCTTTGAGGTCCTAGATGGTCCATGAATCACACTCTGAGGAGGTTCAGAGGGAGTGCCCCTGGACTGTGTGTTGAAATTTGGGGGAAGAAACTGAATCAGAACCATGTGGCACTCAGGGAGGTAGAGACTTGTTTGCAGCCAGAGTCACAGTTCCAAGTGGCATACAGCTGGGGACTCCAGAAGGACCACTCGGAAGTGTGATGACCATCTGTCACTTGACCTCTTGAAATGACAGCAGAGAGAAGTGACAGGCATCTGGGAAGCAATGGTGAGAATGGAGGACCCAACACGCACTCAGGAGGAGCTGCGGTCAGACTCTACACCCCACACACTTCTCACCTCCACAGTTAGTTTTTCCTTAGTACCCAGTGTCAGTTTAGCCAACCAGGTCTGTCCTGCTAGCTTCTCCTCCCTTTCTCTCTACTCTTTCCTTTTCCATCTTCCTTTTGGTGGACATTGCTCAAAACATGAGATAGTTTAGTTTGTAGCATCTCTGTGTCTCAGCCTCCTAAGACCTGCACCCAATTCTATCACATCTCCTTACCTCTCCTTCATTCCACCTTTAGCCAAAACTGCCCTACTCTCCTCCCTTGTCTTTACTGTTTGCCACGTATATCTACTTTTCCCTCTTCTACTGTTTTCTCTATCGAGCTAATACTGATAACTAGTCTTGCTCTTTTATCCACCTCCCCAGAACCTAACATCTTGGTCCACACCATGCTCTCAGTGCCCCTTTGCTTCTTCTAATGACTAGACTTTAAGAAGTACATGTTTGCTATATGACCATCTCTGAATATTTTGGTGCCAATCAGAAACTGCTGTTTAGAAGAAGTGCTTTCTTGGGACCAATGAGGTGCAGGTGGAAGGTATTAAAGGAGCTTGCAGCAGTGTTCAGATGAGCTTGCTGTGAAATTTCTCACCTACTCCTAGAGTCTGTGTCTTTGATTCTGTACCACCTCACCTTCAACCTCCAAGGGCAGGTAGGGTTAGATGGCAAATAGTCCAGGAAACAGGCAATATCAGTGGATTACTTTGATGGATTTTTGTATCTTGAATCATCCCTGTATCCCTGGCATGAAACCTACTTGATCATGATGAATGACATTTTTTTATGTCTTCTTAGATTTAGTTTGTGAGTATTTTATTGAGTATTTTCACATCAGCGTTAATAAAGAATATTGGTCTGAAATTCTCTTTGTTGTGTCTTTTCGTAGTTTAGGTATCAGGATGACTGTGGCCTCTTAGAACGAGTTTCTATTTTGTTTAGTAGTATTTTGTATTAGTATTTTAGTATTTTGTTTTGTTTTAGTAGTATTGGTATCAACTCTTCTTTGAAAGTATGGTAGAATTCTGTGCTAAAAGCATCTGGCCCTGAGCTTTTTTGTTTTGTTTTGCTTTGGTTTTTGTTTTTTGTTTTTGTTTTTTTTTTTTCTGGGAGAGGGGCTTTTAATGACTGCTTCTATTTCATTATGGGTTGTAGGACTATTAAAATAGCTTACCTAAGCTTGACTTAATTTTAGTAAGTGGTATCTATCTAGAAAATCATCTATTTCATTTAGCTTTTCCAATTTTATGGAGCACAGGCTTTTGAAGGAAGGCCTAATGATTCTTTGCATTTTCTCAGTGTGTATTGTTATGCCCTCCTTTTCATTTCTGATTTTGTTAATTCAGATATTATCTCTCTGCATATTAGTTAGTTTGGCTAAGGGTTTGTCTATCTTGTTGATTTTCTAAGAGAACCAGCTCTTGATTTTGATGATTCTTTGTATTATTTTGTTTGTTTGTTTCTGGTTGATTGATTTCAGCCCTGAATTTGATTATTTGCTGCCCTCTACTCCTCTTAGGCATGTTTGCTTCTTTTTGTTCTATAGCTTTCAGGTTGCTGTTAAGTTGTTAGTATGAGATCTTTCCAATTGCTATGAAGGTACTTCATGCTATGTATTTTCTTACCACTGCTTTCATTGTGTCTCATAAGTTTGGGTATGTTGTACTTTCATTTTCATTGAATTCTAGAAAGTCTTTGTTTTTTTTATTTCTTCTTTGACACAGTGATCACTGAGTAGATTATTGTTTAGCTTCCATGAATTTGTAGACTTCTGTTGTTTTTGTTGTTGTTCAAGTATAGCTGTATTCCATGGTGATCTGATGAGATACAAGGGGTTATTTCAATCTTCTTGTATCTGCCAAGGTTTGCTTTGTAATTGAGTAATTGGAGAAGGTTCCATGAGCTGCTAAGAATAAAGTATATCTTTTTTATGTTTGTGTGAAATATTCTGTAACTATCTGTTCGGTCCATTTGATTCATAACCTCTGTCACTTTCATTATTTCTATGCTTGGTTTCTGTTTTCATGACCTGTTCACTGGTAAGAGTGGAGTATTGAAGTCTCCAATTATTAATATGTGAAGTTTGATGCGTGATTTAAGCTTTAGTAGTGTTTCTTTTTGTGAATGTGGGTGCTATTTCATATGGGGCATAGATGTTCAGAATTAGGACATTATTATAGTGGATTTTTCATTTGAGGAGAATGAAGTGAATGTATACACACACACACACACACACACACACACACTTATGTATATGTATATATTTGAATTGTTACTTCAGCCTATTGGAGTCCATTTTCTTGGAAAACCCCTTTTCTATCTGTTACTCTTAAGTAGTGTCTAAATTTGTTGCTGAGGTTTTTTTTTTTTTGTTGTTGTTGTTTTTTTTTTTGTTTTTTGTTTTGTTTTGTTTTTTTTTTTTTGTATGAGGCAGAATGATGGATCCTGTTTTTATATTCAACCTGTTAGCCTGTGCCTTTTTATTGGTGAGTTGAGTCCATTGATGTTGAGAAATATTAATGACAAATAATTATTAGTTCTTCTTATTTTGATGTTGGTGGTGTTAGTATTTGTGTGTGTGTGTGAGAGAGATATTTTTTCTTCTTTTCATTTTCCTGTGAACTTATTAATTTCTTGTGTTTTCCTGGGTGTAGTTACCTTCCTTGTGTTGGACTTTTTCTTATAGTGTCCTTTGTAGGGCTGGATTAGAGGAAATAAAACCAACTGTTTAAATTTGGTTTTGTCATAGATATCTTTGCTTCTCCATTTATGGTGATTAAATATTTTGCTGGGTATAGTAATCTAGGCTGACATCTGTGGTCTCTTAGGGTCTGAAAAACATCCATCCAGGTCTTTCTGTCTTTTATAGTCTTTGTTGAGAAGTCAGATATAATTCTGATAAATCTGCTTTTATATGTTACTTGACCTTTTCCCTTGCAGGTTTTGATATTCTTTCTTTGTTCTGTACATTTAGTGTTTTGATTATTATGTGTCAGGAGGTTTTTCTTCTCTGGTCCAATTTATTTGGTGTTCTATAAGCTTCTTGTATATAGAGCCATCTCTTTTTTTTTTTAGGTTAGGAAATTTTTCTTTTATCATTTTGTTGAAAATATTTCTGAACATTTGATCTGGAAATTGTCTCCTTCTTATCCTATTATTTATAGGTTTTGCCTTTATATAGTATCCCAAATTTTATGGCTATTTTGTGTTAGAAACTTTTTTGATTTGCTATTTCTTCTATGGTATCGTCTATGGTTTCTCTCTTCCATCTCATGTATTCTGTTGATGGTACTTGCATCTGTAGTTCCTGTTCTCATTCCTAGATTTTTCATCTCCAGGGTTGTCTCCATTTGTATTTTCTTTATTGCTTTTATTTCCATTTTCAGGTCCTGAACAGTTTTATTCATTTCTTTTACCTATTTGATTATTTTCCTGCATTTCTTTATATTTATTCATTTCCTCTTTGAAGGCCTCTATCTGACTGTATTTTCCTGTATTTTTATAAGGGATATATTTACTTCCTCTCTATATATTTCTATCATCTTCATAAACTGAAATTCAACGTTATTGTCTTGCTCTTCAGGTATGTGAGGATATCCAGAGCTTTCTGTAGCAGGAGAGCTGGGTTCTGGTGGTGCCACATTGCCCTGGCTTTTGTTGATCATGTTCTTGCACTGACTTTAGCCTTCTGGTTGTCACTGGATGTTGGCTGACTTGGTAGTCCCTAATGGCAGCAGGTCTCTGGCTGTCCTGGGTGGCAGCAGGATTCCAGGGAGGCAGGGCTGTGGCCTGGGGAGTGAAGTGCAAATCAGGGATTGCAGGTATAGGTATATCCCAAAAGATGTAGCAAAGAGTAAATGGGGCAGACCTCCTGGCTGATGGTCTTACTACAGGCCCAGCAGATGGGGCATTGGATGTCTCACCTGGTTGTCTTTGGTAGCCACTCCAGGAAGGCAGGCTAAGCTGTGATAAGGGGAGTAAATGCAGATCCAGGACTTCAGGTAGAAGTGTGAACTGGAAGAATGGGCACAGAGGGGATATACACTTTTCATTAATAACTTTGAACTTAAATGTCTAAAGTATTCAAGCATAAGTGATAGACTAGCATATTGGACTGAAACAAACAAACAAATAAAAAACAAAACCTCCAAAGAGGCAATAAATAAATCTTACAATCAAAGACAGATACAACCCTAAGGTGAAAGAAAGAGGTATTGGGCAAAAAGACAAGGGAAACAAGCAAGTGCCACTGTTCTGATATCTGAAAAATCAAGTTAAAACCAAAATTAATTTAGATGAGATAAAAATAAAGTATTTCTTACTGTTTATGAGAACACTTCATCAGTGCATTTCCATCAAAATATGTCAGTGCATATTAACCCTGACACATTAATAGTGGGTGATATTGATAAATTCATTTGATAGCAATAGAAAAGACTCTGAATTAAAAAAAAAATAGAGAAACAGCTCAGTTGAATTGCATCACAGATCAAATAAATCCCCTAAACATCTAGATAACATTCTGTTAAGTCATTATAGAATATAAATTTTTCTCAATATAGAACTTTCCCTAACATATATATGATACAGAGATAATTGTAACAAATATAGACAAATTGATATACTTCCATACTGTCTGACTATAGTGAAACAAAACTAGAAATCTGTTGTGGTAAATATAAAAATGGATAACCTTTTATCCCACTCTAGAGATGGCTCTCGTAGGGCCACATGGCACTGTAGTGTATATTTATTTTAGTGGCTCCACATCACCTCTAAGTACACAAAAACCCTGGCTTCTTTTGACCCAAGCACGGTCCACTCCACCTCAGCATGTTGTTTTCTGCTTTTTCACACTGTTCCCCACAGCCTGGTAAAAACATGACTCAACAATCATTAACTTATCAAACAGGTTTATATGTTAAATTTTCAATCCACAAACCCTTTACACAATAAGCTTACAACCAGTGAACAAAGATATTAACTGCCCACCTTTCTGGCCCAGAGAAAAGGCCAGATCTCCACCATCAAGACTCAGGATCTGCCTGCAGGAGGCTGAGCTCCCAGAAAAGCCTTGAATGAGCTCTCACACATGAGAACATGGAGACAGAACAGAGTCACTGCCATAAGAACTCACTGCCTGCCCACAAAGAGCTGAACACCCAGGAGCAATCTCCCTCCTAAGCCCATGGGCCCTCAGACCCACAGGAGAGACAAGTACCAGTCAGAGACAAAAAGATCACCTACAATCACAGACAACAAGATGGCAAGAGGAAATTGCAAGAACTCAAGCAATGGCAAGCAAGACAACCTGGCAACATCAGAACTGAGTTCTCCCACTACAGAAAAACAAGATTTAGACTTTAAATCATACTTCATGATGATGATGGAATCTTCGAGAAGCACATGAACAATTACAGGAGAACCAGGAGAAATCACTCAAAGAACTACAGGAAAACACAACCAAACAGGTAAAGGAATTGAAATTGGAAATAGAAACAATAAAGAAATCATGAAAAGAGATAATTCTGGAGATGGAAAACGGAAGAAAGAAATCAGAGTCATAGAGGCAAGCATCACAAACAGACTACAAGAGATGAAAGAGAGGATTTCAAGGACAGAAGACAACATAGAAAACATAGACAAAACTGTAAGAGAAGATGCAAAAATCAAAAAGCTCTTAACCCTATATCTAAGGTATACAAAGAACTCAAAAAGCTAGACACCAGAGAATCAAATAACCCTATTAAAAAAGGGGGTACAGAGCTAAACAAAAAGTTCTCAGTTGAGGAATATCGAATGGCTGAGAAATATCTGAGGAAGTGCTCGATATCCTTAGCCATCAGGGAAATGCAAGTCAAAACAACCCTGAGATTCCACCTCACACCAGTCAGATTGGCCAAGATCCAAAACTCAGATGACAATAGATGCTGGCGAGGTTGTGGAGAAAGAGGAACACTTCTCCACTGTTGGTGGGGTTGCAAACTAATACAACCACTCTGGAAATCAGTCTGGCGATACCTCAGAAAATTGGACATAATACTACCTGAAGACCCAGCTATTCCACTTCTGGGCATATACCCCAGAGACACCTTAGTACACAACAAAGATATATGCACCACAATGTTCATAGAAGCTCTATTTATAATAGCCAGAAGCTGGAAAGAACCCAGATGTCCTTCAGAAGATGAATGGATACAAAAATTGTGGTATATTTACACAATGGAATACTACTCAGCCACCAAAAACAATGACTTGACCAAATTCTTAAGAAAATGGCTGCATCTAGAGAATATCATCCTGAGTGAGATAACCCAGTCACAAAAGAACAGACATAATATGCAGTCACTGATAGTGGGATGCTAACCCCAGAGGCTCGCACTGCCCCAGAAACAACTCACAGACTGTATGAAGTCCACGAAATAAAAAAAAACAAACAAAACAAAAAAATCTTTACACAACAAGAAAACTTTGACTATTTCCATGCTACATTTTGTTTTACATGTACTTTATGCTCAGTGTAACTATTAAGTTTTCAGTGCATACATACTATCAAACCTTTAAAAAATCAAGTACTGACTAAAAAAATATATTCATATAGTTTTATGTAAAAATTATTTTAAAATCTGAAAAAAAAGTACTGACAAAAATGTATTGTATAATTTTACGCAAAAAAATGCTTAAAATCTGTACATTTATCTTTGTTTTGTAAAATAAAGTTGTTTAAAAAAAAAAAAGCTCTTAACCCAAAATGGCCAAAATATCCTGGACACAATGAGAAGACCAAACCTAAGGATAGTAGTCACAGAAGAGGGCAAGGACTCCCAACTAAAAGGCACAGTAAAGATCTTTAACAAAATCATAAAAGAAAACTTCCCTACCCTTAAGAACAAGAAGATCATGAACATACAAGAAGCCTACAGAACTCCAAATAGACTGAATCAGAAAAGAAACTCTTGTGGACACATAATAGTCAAAACAACAAATGTTCAAAACAAAGAAAGAATACTAAAAGCATAAGGGGAAAAGGACATGTAACATATAAAGGCAGACCAATCAGAATTACACCAGACTTCTCAACAGAGACTATGAAAGCAAAAAGTCCTAGACAGACGTCATATAGACCCTAAGAGAACACAAATGCCAGCCCAGGTTACTATATCCAGCAAAACTCTCAATTACCATAAATGGAGAGACCAAGATATTCCAGGACAAAACCAACTTTACACAATATTTAACCACAAATCCAGCCCTACAAAGCATAATAGATAGAAAATCCAACACAAGAAGAAAAACTACAGCCTCAGGAAAAGCAAGGAAATATTTATGCAAGGAAACCAAAAGATGAAAAGCACACAAACATAATTCTACCTCTGACAACAAAAATAACAAGAAACAACAATCACTATTCCTTAATATCTTTTAACATCAATGGACCCAATTCCACAATAAAGAGACATAGACTATCAGACTTGATATGTAAAAAGGATCCATCATTTTGCTGCATACAGGGAACTCATCTCAGAGACAAAGACAGACACTTTTACTCAGAGTAAAAGGCTAAGGAAAAAAAAAAAAAACCTTCCAAGCAAATGTTTCCCCAAAAGCAAGCTGGAATAGTCATTCTAATATCAAATAAAATAGATTTTCAACCAAAGGTTATCAAAAGAGACAAAAAAGGACACTTTTATACATCACAGGAAAAATTTATCAAGATGAACTCTCAATCCAGAACATCTATGCTCCAAATAAAAGAGCACCCATATTCATAAAAGAAACCCTACTAAAACTCAAAGTATATATTGCACCACACACAATAATAGTGGGAGACTTCAACAACCCACTCTCATCAATGGACAGATCAGGGAAGCAGAAACTAAACAGAGACACAGCAAAACTAGCAGAGGCTATGAACCAACTGGAATTAACAGACATCTACAGAACATTTCATCCTAAAACAAAAGAATATGCCTTCTTCTCAGCACTTCAAGGTATCTTCTCCAAAACTGACCATATAGTCAGTCACAAAACAATCTGCACAGATATAAGAAGATCAAAATGCTCCCATGTATCCTATTAGATCACCATGGACTAAGGCTGGTTTTTAATAACAACAAAGACAACAAAAAGCCCACATACATGTAGAAGCTTTTAACAATGTTCTACTCAATAATAAAATGGTTAAAGAAGAAAGAAAGAAAGAAATTAAGGATTTTTTTGAATTCAGTGAAAATGAAAGCACAACATACCCAAACCTATGAGATGCAATGAAAGCAGTACTAAGAAGAAATCACAAAGACCCAACAAAGAAAAAACTTTAGACCAATTTCCCTCATGAACATTGATTCAAAAATACTCAATAAAATTCTTGCAAACTGAATCCAAGAACACATCAAAATGATCATTCACCATAATCAAGTAGGCTTCATTCCAGGGATGCAGGGATGGTTTAATATATGGAAATCCATCAACATAATCCACCATATAAACAAATTCAAAGAAAAAAAAACACATGATCATCTCACTAGATTCTGAGAAAGCATTTGACAAAATTCAACACCCTTTCATGTTAAAATTTTTGGAAAGATCAGGAATCCAAGGTCCATACCTAAACATAGTAAAAGCAATATACAGCAAATCAGTAGCCAACATCTAACTAAATGGTGAGAAACCTGAAACAATCCCACTAAAATCAGGGACTAGACAAGACTTCCCACTAACCCCTACCTATTCAATATAGTACTGTAAGTTCTGGGTAGAGCAATTAGACAACAAAAGGAAGTCAAAGGGATACAAATCAGAAAGGAAGAAGTCAAAATATCACTATTTGCTTATGATGTGATCGTATACTTAAGTGACCCCAAAAATTCCACCAGAGGACTTTTACAGCTGATAAATAAGTTCAGCAAAGCAACTAGATATAAAATTAAATCAAACTAATCAGTAGCCTTTCTCTACTCAAAGTATAAACATGCTGAGAAGGAAATTAGAAAAAAGACACCCTTCACAATAGTCACAAAGAATATGAAATACCTTGGTGTGACCTTAACTAAGCAAGTGAAAGATTTGTATGACAAGGATTTCAAATCTCTGAAGATGGAAATTGAAGAAGACCTCAGAGGATGGAAAGATCTCCCATGCTCATGGACTGAAAGGATCAACATTGTAAAACTGGCCATCTTACCAAAAGCAATCTACAGATTCAAAGCATTCCCCATCAAAATTCCAACTCAATTCTTAGTAGAGTCGGAAAGAACACTTTGAAAATTCACTTAGAATAACAAAAAACCTAGGATATTAAAGTCTATTCTCAACAACAAGAAATTTCTTTGGGAATCACTATCCCTGACCTCAAGCTATATTACAAAGCAATTGTGATAAAAACCACACAGTATTGGTACACAGATAGGCAGGTAGATAAATGGAACAGAATTGAAGACCCAGAAATGAACTCTCACACTTACGGTCACTTGATCTTTGACAAAGGAGCTAAAATTCAATGGAAAAAGGACAGCTTCTTCAACAAATGGTCTTGGTTTAACTGGCAGTCAGCATGCAGGAGAATGCAGGCCTATCATTTTTCATCTCCTTGTACAAAGCTCAAGTCCAAGTGGATCAAACATCTCCAAATAAAACCAGGTACACTGAAACTATTAGAAGAGAAAGTAGGTGTCGCGCGCCCCACGTCCATGCGAAAACAGGATTCTTGTACGAACAACCTTTATTGTACAGTACTCTGAGCAGGGGACCACGTGGGAAAAAAATGCACTGCTTATAAATGCCCAGGAGACTCGTGTTGCTACCTGATTGGTGCGCCCTCCAGTATCTCATTAGTATGCCCCGAGAGCGGGCTGTGACGTCTGTGGTACATGCGCACTATGTCTCTCAGGCTGGGCAACGGTTCTGTTTGCTGAGTCATCGGCAGGAAGCCAGCGCCATCTTTGGGTGTGGCACAAACGGCTTCCAACAAGTAGGGATGAATGTATAATGCATAGGCACAGGGGAAATTTTCCTGAACAGAAAACCAATGGCCTATGCTCTAAGACCAAGAATTGACAAATGGGACATCATGAAATTGCAAAATTTCTGTAAGGCTAAGAACACTGTTAAGAATACAAAGTAGCAGCCAACCAACTGGGAAAGGATCTTTACCAATCCCACATCTGATAGAGGGCTAATATCCAATATATACAAAGAACTCAATACAGACTCCAGATAATCAAACAATCCTATTAAAAATGGGGTACAGAGCAAAAAAAAAAAAAATCTCAACTGAGGAATACTGAATGGCTGAGAAGCACCTAAAGAAATGCTCAACATCCCTAGTCATCAAGGAAATGGAAATCAAATCAACCCTGAGATTCCACCTCACAGCAGTCAGAATAGCTAAGATCAAAAACCCAGATGCCAGAAGATGCTGTCGAGGATGCAGAGAAAGAGGAACACTCCTCCATTGTTGGTGGGGTTGTAAGCTGGTACAACCACTCTGGAAATCAGTCTGGCAGTTTCTCAGAAAATTGGATATAGTACTACCTGAACCTCAACCCAGCTATTCCACTTCTGGGCATATTCCCCAAAGATGCTCCAACATATAATAAGAACACATGCTACACTATGTTCATAGCAGCCTTATTTATAATAGCCAGAAGCTGGAAAGAACCCAGATGTCCTTCAACAGAGGAATGGATATAGAAATTGTGGTATATTTACACAATGGAGTACTACTCAGCAATTAGAAACAGTGACTTCACAAAATTCATAGGCAAATGGATGGAACTAGAGACTATCATCCTGAGTGAGGTAACCCAGTCACCAAAGAACACGTATGATATGAAGTCACTGATAATCGAATACTAGCCCCAGAAAGCTATGAATACCCAAGAAACAGTTCACAGACCTCATAAAGCTCAAAAAGAAGGAAGGCCAAAATGTAGAAGCCTCAGTCCTTCTTAGAAAGGAGAATAAAACACTCAAGGGAGAAGGTATAGGATCAAGTGGAAAAGTAGGGATTGAAGAGGGGATCATTCAGGGGCTGCCTCACTTGGGGAGGCAAGTGTAGCAACATGAGCCAAGCACTATAGCTGATATTGGGAGGTGCTTGCTGGCAGGAGCCAGATAGGAGTGCCTCTGCATGGGCTCTGCCAGAGTCATGCAGCTGAGCATTCTTGAAGCTAACCATCAGTCTGAGCACAGAGACTTCAGTGAGGGTGCTGGGTTGAGGGTTGAAAGAACTGAAGGGGGTTGCAGCCACATGAGAAGAACAACATTGTCAACCAACCAAATCCTCCCCAGTTCCCATGGACTAAAACACCAACCACTGAGCATGCATTGAGAGGCCCACGGCTCCAGTTGCATATGCATCAGAGAATAACAGTATCTGGCATCAATGTGAGAAGAGGCCTTTGGTCCAGGGAGGGCACATTTTTTCAATGTAGGGGAATGCCAAGGCACTGAGGTGGAGAGGGTGATTGGGAGCTAGTGCACCTTTGTGAAGATGGTGTCGGGGGTAATGGGAGCAGGATGGGCAAAGGGGAAAACATTTCAAATGTTTCAGAGAGTTTCTACTAAAAAAAAAAAAAAAAGAAACAAAAGAACTATACAAAGAATCAACAAAACTAGGAGCTGGTTCTTTAAGAAAATGAACAAGATAGATAAACCCTTAGCCATTACTAACTATAGGACACAGGGACAGTATCCAAATTAACAAAATCAAAAATGAAAAGGGAGACAGAACAACAGAAACAAAGGAAATTTAAAATGTCACCAGATCCTACTACAAAAGCTTATACTCAACTCAACTGGATAATCTGGAGGAAATGGACAATTTCTAGACAGATACCAGGTACCAAAGTCAAATCATATAAAACATCTAAAATGCCGTATGACCCCTAAAGAAAGATAAGCAGTCACTGAAAGGCCCAACCAAAGAAAGCCTAGGGTCAGATAGGTTTAGTGCAGAGAATTCTACCAGACCTTCAAAGAAGTTCTAATACCGCTATTTGGGGAAGGATGTCGAGAAGGGGCCAAGAGGGTGGGGCTGTATGAGGCTGAGGTGACACGGTTTCCCAGCTTGGCTCGCATGGTCGCCTTTGACAGTCGGGGCTAGGTGCCTGGCCCTGGAAAGCGTTGGATGGTCGGCTGCATGCCATTAGTGGAGCATCAGGATCTCAGGGTTGTCCATGGAAACGCCCTGAGGAGCGAGCGAGCGATCCAGCAGTATGAGAAATGCCACAGTTCATAGCCCTTGGGGAGTAAAGTTATAAAGGGGGATTTGAAAAAATCTGGCCTTAGCTCCAGGATAGAGCACATCACTTGTCTTCTTCCAAAAATGAACAAACAGGTCTACTCCTAAGCTTTCTTCTAGTTTAAGAGAGATTTGCAGGTGTTGTGGTTGTGTTCTAGGTCAGATCAAACACTCTGTCACAATGCCTGAAATAAATATCAACCATCTTGATGAAAAACAGGTTCAGCTTCTAGCAGAGATATATATTCTTATAGATGAAAATGACAATAAAATTGGGGCTGACACCAAAAAAAAAATTGTCACCTGAATGAAAACATCAACAAAGGATTATTACATTGCGCTTTTAGTGTCTTCTTGTTTAATAGTGAAAATAAGCTCCTGTTACAGCAGAGATCAGATGCTAAAATTACCTTTCCAGGTTGTTTCACCAATAGCTGCTGCAGCCATCCATTAAGTAACCCAGGTGAGCTGGAAGAAAATGATGCCATCGGCGTAAAACGAGCAGCACAGAGGCACTTAAAAGAAGAGTTGGGAATACTGGTGGAAGAGGTTAATCTAAATGAAATGAATTATCTAACAAGAATTTACTATAAGGCCCAATCTGATGGTATCTGGGGTGAATATGAAATTGATTACATTTTGTTTCTGAGGAAGAATGTAACCTTGAATCCGGATCCCAACGAGATTAAAAGCTACTGCCATGTATCAAAGGAAGAACTTACAGAAATTCTGAAGAAGGCAGCCAGTGGTGAAATTAAGTTAACTCCATGGTTTAAGATTATTGCAGACACGTTTCTCTTTAAATGGTGGGATAACTTAAACCATTTGAATCCATTTGTTGACCATGAGAAAAATACACAGAATGTGAATGTGTTAGTGATTTGAGAATTTTTCTACCTAGTAAAAATGGTGTGGTTTGGTTTTAAATTGTATGAGACATAGGTATTTTACAACCAAAATTTGTTTTGAGAAAAGATAAAAAAGAAAAACCCAACTAACTTACAGTTTTATATTATATATCATATATATATATACATACATACATACATACATACATACATACATACATACATACATACATACACACACACACTGATATTTGTAGAAAAACAAATCATTTAGGAGAGATTATTGTGAAATTATGCCATAAACAAGATTAATTTAACCTGTCCAAATACCTGGCTATGACAAGATTGAAGGAAAAACCAGAACTCCTCACATTTTGACAAACACGTTCCAAACACTTTGTTGATTGCCACGTGTTTTTTATATCATTTGATTTCTATCATAGGTTAGAAAATTGAACAGAAGACACTTCTTAGTTGCGTTGAAACAGCACTAAGGATTAAATGGGCAGGGTTGGGGACAGAGCTCAGCAGTGCCATGATTGCCTTGCAGGCATGAGGCCGTGGGTTGTTGGGTCCCTAACCCTAAAGATAATTGTGACAATAACAGAGCAGGTTCAGAGGATAGTAATGACTCCCTCAGTATTCACACAGGATGATTAATTTCAGGAATTCCTGTACTCTGGTACCAATACTCTGGATGCTCAAGTCTAGAGAAAATAATACTGTATTTGCATGTAAGTTATGCACATCTTCCCCCACACTTCACCTCATCTCTGGTGTGGTTGTAGCACTGAGCACAGCATAAATGCTAATATAGATGATGTCTTACTGTGCATGTGCAGTATAGATCAAATATTAATAAACGGTTGCTTTGAGCCCTTGGGTGTTTGACTCAGATTTGAAAAGCCAGTTCTGTGTACCAATATTTTGTCATTCTCAGTTGATCTGGTGCTGTAACCATCCTGAGATTATTATTTTACTACTTAAAGGTAACTGTTACTTTTGGTAGTAATGGTGACTGATTAGCTATTCATCAAATCTATTTGCAAACACAGTGAAAAAGATGGTTAGTCATAAGGTGGGAGTGAGTTCTACTTTAAAGAGTTGAGAAAACCTTTGACACTAACATTTCTGGGCCAGGGCCATCTTGTTGTAGGGGTCAGGCCTGTGTCAGATGTTTAGTAGCATTAGCACCCCTTTGTTAAGACAACCCAAGGAAGGAAGAAAGAACTGGGAAGAGTTGGGAGGGGTGTTTTGAGACAGGGTTTCTTTCTTTATGTAGCCCTGGCTATTCTAGAACTCAGTCTGTAGACCAGGCTAGCCTCAGAACTCAGAGATCCACCTTCCTCTGTCTCCCAAGTTCTGGGATTAAAGGTGTGCACCACATGCCCAGCAATAAATAGAATTTTAAAGTTTGATACCAAGGGTTCCATAATGGGCTACTGTTCTATAATCAGGGCTTATAGAGGTGGAAGCAGGAGGGAGTAGCAATGAGGAAACTTACAATGACTAGATTGATGTTCCGGAATAGGCATATATTAAGATTTTGAGATTATAGAATAGCATATATTGATATTGTGTTTTGATTAACATTCTTTTTAAAACTTGCCACAGATGTGTCAAAGCTCTTCAGACAGCTTTATTCATAAATACTGCATAATGGGTACTTTTTTTCTTATAAAAATTTTATACATTTTTGCTAACTCAGAACAGTTGATTTATCATTGGGGATATGACTATGTAGCAAGTATTTATTGAAAATTAAAAATAAATTATTTTAATATTGAAAAAAAGAAGTTCTAATACCAATACTCTTCAAACTATTCCACAAAATAGAAACAGAAGGGATACTACCCAATTTGTCCTATAAAGCCACAATTATATGTATACCTAAACCACTCTAAGATCCAACAAAGAAAGAGAACTTCAGACCAATCTCCCTTATTAACATCGATGCAAAAATACCCAGTAAAATTCTCTCAGACTGAATTCAAGAACACATCAAAATGATCATCCATCATGATTAAGTAGACTTCATCCCAGGGATGCAGGGATGATTCAATACACGGAAATCCATCAACATAATCCACTATGTAAGCAAACTTAAAAAAAAGACACATGATTATCACATTAGATGCTAAGAAAGCATTTGACAACCCATTCATGTTAAAAGTCTTGGAAAGATCAGGAATTTTAGGCCCACCAGTAAACAAAATAAAAGCAATATACAGCAAATCAGTAGCCAACATGAAACTAAATGGAGAGAAACTTGAAGCAATCTCATTAAAATCAGGGGCTAGACAAGGCTGCCCACACTTTTTCTACCTATTCAGTATAGTACAATTAAAAAAAAAAAAAAAAAAAAAAAAAAGAAGTCAAAGGAATACAAATTGGAAAGAAGGAATTCAAAACATCACTATTTGCAGATGATATGATAGTGTACTTAAGTGGCTGCAAAAAACTCCACCAGAGAACTCCTACTGCTGATAAACAAGTTCAGCAAAGTGGCTGGATATAAAATTAATTCGAACAAATCAGTAGCCTTCCTCTACTCAAAGGACAAACAGGCTGAGGATGAAATTAGGAAAGCAACACTCTTCACAACAGTCACTAACAATATAAAACTCCTTGGTGTGACTCTAACCAAGCAAGTAAAACATCTGTATGACAAGAACTTCAAGTCTCTGAAGAAAGAAACTGAAGAAGATCTCAAAAGATGGAAAGATCTCCCATCCTCATGGATTGGCAAGATTAATACAGTAAAAATGCTCATCTTGCCAAAAACAATCTACAGATTCAGGCAATCCTCCTCAAAATTTTAACTCAATTCTTCATAGAGCTGAAAAGAGCAATTTGCAAATTTATTTGGAATAACAAAAAGCCCATGATAACAAAAACTATTCTCAGCAATAAAAGAACTGCTAGAGGAATCATGATTCCCAACCCCAATCTTAATTACAGAGCAATCATGATAAAAACTGTATGTTGTTGGTACAGAGACAGGCAGGTAGATCAATGTAGTAAAACTGAAGACCCAGAAGTGAACCTACACACCTCTGGTCACTTGATCTTTGACAAAGGAGCTAAGACCATCCAGTGGGAAAATGACAGCATTTTCAACAAATGGTGTTGGTTCAACTGACGGTCAGCTTGTAGAAGAATGCAAATCGATCCATTCTTATTACATTGTTCAAAGCTGAAGTGCAAGTGGATTAATAACCTCCACATAAAGCCAGATACACTGAAATGAATAGAAGAGAAAGTAGGGAAGAGCCTCAAACACATAGGCCCAGAGGAAATTGGTGTTCTTTTTTGAACAAAACACCAATAAATTATGCTTTAAGATAAAAAATCAACAAATAGGACCTCATAAAATTACAAAGCTTCTGTAAGGCAAAGGACACTGTCAATAGGGCAAAACAACAACCAGCAGATTGTGAAAAGATCTTTATCAATCCTACATCTGATAAAGGGCTAATATCCAATATATATGAAGAACTCAAGAAGCTAGACTCCAGAGAATCAAATAACCCTACTAAAGAATGGGGAACAATGAATCCTCAACTGAAGAATATTAAATGGCCAAGAAGCACCTAAAGAAATTTTCAACATCCTTAGTCATCAGGAAAATGCAAATCAAAACAACCCTGAGATTTCACCTCACAGCAGTCACAATGGCTAAGTACAAAAACTCAGGTGACAGCAGATGCTGGAGAGGATGTGGAGAAAGAGGAACACTTCTCCATTGTTGGTGGTATTGCAAGCTGGTACAACTACTCTGGAAATCAGTCTGGTAGTTCCTTAGAAAATTGGACATAGTACTACCTGAAGACCCAGCTATTTCATTCCCGGGCATATACCCAAAAGATGCTCTAACATATAACAAGGACACATGCTCCACCATGTTCATAGCAGACTTATTTATAATAGCCAGAAGCTGGAAAGAACCCAGATGTTTTTCAACAGAGGAATGGATACAGAAAATGTACACTTACAGAATGGAGTACTACTCAGCATTAAAAACAATGATCTCATGAAATTCCTAGGCATATTGATGGAATTATATAATTCTGGGTGAAGTAACACAATCACAAAAGAACACCCGTGGTATGCACTCACAGATAAGTGGACATTAGCCCAAAAGCTTGGAATAACCACATGAAGCTCAAGAAGATGTAAGACCAAAGAGTGAATGCTTCAGACCTTCTTAACAGGGGGAATAAAATATTCACAGGAGGAAATACAGAGACAAAGTGTGGACAGGAGACTGAAGGGAAGATCATCCAGAGACTGTACCCCTGGGGAGGATATTCATCCCATAGATAGTCTCCAAACCCAGACAGTATTGTGGATGCCACAATGTGCATGCTGACAGGAGCCTGATATAGCTGTCTGTTGAGAGGCCCTGCCAGAGCCTGATACAGTCAGATGCTCTCAAACAACCACTGGACCGAGAATGGGGTCCCCAGTGGAGGAGTTAGAAAAAGGACTGAAGGAGATGAAGGGGTTTGTAACCCCATAGGAAAAACAACAATCTCAACCAACCAGATCCCCCAGAGCTCCCAGAGACTAAACCACCAACAAGAGTACACATGGAGGGGCCCATGGCTCCAGACACATATGTAGCAGAGGATGGCTTATGGGGCATTAATGAGGGGAGAAACTTTTGGCCCTGTGAAGGCTCAATGTCCCAAAGTAGGGGAATGCCAGGGCAGGGAGATAGGAGGGAGTGGGTGGGTGGGTGGAGGAGCACTCTTATAGAGGCAGGGGGAGGGGGGGAATGATATAGGGGGATTTCAGAGGGAAAACCAGGAAAGGGGATTACATTTGAAATATAAGTAAAGAAAATATCCAATTAGAAAAAAAAGAGTCAGTGAAACTGAGTTTGTTATTTGAAAAGATGAGTAGGAGAGAAAAACTCTTAGCCAAATTAATTAAGACTTAAATTATATAAGATTCAAATTAATAAAATATGAGATGAAAAGGGGTGCATTATGACAGATGTCAATGAAATTCAGAATATCATTAGGGCATGACTTTGAGACTTATACTCCACTAAACTGGGAACCATAAATATAAATGAATTAATTTCTACATTCATATGACTGATTAAAATCAAACTGATACAAGCTAAACAATTATTGAGATCTATAACAAGAAATGAGACTGAAGCAGTAATTTTAAATTTTCCTGACCCAATAAAAACCCCACAAAAAAACCCCAAAAAACAAAAACAACCTTTAGATACTTATGGATTCACTGCTGAATTCTCCAAGACCTTCAGTGAAGAACTACTAGTGGTTTTCAAACAATTTCATGACATAGAAGAAGAAGGCATTCTCCCAAACTCTCTTACAAAGTCAGTATTACCCCAGACAAAAACCAAATAAAGTCAAAGAAAGATAAAGGGAGAGAAGGAGAGAGGGAGAAAGGGATGGGGCAATAAATTATAGACCAATCTCCATGGTGAAAATAGATGTGCAACTTCCCAGTAAAACACTTGCAAATTGAATACAGATCAAGAATACTAAAAACAAAACCAGAAACCACTCATAATGGTTAAATTAACTCCATTCCAGAGACGCATGGATGGCTTAACATACAAAAATCAGAGTAATACATCACATAAACAGACTCAAGGACAAAAACCACATGATCATCTTTGCAAAAATGCCAAAAATACCCTGGAGAAAAGAGCAGCTTCTTCAATGCTGAAAAAAACTTTTTGACAAAATCTAATATATTTTCATTTTAAAAGCCCTGAGTATTCTAGAAATAAAAAGTGCAGAGCTCAACATAATAAAAGCTTAGATGGCAAATCTATAACCATCATTATACTAAATGGAGGGAACTCAGAACATTTTGACCAAAATCAGGAAATAGACAAGGCTGTCCACTTCCCACCGTCTTAATACAAAACTAGAAGTCTTCGCTGGATCTTCTGTTGTTTTAGGATCAAGGAACATGGGTCTTAAAAGTCAGGGCTCTGTTGATAATAAAATGTGATGCAAGAGCTTACTTACAAGATAATATCCAAATCCCATGACAATGGACACAGGAGGAAAGGAAACTAGACATCTTGGCTGTAGAGGAGGAGGGGAGAGGAGCAAGCACTCTTGACTGTTAACAGAGCTGTGAGAGAGTTGTGTATTCCTGTCTTCCCAGTGTGTCACTTCATCTGCGTGCCTCACGGGTGAAGGTGTGTGGTTGCCTGCTGTATAATGGAGTTTGGATGTATTCCCACTTTGTTAATGTCTGGCTCTCTTGCATGTTGTTAAATACAATAGCAATGCGCCTGTGTCAGATGCTACCTCCTGCGGCTTCTCAGGTATGTTGCTCCACAGTGGCTGCTCACAAAACCTGTCAGATTAATTTCTCTTCCTCAATTTTTCTTCCACCCCAACAGTACTAATGCCCCTACTGTCTATCATTCCAGAACGTTCTTCCCCTGCTCTAGCTCTCAAAGCCCTGCCTAAAATTCCTCTAGAATCTACTTCTATGCTCTGGATACAACTTGGGCATTCCTCAAAGTTCGACCTTCCTTAAGCTCACAACAAATTTTGAAAAGAAAAAATTAATAATAGCAAATCAATATCAACAAATAAAACAAGAAACCTGCTAAATAGTATTTAGTAGAAATTCCACACAAGCTCTCATGCACAAAGGCAGCAATTGTGTCACTGCTATGGCACAATAGAAATGTGAGTCTCGTGACTCCCAGCTGTAACTTCAGAATGTGGGAGGCTGAGGCAGGAGGACTGCCACAAGTTCAAGGCCAACCTGCCCTACATAGTGGATTCTGGGACGGCCTGAGATGTAGAGTGAGACTCTAAAACAATAAAAAAGAAAAGAAAAGAACGAAAAGAAAAAGCTAGAAATGTATTTATATTAACATGTAAGATGTATGCAAAGAAGTTAAAACTTAGCTGATGGCTGTTGAAGGGATCTGGGTGGGGACTATTTTAAAAGTAACTCTCGTGCTCAAAAAAAAAACCGAGTAGACTCTATACTGTTAATTTTTTTTTAGATACAAGTATCTGAGAGCCCCAGCCCTGCAATATTAAAAACACTCAAGCCTACTGTAATTCAAACAGGTGTAGTAAACAGACAATTTGAAGCAAGAGCCTGCACTTTTCCAGGAGGGGTATAAGTGGATGGATTTGCTGTCGCAGAAAGGCATTGTCAAGCCACAGAATGAAAGTCTTCTTGTGCCGGTGCTGAGACGGACAGATGGACTGGTAGGAGGACAGAAGGCCCGAAAGGAGCTCATGGACACGAGGTCAAGAAAGATGGCAGGAGAGACCTCAGCCAGTGAGGAGTGAAGATATCCAGTAACACTAGACAGTTAGCTAAGAAAAGATTAAAACAGTCCTCATGTTACATAAAACTGTAAAGGGTGAAACTCCAAGCCTTCTGGAAGAGCATATGAAAAAGACTTCCATGTCAATGGGGTACAAAGTCTTCTTTCTGAAAGCACTAGTCACAAAGAAAGCACCAACGAAGGCGACAAAGCAGAGTGAAGAACTCAAACATCCAGATGAAAGTAACGAGCAGCCAAGAGGTGGAGGAAACAGTCAACCACACAAGTGACAGTATCTGGGAGAGACTCACAGATCAACAGACAAAGGTCAACAGTTCAGCAGGAAAATGGGCAAGAGTCTTGAGCAGATTCTGGTCAGAAAGCACTGAAGAGAGTGGCTGTTCTGGGCATCAGGCAGTGGAGTACTTGCCTAGCATGAAGTTCTTGGTTCAGTCCACACTCCATATAAATGGAGAGAGGGAGAGAGGAAGAGTAGGAAGGAGAGAGGTAAGGAAGGAGGGAGAAGGAGGGAGGGAAGAGGGAGAGGGAAGGAGGGGGAGGGAATGTGGGGGCTGCGCAGAGGATGTGAGTGACTGATAGATCAGGCAAGAGCAATATAGGCATTTGTTAACTGTGCAGGGGTATATAACAAGAAATTCGGTGCTGAGAAGGGGGTCGGGCGGGTAGATGCTGATTTAATTAGCCAGCCATAATAGTTGCTTTTTTTATTGCTGTCATAAAATACCATAACAAAGCAAGCTAGGGGAAAGGGGGCTTATTCTGCCTTCTAGTTGTCGAAGGGCCACAGTACAACATCCTCAAGGCAGGGAAGACATGAGACCATCCTGGCAGCATCAAAACCAAATGACCACATTTTACTTGCAGACTGGAAGCAGAGACAGACAGCCAGAGACACACAGAGAGACAGACAGACAGACAGACAGAAAGAGGGCTAGGCAGTAAAAACTCAGATTCTATCCCCTACCCTTGTGACGCATTTCTTCCAGGAAGGCACTGCCTCTGTAACCATCCCAAACAGTACTACCATCTACCCGCCAGCCTTACAAAGCCTATGTACATATAGTTTAGTCCAAAAGTGTATAAAGCTGAAGAAGTTGCAATGAGAAAACCTCATAGCAAGGTCCCATCACACCCATCTTCTCACAGGCTCGGCTCAGGGAACAGTGCCTCAAGTTCTCCTGCAGGGCCTCACCCACCCCTCCAAGCATTTCTGATCAACCCCCATCAGCTCTTAAATTCTCAGACTGGCTGGCTTCAGAAGCCTTGTGATATTTTGGTATTTCAGCTAAATACAGGGTAGAGAAATGAAAACTCGAATAGCCAGTTAAAAGCAGTTGGAACGATTTAAAAATAATAGGAAACGTTCACTGAGCACTCTGTATTGCTAGGCATGTGATGAGTATCTGTCACTAAACCAGGGTTTTGTTTTATTCTTGTTCTGCATAAGAGACCAGGAAAGCAGAGCTGTGCTCCTATCCTGAGAGGGCACAGTTCAGGTTAGCCTCTGCAGAGCTCACTAAAGGCATGGCAGGACAAAACATGCAGCTCCCTGGTATGTGTGTGCCCGGGTGACCATGTGAGACCATGGCTGCCTGTGGCTCTCATCTCTTAATGTGCTTTGCAAATTACTGATACAACAGAGAGCAGACAAGTTTAGCTGGGAATTTGGGACTTCCACTTAGGGAGGATTGAACTCAAGAAGTCTAAGGCAAAATATTTCCATAGGAGCTGACTCCCTACCGTCTGATTTGTTTCATCCAGATCCTGAATGTACTGTGCATACATAGAGAGTGGGGGGTCCACTCCTCTGGAGTCTCTGTCCACTGCCATGGGGTTTTCAAGATAGTGTAGCTGTAAGACCATAGGCTGGCTAACAACAGAAATTGATTGCCCGTGCGGCTCTGGAGCTGGAAGTCTGGGGCCAGTCTGGCAGCAGGGTCAGGTTCTTAGGAGGCTGCTGCTGCAGGTGGCACACTGCAAGCTTCCGGTATGGTGACATGGCGGTAGAAAGAGGACAAGACAGTAATTCCTTGCCCAAGGACCCCACTCTCAGGAGAGACTGCCCAAAGCCTCACTTTCTAAAAGGATCATATTACAAGATAAGATCTCGACATATTCATTTCTGAGAGACAAACACATTTTCCCTTCAGCAGAAAGGTGACAATTTTCCCAAGCAGACTGTACAGTTTACAAGGCTGATAACCCTAAGGTAGCTAAGATGCATGCATAATGCATGAGTATGACTTATTTTGGATGGCTATTTGGCAAGAGCTATCAATTTTCAAAATGTGCCCATAACCTAGGGGGATGAAGGAGCTGAAGGGGGTTGTGGCCTCATGGGAAGAACAACATTGTTGACCAACCAAATCCTCCCCAGTTCCCATGGACTAAAACACCAACCATTGAGCATGCATTGAGAGGCCCACGGCTCCAGTTGCATATGCATCAGAGAATAACAGTATCTGGCATCAATGTGAGAAGAGGCCTTTGGTCCAGGGAGGGCACATTTTTTCAATGTAGGGAAATGCCAAGACACTGAGGTGGGAGGGTGATTGGGAGCTAGTGCACCTTCATGGAGACAAGTAGAGGGGAAGGGGGTATGGGAGTGGGGTGGGCAAAGGGTTTAACATTTCAAATGTAAATATAGAGAGTATCTAATAAAAAAAATTTTTAAGTTAACTCCCTTTAAGAAAGTCTATGTTTAATTTTTGTAATTTTTTACTTAAAAAAATTAACATTTCTAATGTCTGTTTTGTTTTTTAGACAGAGTAGCCTAGATTGTGCTGGAATTCATGGGCATTCCCCTGCCTCAGCTACTTGAATGTTGTTTATAGTATGTCTCACCATGCCTAGCTCTCATTTTTCAATTTAACTTGTTCCTTCTACAGCTATGTTTCCAGTTTGCAGTCACCAAGAGAATGGTCTCACAAAAATGATACAGAAACATCTCTTGCTCATAAGATTCAGGAGATGAACTGGTGTACTAGCTGGTTTTGTGTCAAGTTGACACAAGCTGGAGTTATCACAGAGAAAGGAGCCTCAGTCCAGAAAATGCCTCCATGAGACCCAGCTGTAAAGCATTTTCTCAACGGGGGGTGGGGCAGTTCATTGTGGGTGGTGTAATCTCTGGGCTGGTAGTCTTGGGTTCTATAAGCAAGCAAGCTGAGCAAGCCAGGGGAAGCAAGCCAGTAAGTAACATCTCTTTGTGGCTTTTGGATCCGCTCCTGCTTCCTAACCTGCTTGAGTCCCAGTCCTGACTTTCTTTGGTGATGAACAACAACATGGAAGTGTAAGCTGAATAAACCCTTTCCTTCCCAATTTGCTTCTTGGTAATGATGTTTTGTGCGGGAGTAGAAACCTTGACTAAGACAAATTGGTACCAGCATAGTGGGGTATTCCTGTGACAACCTGACCATGTTTTTGGGAGGACTGTGGAAGGACTTTGGAACTTTGAGCTAGACGAGCCATTGGGATGTTAGCTCTGTGGGATGCTCTGTTGGAACTGGGAAAATAATGTTAAGAACAGTGCAGAAGATGGAGGCCTGGCTTTCAAAATTTCAGAGGGAAGATTAAAGACTCTTATCAGGGCTGTTGCTATTTTGATTGTGAAGATTCAGTGGTTTTGGTTAGCTGGGGCTGAAGAATCAGCTATGATTAACACGATACCAGAACTACTAAAGCAAAACCTTTGCATTACTGGGGATATTGATGCTGGTCAGCTGGAGCTAAGAAATTAGTGGTAATTAAGAAGAGTCCAACATTATTGAGGCAAAACTTCTGAAAGGGGTTTTCTGATAGTTCAAAGAAACTGTGTACCAGAGATAGCCAAGGTTGTACCTTGTGCTGTGGTTGGTCTTGGTAATGTGTAAGAGTCACCCAGGTGGTACTGGTTTTGAAGAAATGAAGGGGTCATGGAGAGCAACTGAGGCTCAGCACTGTGAGAGATCATGGAAAACCATTTGCAAAGGGGCAGCCTCAGTTGCAGTTGATGGCCCAGGACTGAATGGGTCATGCAAAGGAGTTGAGGCTTGGCACCATGAAGAGAGCCTGTGAGAGGCTATTGGTGAAGCCTAATTGCAGCAAAAGACAGCAGTGTTTTGGAGATGCCAGTACCATGAGATGACCACCAAGAACAGCAGCAGCAGTGGATAACAGGCAGCTGGAGCTTAGAAGACAAAGTGTGTGCTACAAAGGGCAGAGCTGGGGAAGTGACCCAAGCCCCTGGAGGATCCCAGGAGTTGGTGAATAAATCCCAGATATTGGATGGTTAGAGTTTGATTTTACTTTTGATTGTGACTGTGCCTTGATATTTTTTCCTCTTCAAGGAAGAAAGTATTTTAGTGGAGCCCACAGTTAAGAAACTTAATTGAAAAAAGACTTTAAAAGAGATTGGATATTTTAAGGGGATTGAAATTTTAATATGTAAGATTTTGTAAAGACTATGGGACTCTTAAGGTTATTTAGATCTTGGGGATGAATAAAAAAGTAAGGGTTGAGGCTTAATAGTGATGTGTTTGTCAAGTTGACAAGGGGTCAATTGTACTGGCTGATTTTGTGTCAACTTGACACAAGCTGGAGTTATCACAGAGAAAGGAGCCTCAGTTGAGGAAATGCCTCCATGAGATCCGGCTGTAAGGCATTTTCTCAACTAGTGATCAAGGGGCAGGGGGAGCAGCCCATAGTGGGTGGTGCCATCCTTGGACTTGTAGACCTGGGTTCAATAAGAAAGCAAACTGAGAAAGCCAGGGGAAGCAAGCCAGTAACATCCCGTCATGGCTTCTGCATCAGCTCCTGCTTCCTGACCTGCTTGAGTTCCAGTCCTGACTTCCTTTGGTGATAAACAGCAATGTGGAAGTGTAAGCTGAATAAACCCTTTCCTCCCCAACTTGCTTCTTAGTCATGATGTTTTGTGCAGGGATAGAAACCCTGACTAAGACTACTTAATTAAGATGATAAAGGGAGATTAACTATTTACTGTCATATAAATCATGCAGCAAGGAGGACAGAGGGATAAATATCTTCAAAGTATTAGACAGCTTTGTAATATTTCACTCAAAAACTGTTTCAGTGAGGTTGGTATCAATGGGGGGATCCTTGGAGTTTAAGCCTTGGTTCAGAAGCAAGCCAGAAAAAGATAATTACTCCTACACGAGTTTATAGTTTCTGTGTTTTGTATGAGGACAGACAGAGTCAGACTGTAGCTTTAAAGAGCACACTAAGATCAAAGACAGTAAAAATGAGGGTCTCAGGCAAGCTTTAAGAAAGTTGGATGGTTTTGTTGCTGTTGTTATTTTGCTTTGTTTCTGATTTTGTTTGTTTTTGAGACAGGGTCTCATGTAGTCTAGGCCAGCCTTGTTCTCCTTCCCAAGTGTTGGGATGGAAGGCTAGCCCTACGATGCCCAGTTGTTATGATTCTGTAAGTTAATGCCTTACACTGAGAGTTCCAGTAGGACATCATTTTCTTCTCCTGTAGTAATTTCCTGATTTCCAACTGATCTATATTTGCCATTCCTAAGTAGGACTCTGGGGCCAGCGTTGTTGACTTGCTTCTAAGAGATGGGAGTCAATAAAAAAGTGGCAACTCAGTTACCATGGAGAGGTGAGGCCTTGTATCCCAGCAGCTGGGCAGCTGGGGGAAGAATTTGGACCCAACTGGCCATGCCCTGACTTAGGACCAGGAAGCCAATGAGGCCATACTCTCTGATTATATTTTGTGGCTATTTCATCCAATGTCACAACCAAATATTGTCACCTATAATTACATCGCATTAAAAAAATGCTTCGGACAGCCTGGTGATTTCTGGATTGTGTTCCTCAGCTTCTCACACGACCACACCGGTCCCACACGTGCCTGTCCCTCCAAAGTTAGCAATTCCTAAGGAATCCTGTGAACCTCTGTAAAGATCGAAAGGGATAAGGCCTGCAACAGAAGAGCCCAAGTTTTCAAGTCCTGCTTAGTTTCTCCAAATCACTCTTCACAAGTGGGGTACTGAGCGAGGCTTCAGAAAATGATCGAGTAAACCTGAACTTGACTCTCAGGGGTTGTCGGTTAGAAAAAATTCTGCCGCATTTGAATAGTTCTAAGCTAGCAATTTGTTACCCTTTATCCTTTAGTGGAATTGATGAACAGGTGGTTTGCAGAAGATCACCCAGTATATTTAGCTTCTGAAATTTGAGTAACTCGAGATCTGATTGGCTGTTCCTGCCACATGATAAGTTGGGAGCGCCTGCACCCCGGTGGCTTTTGCCTGGGCTTCTCAGGAGGGGAGAGCGGGGAGAGGATTTGCTGCTGGCCAGGGTTATTCGCATAGCTCGAAGGTAAGGACCATTTATGTCTTCTTCTGGAGTGATCTCCTGAGAGAATGCTCCATGACTCCCCTTGAGTTACTTTCCAAAGTTTTGAGTATCTAACTGGGGAAACAGGAGAGACTTGGCTAGGAAGGCCCCTATTAGTCGTCTGTGACACAGCATGTAAGAGTTCCTGCCCTGTCCAGCTATTGCTTGATCACGTTGGCTGTCTAACACCGTTTTTCTCTCTCATTTTTGTGTTAACTGTATTCCTATGGAGAAAGCTCTATGGTCAGTGTTCCTATATTTATCCCACCATACAGAGCTTCCTTTGCTCTCAGGACCAGCAGTTTCGCTAGCTTAACAAAACCAGCCACTCAGGGTATTGGTTTACAGTCAAGCATCTCTTGAGAGGGACAGCTGCTCTCAGACATCATACAACTTCTATGGGGTGGCCATTCTCTGGCGTCAGGCCGAAAGGCCTTCAGCCTTTCCCCAGTTCCCGAATTAGAAATCTAGGCCAAAGACGGACAAGCTTATGTGTACTTCAACAATGCTTAGGTTTTTTTTTTTTTTTTTTTTTTCCTTTCTTATTTTTTCAGGCTTGAACAAGAGCTACAGAAAGAGGAAAAAAATCTGTGGAAGCCAATGGTATTCCAGAAGAAAATAACCCCATTGCCTTGAGGTTTCTACTTCTATTTTAAAATTTGTGGACAGATTTTTTTTCTATATGTTCTAATATTAGATATACTTCATATAGCATTCTAGACCAAGGCAGAAAACTAAGGTAGTCTGTCTAATATTGGGGGGTTATGAGGCAAAATTCCAACGACTGAAAGCCACACTCAGTTTTCTTTCACTAAATGTTTTGCTTGAAAATATTTTCTGTCTAAATGTTTAGTCATTTCCATTCCATCTCATGAGTCCAAACTGCCTTATTTTCTTTTAAAAATTGAGTAAATCCTGGATGGGTAGCCAAGGCTCTGAGTATACCCAAGGCATTAGGAGAGAAAACTGAAGCTTTGATTTGTAAACTGTTTTACATGTCCCTTAATCCATGACACACACACACACACACACACACACACACATACACACACCCATACACATACACACACATACACACACCCATACACATACACACACATACACACACCCATATACATACACACACACATACACACACACACATACACACACTCATACACATACACACACCCATACACATACACACACATACACACATACACACACCCATACACATACACACACACCCATACACATGCACACACCCATACACATACACACACACACACACACATACACACACCCATACACATACACACACATACACACACCCATACACATACACACACATACACACACCCATACACATACACACACATACACACACCCATACACATACACACACACATACACATACACGCACATACACACACCCATACACATACACACACATACACACACATACATACACATACATACACATACACACATACACATACACACACATACCCACACAAACTAGTGTAGAGTGGGTTTGTTTTAAATTTATGATGCTGTAAGAAAATACTAATATATCTTCATTTGTTCGGCATATGGGAAGTTTGTAGGTACCGCTATCACTCTGGGAAAATGGCGGATGAGGAGGAATATGAGGAGGTGATAGAGGTAAGGAGAAAACCCCTCTGGCAGCAAAACACTCTGTGTAGTGACAGCAGGACCCAGGGGGTGAATCTGTCATTTGAAATAAACACCATCTATTATAACATCCCAGAGAGTCACCATTAAAGTCCATGATTACTTTCGCAGTGACCATGAGACCTAGAAGTGAAAGGGGGTATCGCTACTTCCCAGCTTTACTTTTTCTTAAATGCTCAAAAGACTCTCACAAAAACAACAACCAACAAACAACACAGCAAAGAGGCCCAGGGTGTGGGTGCAGATAGGTTTTACTTTATCCTTCCAACAGATTACTTTTCCACTTCCCAGCCCCAGTGATCAAAGGGCCAAAGCAGCTTCCCAGCATCTGTATCAAGAGAAGGAATCTGCTTCAACTAACTGAATTGCATAGGGGATGAGCCATCTATAGCTCTCTCTCTCTCTCTCTCTCTGTGTGTGTGTGTGTGTGTGTGTGTGTGTGTGTGTGCCCACAATTTCACAGATACACCTGTGAGCCCATAAAGGTCAGAGACAGCTGGAGCCACTTTCCCAACTCTGGCATACTTATGCAAGTAAACAAGACTAGCTTTTGACTACAGCGGCTATCTTGAAAACCCCAGACCATTGGTGGCCACTTATCAGTTCTGCAGAATTAGTGTGTACGTTATGTTAGTATCACGTTCTAGTCTCCATGTTCCTTTTCCTTAGCAGCTCTTGCCTTTAACTTGATCTTCTAGAACAGAAACCTAAAGGCTGGCAGCTAATCCATGTGAACACATCATTATAGAATTGAAAGTGCCTAGAAAGTTCCAATTAACAATCTAAACAGGTGGAAGTCTGTATTTTTTTAAATGATTGAAATTAACTAGAAGAGCTATTTCAGACAAAACTCTGGATAAAGGTGCCAAAATTTATACTTGCTAATCAATCTTTATTTAGGCAAAGAAAATTTTTTATTCTATAAATAAATTAGCTTTATTGCTGAAGCGTATAAAGACCAAGCTGTATCTGACAGAGGGAGGAAGCACCTCTCTGACTCATGTGTCGATACTGCATAGATTGTACTATCACTAATGAGCGTATTAATGTAAGTTCTGAGAAGTCAGAACTGTCCTTATTGAATAAACACATGATAAATTAAGTTATAATTATGGTTAATTTCTTTCCTGTTATGATAATCAAAGGAACAGTCTTGAGCCTTCAGTCAGACTACACCTTAGCCTTCCTTAAGTGTTCATGTAATCCTGGGTGTTTTCTTAGCCTTGATTGAGCCAACTAGTTACAACAGTGGAAAAGGGCGATTTTAGGCATTCTGTCCTAGCCTTCTTGTTCCTGTTACTGCTTGTGTCTGACAAGCACATACTAATAGATTGCCTGTCAGGGAGTGTTGAACTCCAGTCTCTTTGGTCTCAGAAAAGATCACAAAAATGGGGTGGTGGCAGTTCAAGGGAACTGGCTCAAAAAACAGGAACCAGTCTCAAATCCACAGCTCTTAGGGATCTTGGATACCTGCAGTAAATTTTGCTGGCACTGTCTACATGGGCTAAAATGTGGAAGGAGAAAGGAGCAATAATGCATTGCCTAATTAGCAGAATAACTCTAGAAACATGAGACTTGGTATTCAAGTTAATGCTGAGCACTTGGACTATGTTGTGGGGGTTTTGTTGTTGTTGTTGTTGTTTTGTGAGCTTACTTCCAAGATTGATTTCCCCACAGTGAGGTCCCAGAAAAGGTGAAACCACGTTGCTCACAAAAGCTGCTTTTACTGGGATCTTAAGAAAAATCTAAAATCAATGGGAATCATTCACTGTAATTTAATATTTCTTTGCAGTCTACTCAGACTGTGTGACCAAGGAAGCTCCGTTTGTCCTTGGCAGTAAACAATACTTCTTAAAGTGTCTAAATGGCCTTTGTCCTGAGCTGAAGTCACAGGGGTAAAGAGCTCTCCTCTGTCCTGAGAGCACATGGCACCTATTACTATATATAAAGATGTATACACATGAAAATTAAATTTTAAGTGGAAAATGAGTACAGGTTGTGAGGAGCCTTAAGTGAGCTTTATATAGTTACAACCACAGTGAGTAGCTCAGCTGCCCTGGGGCAAGGAGAGCTTACTGAACCAAGGGCAGGAGGAAGTAGGGCACCAAGGGGAATTTTATTTCAGTGCACCTCTGCCTCCAAAGCTTCAGTGTCAGAAATAAAATAAATTCAGCATGCTTTTCAAAAAACTTTTTGACTGAGGAAATGAGCCAAGTGCTTCCTTGCCATCCCTCTGTTGGGTGTGTTGACCCACAGGAGCCATGTCTGCTGTTTGTCCAGCAGAGCTGGATGAGGCTGGGGCAGGATTCCACTCTCCTTAGGCACCAGAGACAAAATGTCAGCCAGTTCACCTCTGCATCTATTTATCACTCATGATGTCAGAGAACAGAACCAGAGGGGATTTCAGACCCAGGCTGCAGCAGGCCCATTGGCAAACTGCAGCCTCACTTCCCTAAATCTCCTGAGGGGCCTTTTCCTTCCCCTTCTTCCTGTGACCAGCTGAACCTCAGCAGCCTCCTGTTTTCCCATAGAAATTCTCCCCAAGTTAAGCGAGTGAGATCACCTAGTGCTTCAGCAGAGGCAGACCGGCCAGTGCCGTGTGTGATGTAGCCTACACTGTATTCAAAAAGAGGCCATCATGACTCCAGAAGACACACTTAGTAATCCAGGGGAGATGGGAATAACAGAATATTAGTAAACATTTGCTCTCAGGTTTGTGTTTTGTTATATAAGTAGCTTCCCTTTGCACGTACACCACCCTGAGTCCTCTTCCAAACAGATTCTCTTAGATAGCGTGCTGGTTAGTTTTTGTCCACCTGGGAAGAGGGTACCTCAGTGAGGAACTGCCTCTGTCAGATTGGTCAGAAGACAAGTTTCTGGGGGCATTTTTGATTAATGATTGATGTGAAAAGACCTAGCCTGCCGTGGAGAAAGCCATTCCTGGACAAGTGGTCTTGACTTGTAAAGGAAAGCAGTCTGGGGCGTCAGGGAGAGCAAACCAGTAAGCAGCCTTCCTCCATGGTTCCTGCCTCTGCTTCTGCTCGAGTTTCTGCCCTGACTTCCCTGGATAGTCATGGGACATGAAAGCCAAATAAGTCCTTTCTGTCCTAAGTTGCTTTTAGTCATGGTGTTTTCTCATGGCAACAGGAAGCCAACTGGGACAGAAATCCTAAGGGGCAAATGTTTCTTGCCCTAGGAAGTAGCTTTCAGTGACTAAGAGGCATCTCAGATCTCTCGCCTTGCTGGACCATTTACAGCTTTTTGTTAGATCGGCTGTGTACATTTTAGCTTTCCTCAAGCTTCCTAAGTGGAAATGGGACCCAGAATATGAACACGTCACCACCTCCTTCCTCCCTGCAGAGAGTCCACATCAGCTCAGCCAGGGGAGCAACCTCACAGGTTCAGTGGAGGCTGGGAGGGCTGAATGCTGGCTGAACTTGTCTCATAGATGCTTCTGTGGTCTGTTTACAGTACTACACCGAGGAGACGGTTTATGAGGAGGTGCCAGGAGAGGTAAGACTCAGCCCAATGTGCACAAACTGGTTCTCATTAGAGAAGAGCCTCTTTTCCCTTTGGAGACAGAAGGACAGAGAAAGGGAGTCTCTAGAGAGCTCACCCTCCTGCCTGTGCCCAGAAGTTGGTTTAAAAGACCCTACTTTTGATGGAGTAATTTATGCTCTGCTTATTGCAGATGGCAAGAAAGGGTTACCTACTGCTCATGTGGCATGTTTGTGTGTGTGTGTGTGTGTGTGTGTGTGTGTGTGTGTGTGTGTGTAAGTTTGAATGAAGCCCACTTCAGTGTCTACCTTCTCTTCTAGACTGTCACTTGAGGGATGTCTAGGGCTTGTGACTGGCACAGTCCAGCAGTTTCATTACCTAGAGTGGTAACTTGTAAGGCAAAGTCTCTACCACCAGGGATGGTGCTCCCGAGAATGCCAAGAAAAGGTTTTTTATTCTTTTCTTGGTAACAATTCCAAGTTGGAAATCCCCCAGCCTCATACTTTACTTTCCGTGCAGAGTTGTTCCTCTTTGACATGACACATACTAATCAAAGCAGCAAACTGTAATGCTTGCCCAAAGAGCCCAAAACTGGATCAGAACTAACCCTCGGTGGTTTGATTGATTTCTCATGCCAAGAAATAATAGGCACAGCGTAGCCAGTTAACAGTGGAACTTGTCAGACTTACAGTCGCCTTAGCAGATTCCTCTACCTCATGCTGATGCTAGAATTCGGCTTTGGACTGGAGATCTTCGCCTTGAAGGATGAGTTCTTACACTTACACTGAAGCCTCTGCTACTTACCCTCGTCCCCCACATACCTTCCTTCTAACCTTGAACTGCACTGAACCTGGAATCTTAGCTTTTCCACCACCTCCTGCTGTAAGAAACAATGGTTTCCCAGCTACTGCATAGCAAAGACCTTTGAGAGGATACTTGCCCATTATGCTGCCACCATTGTTCTGGTCCCCAGTGTAAATGGTACTGTAGTTCAGATCAATGAACTAAGTCCAGATGCTAATACAAAACTGATGGGATTTGTTTTTCAAGGTTTTTACGGTCCCCATGATATACAGAATGAGTAAATGTCTGTAGGTCTTTCTTACTCACTTAAAAGTTAATATGAAGGATTTAAGCTTTATTTTTAATAACCTTTTATTTCCAGGTCTCCTTTGCTTTTGCTTGATCTAAACCACTTGAAAAGATTCTTATTGTTCTGTTTTATTTTGATGGTGTTGAAGGTGGAATATAGGATCCTGTACACGCTAAGCAAGGGCTCTACAGCCTTGGCCCTCACTTAAGAAGACATTATTTAGACTATTTCTGTTTTTTTTTTTTATACTACCTTAAGGTACTTAATGAGATCTCTGGAAATACAGGTTATAGATGATGTCACAGTCAATACCCAGGCTGATATGAGTTATGTGTCTTCATGTTGATGAATGAATATAATATGCATCTTCCTGCCTTGACTGGTTTTATATATGGAAAAGGAACACGAGAAATGTCAGATTGACTGAAATTAGAACATTTTACACCAAGATCACTGTATTAGTTATTACTTCATAACCACATGTTTCATTTTCAGACAATTACAGAAATCTATGAAACCACAACGACAAAGACATCTGACTATGGTCAATCAGAAACTTCCACACCAGCGCTGGTACAGCCACAACCAGCAAAACCGGTGGAGCGGAAGAAGGTCATCCGAAAGAAGGTGGACTCGTCCAAGTTCATGACCCCCTACATTGAACACAGTCAGAAAATGCAGGATCTTTTCAGCCCAGTAAGTCTTAAGAGCCACCTCTATGCTGGTTGTGTGATTGGGAAGTTACTGATCAGTTTTGTAGAACTGTGTCTTTTAATGTGTGACTCTGGGTTTTCGAGTAGCTCATCCATGCCATTGCAATGTCAGGGTGAACCCTTATGGTTACCATAAAATAACACAGGAGTTCAATTATAAAACACGTGTTGCATAGTTAATCCAGAGCAATGACAACACAAACATGAATATTGTACGTCTTTACTTATTTACGAGAAGTCTGTTCGTAGAAGCTGAGTTGCACAACCTCGTAGAGCAGCCAATGGCATGAACAATTACAAAATGGCGACAAGGAGAACCAGTGATTCAGAAAACCAAGATCAGACTGAACTCACTTGAAAGTGAGGAGCAGGGAATGTTTAAGGGTAGCCCAGACCCATGGGGTTTCTGCACAGTTACACAGCAGGTTTGCCTACAAGATTTAAAACTACTAGTGCTCAGGACATTCTTGTTTAACTGGTCTGAGGCTCAGTCTTGTACAAAAGGAGTCTTCAAAGCTGCCATGGGTCCTCACACACGCACCCCGGATTGAGGATAATTGAGGGTTCAGTGTTCTCTGCTTCTTACGGCCCTGTGACATACAGTGCTGCCAGAAGAGCCACACCTATTTCAGTAGACCTGATTTGTTGATTTCCATGGCAGGCTAAGGTCTCTCTAGAGAGCTTGATTCGATGTGTTCTGGATGCTTGAAGAGATGAGCTGTAGTTCAGGGGGACATTGAATTATTCGAGGTCGAAACCAATGCCTAAAGCTTCCGTGTGTGATTGGCCCCTAAAGGTTTGATTTTGGTTGTATTAACTCCTGGAGATTATGAATTAATCCTTGAATGATGTAACATGAAAGATTCTAGACAAGACTTTTTTGTCTCCTTCTCATTGCAGCATTTAATAACGACAAAATTATCTCATTAATTTAGACACTAAGCTGGAATTTCCGGTATTCTGAGTGGAGTGCTGGCATTCCCCCCCCCACACACACACACACACAGGTTGCCAGTGGCTGGTGTCTAAATCAGCAGTGTCATTTAAGCTGTTGACTACTCAAGGATATTCTTAGAAGGCATTGATAGTTAGAAACGATGCATATTATTACTAAAGCAAGGCTCCACTGGATAGCTAGCAGAAATAATAACTGCATATTGTTATAAAACAGTCCATAATTCAGGCTTCTCATCAATTCAGCTGGAACCATAGCTTTGTAACCACTGCAGTTCAGCTGCAGCTTCTAAAGTGAGTATTTTCACATTGTATTAGCAATTAAACCTTTTCAGGCCTAACTTGGTTTCTAGACTAATTGATATTCAGGCGTTTGTATATGTGTGCAACCAAAAAAAATTAAGAGAATTATTTTAGGGCATATCCAAGACAATTGTCTGTAACAACTCTCCAATATCCTATCCTGTTTAGGAGGAACAATTAACCAATCTATTTTAGTTTTTGCTGAGGGTATGGGACAGAATGAGAGCTGTTGCAACTGCCAATTGTTATTCCTTAAAGGATTTAAAGAAAAAAAATCAGATGAGGATGTGTGTATTACCTGAACTTTCTGCTGCTGCCTGGTTGCATTCCAGGCTAATATCTAGTATTCTTTTCAGAATAAATACAAAGAGAGCTATGAGAAGGCAAAAGGACAGCCATATGCCATCACAAGTGATACTCCAGAACTTCGCAGAATCAAGAAAGTACAGGATCAACTCAGTGAGGTGGGCTTCATTCCTCAGTTAAAGGAGGGAGTGTTGTGTATATACGCCCGGCTCTGGGATCCTGGGGCTCTAAGTGTAGGGGAATAAGGAGATCAATCACTCTGAGCTAGTTCAGACATCTTGATATGGCACTAGCCATGGATCACATTTGACGAAAGAATCCAGAGAGACTTTGAAAAACTTGGCTTAGCAGTCAAAGAAGAAATAGATTATCTTTCAAATATTTTTTGAGAGACAGTTGTCCTCTACATGGAATACACTAAGGCTGAGAAGCCTCATGCTGGACGTTCAGCCAGCAGAGTAGACAAGTAGTAGATGCAGGGTCTCTGTGCATCTTCCTAGCTAAAATTCATGATCTTTGCTTTGTGATGCAGACATATAGTCTTTGGTTTATGTGAGCCTTAGATGTGTGTCCATGCTTGTTTTGAAGTTCAGGCATGCTTTGTTTTTGCAGGTTAAGTATCGAATGGATGGAGATGTGGCTAAAACTATCTGTCATGTGGATGAAAAAGCCAAAGATATTGAACATGCTAAGAAAGTGTCGCAGCAAGTCAGCAAGGTAAGGTCATGTTGATGGGTGGTCCCAGGATATTCAACACCATGCAGAGCACCTTCTTCTGTGTGAACTGAGAGCCACAACCCTGCCCACAAATAATGTGAACTGGATGTTTACATGTAACAGCAGGCTCCATAGAGGACTGAAGTGCCCTGTAGAGTGAATATTCCTTGACCTGCCTGAAGAGGCATTTGCTACTCTAATGGGGATGGGGGTGGGGTGCTGCAAAGAATACAATTCTAATGTCTCATTTGTTTGTTTGTTTATTGCAAGATAAAAGCCAAGATTTTATTTGCTATTTAAACTTTGAAATGGATTTGTAAGTTATCAGATGTTGGCATTAGATATCATAAATTTTCTTTCTCTTTTTTTATGCCTTTTGAGTATTATTTTTTATTCATTAATTGGTTTTAAAATTATTCTCTCATACATTACATCCTGATTACAGTTTCCCCTCCCTCCACTCCTCCCAGCTTCCACCCCAGGTTCACTCCTCCATTTACCTTTAAAAACAGGAGCAGGCCATCTCGTTTATTTTTAAAGAAATTTAGAAAGCAAAATTTTTTATGAGAAATTTCCAAATTCAAATGTGGGCAGATAATTAAAGAGTTCTAGAATATCACGTAGGTCAAAAAGAAAACTGAAGTAGCTGATTGCAGTCTTTGAAAGAAACTGAAAACCAGAATCATAAGGTATTGTTGTTGTTGTCCAGAAAAAGCTTACTAATGCTGAGAATACCATCTTAGCATCATCAACACTTTCCTGGTGGCCCATCAGCCTCCTTTGCGTGAAGCCAACTTCCCTGTTCTGTCACGCCATTGTTTGTCCATTTGCTCTCTAGGTTTTATACAAGCAGAACTGGGAAGACACCAAGGATAAGTACCTGCTTCCCCCTGATGCCCCTGAACTTGTCCAAGCCATCAAGAACACAGCCATGTTCAGTAAGGTGAGGAAGGCTAGCTCTTTCTAATGTCCCCTTGCACACTTGGAGCCATAGCTGCTGAACTTTTGACAACTTGGAACAGTTTCTCAGTGTTTTTGCAAGTAGCCTCAGGACTTGTGTGGGACTATGACCTGACAAGGAGGACCCCCAGATCCTGTGAGGAGCGCACTTGGGCAGAGTGGCGGTCTCTGGTGAACCTGAACAACCTGTAAGGCAGAAGCATAATGTGGAGGGAATTAAGACACCAGCGAACTGATTAGGAAGCCGACTAAGCAGTTATTGTCAGTTATTCTTTGGGTGTCCCTGGCTTTAACTTTAACTAGAAGTTTGTTTCATGATAGAAATTGGGGAAAAGACTTTCCTGCTCCTTAAGCAGGAAGCAGGTGAAGTCATAGACAATTTCTAAAAATAAGATTTTTCAGAAGTAGGGCAAGCTACTAACAAAAATAAGTGATGGGACTGGGTAGAAAGGGGAAGGTTGTCTGTGACTTTCCCCGACCTTGGCTCTCACCTTGGTGCTTCATGTCATCGATGGAGTTCAAATGATGGATTTTGTGTATTGCCTGTTTTCTCAATGCTTCTTGCTCTTCTCTGATCTAGAAACTGTACACTGAAGACTGGGAAGCAGACAAAGGGTTGTTTTATCCCTATAATGACAGTCCGGAACTGAGAAGGGTCGCCCAGGCTCAGAAAGCACTTAGTGACGTAAGTGAAGTACACTGGGTACCATCTGAATGTGGGGTCAAGAAAGCCTGGGCCGTGTCTTGAGGTCCTTAAGAAAGATCCAAAGTCATTATTACAGAGGACGACATAGAGTCAAAATTATTATGTGACTTTATCTCGGCTATAATTTATACTTTATATTAGGAATAATTTAGCCAATACCTGTTTCCTTTGTGTGAAGAACCTAAAGTCACATCAGTAATGGCAGAGTCTAGACTTAAACCCAAGACAAATGTTCTTCCCACCAAACCATGTATCATTTTCCTCCTCAGCTCTGTCGAAGTTGTTTTGTGGTGATGGAGGAATGGCATTTTTAAAAACAGCCATTGGAATCGCATCCCTCCCTTTGCAAGTTTACTCAGGGACATAGTCATTTTACAGTATCTATCTCGGACCCACCATCCACCATCCCCGAATGGGATGTTTTTCTCTTCTGCCTGGGGACTCTTGAAACCTGCTTGCGCAGTTTATCCCACTGAAATGCCTTATGTAGGGATTATTTTCAGAGTTAGTAAAATATCAGTAGTCCACTTGCCAGGAGTTTTATTTCTTAGGTCGTAAAAATAGTATATTTGAGGAACTTTAAATGGCCTTAAAATCTTCACCAACCACAGTGAAGAGTTCCATGCCCTTGTTTTGAGTTTTTTTTTCTTCCTAAAGATCTAATCTTTGGCAGAGAACTATTTATGAAATGGCCTGTTACCTGGTATTAAGTTGTCATCCAAAAGAATTCAATGTAGAGTTAACAAAGCAGTTGAGATTTACATAAGATTTACTTCCAGTAGATGTTAGGGCCCCAGATGAATCAACATCACCATTTTGTGATGTCTTTAACTTTGAGGTGTCTAATGTTTGCTGCCTTTCTTTGGTATCACCTGCAAATTTTAATGGGTTTGTTTTGATCCAACTTTAGATTAAAATTTAACTCATATAAATTTCATACTTCCATAGGGCAGGTTAGAAAAGAAACCAAAATGGGACTTTGCAGTCACCTAACACACGGTACCAATTTTAGAATGTACTTCCTGTTCCTCTTTTAAGATAAACATTTTGGTTTTGTATCTCACAAATTCACAATTTGGTGATGACGTCAAATTCTGGCTGATGAATAATTTATAATGATATCAGTGAGTTTATTTCAAATGAGTGAATGCATTGTGTAGCAAAAAAAAAAGTGAAGGAACAAATAGCAAATAGCACGTAGAAAGCAGAACATCAACTTTGGTACTTATAACAGGAATGACTGGAGACACTCTCTGGACCATTTATGTCTGACCGGGAGTTCCAGGGAGAACACTATGTGGATGAGCTTCTGGCTTTCTGTTCCCACTGCAGACATTTCATACCATGGCATAAATAATATTAACAGTGGCTAGAAATGGATTGCCTTCTTCCTGTTTACAAGGAAGCTGTTGGATGTTCTGTTTTCTTGATGCAGTGTCAGGGGCTAGCCCGTCCCTGGACAAGGAATCTCAGAGAATATGAGATAAATGCTCTTAAGTCCAAGATAAGCCTTGTTCATAGTATAGGTCCTTATCAAGTAATAAATAGCTACTTACTTAAAGTTTATTATGTATAAATTTATAGTAGGATATGAAAGTTCATCTTTTTCCTTTAAAATATTATACTGGCAGGATAAGAAGCGTATGTGTCAAATGAAAATAAAAAGACCAGAAATGTCTGATCATTGCTATGAGAAAGGATACACATAAGAAATGAGAAATCTGTGTGGGGATGAAGAAATACATTTCAGGTACAGGGACCTCCTGATCAGAGAGAAAGGATGACATGAGTCTGGTGTGTTAGAGAACAGTGAAAGTGGGTGCCTCGTTTGTAGGGCTTTTATTAAATTGTTAGAGCAGGTCCTTAAGGATCAGACTGATGTACAAGTTTGGAAAATAAATCATCATGAGGTGCCAATGAGGACAACAGGCCAATGAATGTAGAATCTGAAGAAACTCTTGGTAGTCAGATTAGGGGAAAACTTGAACTTGTGAGTATTCCTGGAACTCTTAATTTGGCAGTGTAGATGGAGCAAAGCAAAAGAAAGGAATCCTAAGAAAATATTAAGTGTTAATGACAATAGATATTGGAGACAAAGAGAATGGAGCCATAGGAAAGTTTATTACCATATAACACATGTGCTTAAACATATGTATTGTGGGGCAAGAAACAGATGTGAAATGCTGGGGAAAGTGTTTGGATCGAGGCATTTTTATAGGTAAAGTAGATGTTGAGGCTGTGAAATCCTTATAGATGTGAGATATGGATGAAAAACTTAATGATTAAAAGTCATCAGAATAAATGTGATAGCTGAAGACAACTGTATGAGGGCATCCGAAGAGTAACAGTCAAGGACAGTCCTGGAGGACACAAGTGCAGGACACCTAGAAAGGAGCCAGCACAAGATGAGGGAACAGAGAAGCTGAAGGGGGGTCTGGAAATGCCATGTCATGTAGGCACAGGGAGAGTTGTCCAAGAAGACACTCTCTGCATACTTCCCTTCTCCCATAGAACACTAGGAAATGGCTCATACCACTTAAAGCTGGCTGTGCCCTTGAGATATCACAAAAAATGAACACAAGAACTTGCAATAATGAACTAAAAAATCTCCACTGTAACTCTGCAGTTAGCAGACAGATTTTATTTTTATTGCTGACCAAGTAGGCATCAAGTATCACATTACTAGTGTGGCTATTAATACTATTGTTAGCAACATGAGCTTTTACAGCTCAGAGACCAGAACATATTCCTGTGTGGACATGTAGTCTTCAAGTGGGCCTTATATTAGTCACTCTTGTTCTCTCTCTACCTTATTTCTGCAACTCCTTAAATACTACTTAGCATGTTTTACTGTTATCTAAATAGAGACAAAACAGTTTGTAAAGATTAAGAATGTCTTTAAACTGACCTGGAGCACAGAATTCTAACCAGACAGAACTCTGAGCATTGTTTCTGAAAAATAGAGACTTGGTGATCTGATTCCTCGGGAACATTTTGATGGACTGTCACACTTGATAAGCATTTCTCCCGTTTGAATGCTAACTTTCTCCCTAAGGACTTAGCCACTCTCCCTTTACCTAAAATAAAGTTTTTACGTACTTAAATTGAGCAGGGGAATGAATACATATTGTCCATATTTTTTAAAAAGTCTTTTATATCCCAGTTAATTTGATGATAGTCATGAAAGCTTGTTATAAGTCCTGGAATGAGTCAGTTTATTTTCTTAATATAAATAATGCTGTCATGTTGAAGGGAAGGAACTGTGAGATAGAAGAGTTGGGATGATGACGTTCAAGTCCTGGCTTCTGCCACAGTCAGTCACCAACCACTCCCACTGGTTAGAAGATTCCGGAAGGCAGCAAGAAAGGAGATGAGAGATGAAGGAAGTTTGCAATTTATATATACCAGACCTCTTATTTAAAAAGACAACAGAAGCTTTTATGGGTCGAAAGGAAGAAGGCAATAAGCTTTTATAGGCCGAAAGGAAGAAGGCAATAAGGAGGGAGAGACGGAAGCTATGAGACATAGCAGGGAAAGCTGATGGAGCTATGTTCAAAAAGGCAAGCGAAGAAATGACAGAAAAAGGCCCAGGGGGACTGCTTCTCAGAGCCAGAGCAGAGATACACTCTTAAGTGTAAAGCCCCGCCTTTTTCTCTACAAGACTGACTATCCGGGTAGCATTGAGTTGACTGAAGACTTACAGAAGTGTTGGAGTCCAGACCTGCTTCTGGGAATGTGGACACATCCTGGGGTGTTCAGGTTTCACTGGAGACAAAGTGGCAGCTAGACATCATAAAGTCATAGAGTGTTAGACACAGAACCCCAAGCAAGTCCCAGATCACAGAACAGAAAATTGGGGAGACAACCTGTAGAGTTCACGTTAGGTGCTTTGGCTTGAAGACTTACCCTATACACCTTGTTTGTATGCCCATTTATAATGTTAGCATCATCCCATTGGTAAGTGCAATTCTCCTCTGTACCGTAACTCAGCATCCTGGGTAAAAGAATAGAATGATATGTAATTAAGTTGTCCAGAAGTGGGTGTGGTTAAGTAGATGTGAAGAAAAGACAAGATTGAGAGTTGAAGATGTTAGTGAAAAGAAAATGTGCCATTGCCAAGGATGCTGTGAAGATAGATGCAAAGAAACAGGTCGAGGACCAAGCACCCCTGAGAAGAAAGAAGGCTCAAAGAAACAGAAATGAATGGGAGTCCCAAGAGGCAGGTTGTATAGGGGACAGTCATGACTACACAGTGCACAATAATTAAGGTCTGAGAGAGAACACACTGGTGCTGTGGGGGAGGCTAACAAACACAGTATGAAAATGAGGCCTCTTTTCAAATGCATACGAACATTCTTGCCTTTTCTTTTTTTTCAGATTGCCTACAAAAAAGGACTTACTGAGCAGCAAACTCAGTTCACATCCCTGCCTGATCCTCCTGATGTAGAATTTGCCAAGAAAGTAACCAACCAAGTGAGCAAGGTGAGCGAAAAGAGGTGGATGTGTCCTGTCTCTCTTGGAAACAAGCTGATGGTAAACTTAAAGAAGAAACACAAACACTAGGGGTATGATTACATATGCCCTGCCCCCCCCAAAAAAAAACCCTTTACATCAAGATCAACATCTGTGCTAAGAGCATAAATGACTTCAGTGGTTAGTGAACTTGATGACTCAGTGATGTCTAAATGTCACAGTCACCTCTTGATAAAGCAGCTTATTGGCTTAATGCCACTTGACATTTTCCAAGAAAGATACCCAGGTCAGTGACTAACTACACCCGCTGTGGTTTAACTTGGGGGATGGGGAGATGCCCTGACAGTCTTACACCCCTACATCCTCAAATCAGATATGGACAGACTATATGCATGAACTCTCAGACAGGGCTCAGTGGACAGCGGTGGGGCCGGCATTTGAGAGCTTTGAAACCCTAGCAGGCTGCTGCTTTTGCCTATTTTTAGCCAAATAAAGTAACTCAGGAGGATGCAGCTGTGGCAAGGAATGCAGAGAGACAAGTGTTGGGCTGGTACATAGGCTGAGCTAGTCCTGTTGTAACAAGGGAAAGTCAGTCCACTTTCCCTGAGACCCAGCTGCTTTTATTTATCTTTTCTTTCCTCTGAAAGTCCAGACACAGTTTCAATTTTCTGCTTCAATGTTGACTGAACTTCAGGGCTCTTATTTTGTTGTTGTTGTTTTTGCCAAAGGTGGGCTCTTGGATAGAGGAGAAGAAAGAAAAGGTAGAAACAATGTACTCTCTCTTGCAGTGTTTTTAGCTTCTCATTTTGAAGAGTATTTAATGTAAAACCCAGGGGCTGTGTAAGTATAGTAAAATTAATGAGGACACCAGCAACCTTCCCCCTAGGGCTGACCAGAGATCTAACTGGAGAACTTTGCATATTGGAATGGCTTCTAGGAGTGTCTGTAGCACAGAAAAAGGTAGAACGGAAAGGTTGTTTGGGAGAAGTTGTCTTCTGAGTGGTCATTTAAAAATAATTCATTTTTAATTGGTATGTAAAAACTATCTCAGTTCAAGTAGAATTCTTTTTTATCTATTTGATCATGCAGTGTAGACATTTGAAAGTGACTTTTAAGGATCACTTTCAAACTTTCCAGTGGTCACTCTCCACCACAATTTAGGCCCGCCAGTGAAACTCACAGTTTGCTTTTCAGTATGGCAGCCCTTTAGACAAAGCTGACAACTGAAACATGACTAGAGAAAGCCCTGAAGATATTATGGAATTTGGACTCCTACAATAAAATCATATGCAGAACATATTAAACAGCAGGCTTTGGCTTCTCAAACTGTCAGAAAATTGAAAGTCAAAAATAAAGTGTCATCTCATTGAGAGATAAGAATTCAGTATATGAATTGGAAGAGGGCACACACATGTATCTGTTTCCCTAATATGAATCTTTCACGTGGGCAGCATATACTAGACCTTAAATGCAAGGTAAAAACAACTGCAAAAATAGCTCATTCTTTTTATGCTGATTGTGTGCTGGAATGGTAGCGTTTTGGATCTACTGGGTGAAGTAAGATATATTAAAGTTCTTTTCCAGCCTGTTCCTTTGCATCTTAAGAGATATGGCTCCTGGGCTAGCTTTGTGTTAGGTCTGTTTGCACTGTGTACTGGCTGGATAGGTACACGGAAAGAGTTGCACAGCTAACTTTGACTCTATAGGATAATCTGAGCTGAGCGGCTGTAAATGAAGGTCACTGGGTTTGGTCATGGAGATAAAATTTATCCAAGTCTTACCCAGATTGCAAGTTCTTAGTGTCTGTTGTGCATCAAAAATACCAGTCTACGCAGTGAGAAATATGGTGCATGGTAGCCAGAAAATGAGCATCCAACCACAGAGGCCCAGGCTGCCAAGGGTGACTTCTTTCTGCTGCTCTCCCTCGTCTTCCATACTGTCAGGCATTTCGGATCCCCGTCTCAGCACCACCACAGCATCTTATCCTCCAAAATACATTAAACATGTCTCCTTTGTCGTCTCTTTTAGACATTTAAACTCTTGACATGTCCTCGCTAAACTGTGCCTGCTCAGCTGACACATGCTGGCGGTGGCTGTACTGAGGTTACATTCTCCTCATCAGCTCTCTTTACTCTCCTTCTCAGAGTCCATTCATTTCCCTTTGTCTTTGCCAGAATCATGAGCTTCATGCTGGTACCTTTCCAGTCTCAGGTACGCTCTGTGGCCGTCACTTAGGTGAATAGCTCAGGAGAGTTGTTCTTACAACGGATATTCCAGGCTAGAGGGCAGGCTCACCATCACCAGCCGAGGGTGGATTCTGCCTGGAGCACTGGGAAGTACCGTTAGCTTCTCTGTGCCTGCCTCTTTGCTTCCCTGCGGTAGTTTTCAGTGGAATCTAGAGAGCTTTAAAAAAAAAAAAAAAGTCTTGCAGCAGCACATCGTTAGATAACACGGAGCCCTGATCTTCTGAAATATTTTATTGCACTGAACTAGGGAGTCTCCTATGGCTCTCACCATAAGGCATTTATTGAGTCTCGAAAGTAACTCTGGACCAACTATGGTCAATAAAGAAACCCAGTGAGAGTGCCCCGCATGTTCTGAAAGATAGCTTCTCTGCAAATGGAAGTGACTGGTGGCTCAGGGTTTAGCTACTTAGAAGAGATGTGATTAACTCCTTTCACTTTCTTTCAACCTTGGTAACCGTATAAAAACTACTGGTGCCTATCTAGAAAGTGGAAAATGAAGCCATGAGTTTAAGCAAGACACCAGGGAGCCTAATTTGTAGCCCAGTGCCCTTAGCGTACTGGTGATGAGGAGGGCCTATGCTTTGAGGAAGCAACTACCGTGCCTACTGGTGTGACATGGTATAGTTTCCTCTACTAAATAAAAGTTTTAGGGAAAGTTCAATCCAGTCTTTCTTCATTGATCAACTTCAGGTACAACAGAGGGAGGGGAAACTAAGGAGAAAGTTTCAGGATTCGACAGAAAGTTAAATGTTGGGTTTCCAATATGGGGGAGACTTCCCACATGGATACTGCCTGCCTTTTCCTCTGTCCCTTTGACTTCCTTCCTACCTGCACAGAAAGGCGAACAAGGGGGTACCCTCCACAAGGTTAGTTAGCAAGCTACAGCCTCCCCTTCTCCCATGAAGTGGGGACCTCTTGCCGACATAGAAGGACTTGTGTGTAGACTGTGAGTGATCTGTCCCCAGCCAGACCCACCGTAGGAGGAGATAGCAAGCTTTCATTCCTGGAAGGTACAAAGAGAGGAAGGACCTTGGGTGAGATGCCAAGTTCTACTCTTAAGAAACCTGATTCCCAACAGAGTATACAGGAATACTTCTGCAGGCAGCCTTGGCAAGTCCCCAGATCCATTCATTCGCTTTCATTTTGTATTGGGGATTTACTTCAACAGGGGAGGTGTTAGTTAGGGTTTCTATTGATGTAAGGAGAGAAACCATGAGCGTGACAACTGTCAATAAGAAAAATATTTCGTTGGGCCTGCTTACAGTTTCAGAAGCATAGTCCATTATCGTCATGGTGGGAAGCATGGTGGGTAGGTAACATGCAGGCAGGCATGGTGCTGGATTGGCAGGCAGTAGGAGAGACAGACACTGGGCTTGCCTTGAGTATCTGAACTCTCAAAGCCCATCCCCAGCGACACACTTCTTCCAACAAGTAGATGCTTAATAAGCAAAAGGGGGCAACAAAAACTCCCAAAGATAGATTACATAGTGCTTTATTAACCTTAAAAATTGTAAACGCTAATGAACAGAACACCACAGCTGCTGAAAGACATTGGACTGGGGGAAAAAACAACTGAAGTAAACCAGCCTGTTTACGGTAAGGCTATTCTGACATCAGAATGGGAAATGGGAACTTAGAGAGCCAGATGGAGAGATTTCAGAGCTCGGGGTCAGAGAGTCTGTTAGGTTGAGAACAAGCCAGGTTAGCCTGCCCACTGATGCCAGACCAGTGGTAGCATAGGTGCTTTTATATTGTGTCACGCCACACTCAATTCCTAATTATCAACTCTTAAATTTTGTTTTTTGTTTCTTTTTTTTTTTTTTACTCCTCCAGCAAAAATATAAAGAAGACTATGAGAAGAAAGTCAAAGGAAAATGGAGTGAGACACCATGCTTTGAAATTGCAACAGCCAGAATGAACGCAGACAATCTCAGCACAGTAAGTCGGGATGTCCAGGAGGGTAGCCCTTTCTCTAATGACGTCCAGCTGCTGGCAACATCTCAAGGAATCCTAGAATTCTAGATACTATCTTGACCGAGTCACATGAGTTCTACCTTAACTTTCATAGGAACAACCTGGCGAGACTCCCTTACCTGTTGCAAAGTACAGTTAGCATGAGTCGGAGGCTCTTCGTAGTTTATTTTTTGCCCATGGAATGAAATTGTACATTTATAACACTGATTTATTTAATTACACTGGAAAACAGAAACCTAGTTCTTTTTCATTCATCTGCTCTGGCTTTCCAGATCTCTTTCTTGGGGGTAGGGAGTGACAATTCTTCTCTCAGCCTGTTCTAATAGTCCAGACCCTCTGTCATGCTGAAAATCATTTTGGCAATGCCCCTGCATTCTCTGATGGAAACCTGACTGGCCTAAACCAAGGGGGAGGGGACATGCAGGCTTAAGGGGCTCTGCCCAGTAAACACTGTTGGGGGAAATGTGTCACCACGGCTGTCCTCCAGTATCTTTACTGTCTTACAGAGGAAGTATCAGGAAGACTTTGAGAACATGAAGGACCAGATCTATTTCATGCAGACTGAAACACCCGAGTATAAGATGAATAAACAGGCTGGAGTCGCCGCTAGCAAGGTATGGAGGAAGACATCTTCCCATCTCTGTGTCTTTAGTGGGGTGACTCACAACTTGCTCTTGTATATGCTGAAAAGGGTGGTGGAGCAGATTCTTAGGGAAATTACCAAAGCTGAAACTAGTGCATAGCAGAATGCCTAAAAACAATAAAACAGAAAAAAATGTGTCACAGTAACGAAAGGATCCCAAGCAACACGTAAATTGCCATTTCCATTCGTTTCATGGAGTGGAGGGTCTTCTGCTGGCCAAAAACATGGCGGGAATGATCTTAGCTAGTGGTACTTCCACCAGAAAAGATAATTGGCAGCCTTATATGAAGCCATGCGCTTCACAGTCAACAGTGTTCTTGTGTTTACAAGTCGGTGATCACAGATAAGCTCAGAAGCCCACGGATGTCTTCCTATGCCCTGTACAGTGACTCTGATAAAGAGGTTATTCCCTGACACTTTACCGTGGTATGGTTTTTATAAAAAGCATGTTAAGGCCAAGTAAACTTGTTTGGCCAATGCCTTTCCCAGAACCCTGGTTCTGCCAGAGGGAAGAACAGAGGAAGAAGATTCCGTCACTTAGAAAGTATAAGGTAGTGGTATTTTGGATTGAGACACCAGCAGGACAAGGAATGAGACATATTTAGGAAGTGGAGCACATTTGATTTGTTAAAGGATCAGATCAGAGAGAGCCTTCAGACTTGGCAGCTAGTTGCACAGGGTTTTGCTTGATGGATACAGGGAAGAAGGAGAAGTTGATTGAAAAGGGTTGAAGATGAAGAATTTCATCTTCAAACATGTTACATTTCAGATGTGTTTTAGATCTGCTGGTGAAAATATCTACTTGTTTGGTTGTATGAGTCTGGAGCCTCAAAGTACACTTACTGGGAATTCTATATAAAATCAGGGCACGCTAGTGTGCGGATAGTGATATCACAAGACTGGACAACACAAAGAATGTAGGGTGGATGGAAAGCATAGAACCCTGAGGTGCTCCCGTGTGCAAATACCAGCCAAGTGAGGGAGGAAGACCACTGAAAGCTAGCAGAGTTGTTGCATCAGGTGAAAAGGGAGGATGACGTTATCAGCTGTACCACTTGGGTTTGCTGAGACATCACCTCTGGCAGCTCACAGAACAGTTTGGTTGTATTGTGCTTCCATAGCTGATGGAAAAGAAGGTGATAAGGAAACATTTTCAAATAGAATACAAAATTCCATGTTACTACGCTGATGGGAAAATCCAATAGAGAGGTCACAGCGGAGTGATGCTGAGAGATGGCTGCTGGCTTGATGTCCTTAAAGGAAGGGAGACCTGGTTTGTAAGAGGAGGGATGGCTTTGTCCTAAGTCCTAACAGTTCTACCATGTGACAGACGGGGGTAAGATGATAGGGTTTGTGAATGTCCCTTCTGCTCAATTCTGTTTTGCAAGGGAGCTTAAAATTCCACAAGCTGGAAAGGTTATGCTGGTCTCTCATGCCTACAGAGCCCATAGAGTAGCCTCTGGGGTAGTCTGGCTAAGCAGTAGGGTTAGCACATCGGGTTTCAGTTGTGTATCACCTGCCATTGTCTGCTAAGCCAAATTTTTTTTGGGGGGGGGAGGTTTGCAAAGGTAGTGAATTACTTAGATTGTATAACCCAGTATATATGCTATCCAAATAAAAGTCTCAGACTAGAGATCATGGTCAGAATCAGGATAAGTTTGCTGTTCTGCTCTCTCTGGACATGTTCCCAGTAACAGGCTTTGCATTTCCCCAACCCCCCAACTTACTACTTCTGCCATGGTTGGAATTTAAAGTACAAGGTGGGAAGGGAAAGAAAAGCAGAAGTTGCCACCATTTCTCATACCTGCCTCATTCTTATCCTGCCTGTATATTAACTATGTGCCTGCTTGGTGCCTGGTTATAGGAAAGGCAAGAAAGCAAAGCTGATGATGCTTCTAGCTTCTTGTCTTGGCAGATCGGCAGCTGGGACTTAAAGGCTGAGTGAAGGTTCTGCAGGAGCAGACATCTGGGACACAATGTGCTGTCACTATTTGTGTTCCTTTCTTTGCCCCAATATTTATGTGCCTTTCTCCTTTTGAGGACAGAGACCATATGTTTTTTGGTTTTTTTTTTTTTTGGTGGTGGTTTTGTTTCATTTTGTGTGTGTGTGTGTGTGTGTGTGTGTGTGTGTGTGTGTGTGTGTGTGTCTTTCCCAGAGCCAGGCACAGAAGCAACTCCCCCTGAAATTTTTGAATGAATAAATTAATGACAAGAAATGGTTCCTGGAAATTTGAGGACTCTCTGTACTGTTGAGATGAGCTTCTGTGGGGTTTATGGTTATAAAATGTCAAGCTGCCATTTTTTCTAAAGACAAATTGATTGCGGAGCTGTGTCATAATTGGGATAATGGAGGGGAGGACAAAAATAACCTGTGGAGTTATGGATTATCCTATTTCACCCTCCAGGTAAAATACAAAGAGGACTATGAAAAGAATAAAGGGAAAGCTGACTATAATGTACTTCCTGCTTCAGAGAACCCGCTACTCAGGCAGCTGAAGATGGCAGGAAACGCCCTCAGTGATGTGAGTCAACTCTCTTCACAAATGGTTTCAAAACCTTAATTTCGAGAGAGATGGAGTCCTTCTCCTTGTATGGCACCTGTATGTATGCCTGTGTAGCTTTTATTCATGTTTAAGGTTAGAGAGGCAGAGTCATAGCAGAGCTGACTAGAAGGCACAGTGTCTCTGACCATAACATGCCTCAGAGTCTGCAGCCAGTAGGCTGGGTTCAAAGGTCAGGGAGATCATCATCTGAATAGGCTGGCTGTTTGAATTGAAATAGATAAATAAGCCAGAGCCTGGTATAAGAAGATGTTAGATGAACTTACCAATTTAACCAACTCTCTCTCTCTCTCTCTCTCTCTCTCTCTCTCTCTCTCTCTCTCTCTCTCTCTCTCTCTCATACATGAAATACACATATATACAACAAACATACACAGGCTAAATATGTGATCATTTCAATGGAAATATTTTACAAAGCTTCTCCCAAGTTTCAAAGATTTTACGTAGCTCTTCGAATAGAATAATTGCAAAATCTCTGCCCTTGAACTAAGTTATGGTAGGGAGTGTAATGCATGTGGCTGGGGGTAGGAAAACAAAAAATAGGGTGTTAGTCCACCTTTCCAAATCTCTCTACTATGACCTCACCATGAAATGCTTCTGCTTTCCAAGTGAAGAACATGTTTATACAACCAATCATCTCAGATTCAAATCTACTTTTATTGCTAGAAACAGGGACATAAACGTATTACAAAGGAATAGGATTATTGAGACTTTGAAAATCCAACATGAAAAGGTGATGACAGCTGCTTTCTTGGCCGTGTACTTGAAACCAGTAATTGCTTGATTTTTGTTATTTTAAGGCTAAATAAATGATAGCAGTCAAGGGAAGTTAGTGATGACCCATGCTTCAAATTCTTTATGAGGGTCTTTTATAAAAGGCTAATTATGTACTTTTTCAAATTACCTTTTCATGAATGTTTACTTGAAAAATAACAAGGCTGGTATTAGCATGGCTTCTGTGTACATGGGTCATAGTTGGTGGAGGTGGGGGATGGAGAGAAAAAGAGAGAGAGAGAGAGAGAGAGAGAGAGAGAGAGAGAGAGAGAGAGAGAGAGAGAGAGAGAGAGAGAGAGAGAGAACTGCTCAGAGACACAGCCCTACCATCAAGGCTCTGCTAGAGGTAGTATATTGGGTTCTTAAGTTTTTGAAAATGTAAAATTTCTGGTTTTACAATCATTGCTAATAATACCACATCACCCTGTGTTTGATTGTCAGGTTCTAAGATAGTTGACAGGTGGTATCTTTTCTTCTTCTTGTGTTTGGTGTTGGAAAATGAGTGTTATAATCAGTGTAGGAGTGACAGGATCTATTTTAACTGCTCCCCCTCCCCATTGGCAGAGACTATACAAGGAAAACTATGAAAAGACAAAAGCAAAGAGCATCAATTACTGTGAGACGCCCAAGTTTCAGCTCGACACTGTGCTACAGAATTTCAGTAGTGATGTAAGTGGTCAAACAGTTGCTCGTCCTGATTAAAGGCTCTCTTAGTTAATAAACTGCCAATCAGCTAATAAATGAATATTTTGTTTTTCAGACTAAATATAGAGATTCCTACCTAAAGAATATCTTGGGACACTATGTTGGCAGCTTTGAAGACCCATATCACACACACTGTATGAAAGTTACAGCCCAAAATAGTGACGTAAGTCCTAATACTACTGTTCCAGGCTCTGAGTAAGACACTGTAGACTGAAGGCATAAGATAAAGATTAGATCCTTACCTCTGACTGCTTCCCTCCCATAGAAAAACTACAAAGCTGAGTATGAAGAGGACAGAGGCAAAGGCTTCTTCCCCCAGACCATTACCCAGGAATATGAAGCAATCAAGAAACTGGACCAGTGTAAAGATGTATGTTCACAGATTAACCTGTGACAGGCATTTCTCTTCCCACACACCAGACCCTTCCCATCTCAGGAACATTGACCCAGATGTCGCTGCCCTTTGTGGCATCTAGAGGTCAATTAAACTATTAACCACTTTTCAAATTTGCTTAAGCGAGAAGCTTGTAAGAACCAGCATCTATTTTGTAGAAGATATACTTTTTTTCCTGCTGGTATCCTGGGTCCCAAGAGCTAACTCTAGCTCATTGCTGTGACGAACTCTCAGGAATCTGAAGACGTGGGTGTGTTCTTCATGTTCACAGAAGAGCATCATTCAAATGAACTGCAATCCAGCTAAAAACAAAACCAACAAATGTTTAGTTAGCCACAAGATTTTTTTGGGAGTGGGGGTGGGACAGGATAGATTTTCCTAGCCCACAGACCACCTCGGACTTGACAGACACTACTAAACCACATCTCTTTGTTTCCTCACAGCATACCTACAAAGTCCACCCAGATAAGACAAAGTTTACTCAAGTTACAGACTCTCCTGTTCTGATGCAAGCCCAGGTCAATTCCAAACAGCTAAGTGATGTAAGTTCTTCTAAGCATTTAGGGAACCAGTTCCAGGGGGTTGAGGAGACATTTTATAAACCCATACAGAAATTCAATTTGTTCCATTCTGCCATTCTGGGATCAACTCCCAAGCCTTGTTCATGTGGGCAAATGTTCTACCACTACATTCTTAGCCTATAAAAACCCAATTTATTTTATTTTACTTATTAGAAAACTTTTACATTTTAGTAGGCATTTATATACTTCTAATCAGGTAAAATGTTTTCCTATCTGGTGGGACGGCATCTTTTCAAGTAGATTACACTTAGTAAGGTTGTTGATTCAATGAAACCATCATAGTTTCAAGTACGGGGAAGGAAAAAAAAAAACAGGAATTCTAGATTTAGACAAAATTGGATTTGTATCCCAGTGTCTTGTGACACAGTAGTCAAGTGACTTAATCTTCTATGACTCTTTTTCTCTTATGTAATTTGTAGATGGTTTGAAAATGAGCACAATAAGAGATGTGTTCAAAATATGCAGGTGTGGTACAGATCATATATTTAATATGAAGAATTCTCTCTGCCATGTAACTTTCTAGTAAATGGAAGCCCAGAGACTAGCTTTAAATGGCCCTGTTGTATTTATGGCCAGAAATGACATATCTGAAAGCATGATATATGCAAGGTGACATTTATGAGGGGATCTCCAGTAAAGGGACATCAGTGATGAAGAGGAGGCCAGGACAGTGCCTCCGAACCTAAAGGGCCAATTGCAAGAGGCATGGACAGGAATGTAAATGAAGAGCCACCTCCTTCTGTCACCTACTATGGTGGTGGACATGGTGATTGTGGTGGAATGACAGGAATCCAGTACACAGATTCAACGGTGCAGTCTTCCGGGGTCCCTGTTCTCGTGATCTTGGCCAGTTACTCCCCAACATGTCTGAAGGAGGTTTTGTATTTGGTAAATCTTTTTCTTCTGAACCTAATGGCCTTCTCTCTGCCCCATACCCTGCTTTCCCCTTTTCAGCTAAATTACAAAGCCAAACACGAAAGTGAAAAATTCAAGTGCCACATACCTCCGGATGCTCCTGCCTTTATCCAGCACAGAGTGAACGCCTATAACCTGAGTGACGTAAGTACCTTGCTCACTGCAGACAGCTGTGCTCCTGGTCCTGAGTTGCTTCATTGTAATTCAGTGGCTACCTCGATGTCAAAGATGAGAAGAACCCTTAAGAATCGTGTGTGTCCACCTTCCTACCAAAATAACCTTAAGCTTACCTTGTAAATCCCCACTGCTTCTGTGTCGTCTTCTTGCAAGTAGCTTCATTCAATTGTTAGATAATCTTAATACATTCTAGCTGGCCACTAAAATATCACCCTGCTGTGTATTTCATTGTAAATTTTAATGTTAGGTCTGTTAGCATTGTTGCGTATCCTCTACTGTAATTCATTTTTCTTAGAATATAATCTTCTTTTAGAAATGATTTTCTTTATTCCCCGGGGCCTATGGTGTCCTTTTTTACACAAATTAGACTTACTTCTACCTGTAGGAAAGCTTATGCTAATGATAACACAGAAGGACAGAAAGGGCATGAAGCCACTGCCAGCTTTCATTTTCCAAATTTAATTCTATAGAAAAGTTAGATTAGCCTCAGGAGAAGAGTGTGTCTTAACTTCGTCAACAATCCCCAAAACAAGTGCTGTGATTATCCAGCCTCGGCAGGCAATCGAACGCTTCCTGAAATGACCTCTGACTGGATTTAGAGGGCAAAGGGAAGTGATGCCTGAGACCACAGAGAATGGGTTCAATGTGTGCACCGCTCGCTGCGGTTTGGTTCAGGACACAGACATTAGTGAGATCATTGGAACTGAGCTAATCTGATGAGCTATTTTAACAGACAACCAGAAATTAGAAACTCTAGCTTGGGGAGAATTACCTCAAATATGCACAACATTCTAGACAACGGACAAGGTCCATTTATCTTCTGAAAAGAATAAAGTGACAGCTGGGTAGGGGTGGTGCAGGTCTTTAATCCCAGCATGGGGTAGGGGTGGGATAGGGATTGGAGTAGGGGGAAGAAGTGGAGGGGTGGAGAGTTTAGGGTGAGGAGGCAGTTGTATCTCTGAGTTCAAGGCAGGGCTGGTTGGTCTATAGAGTGAGTTCCAGGACAGCCAAGGCCATACAGTGAAACCCTGTCTGGAGAAAACAGATTAAGTAAACAAAAATAACAATAATAATGACTTAGCCTTGGCCTCCCAATGTGATGACAGGCATTTTTACTCTTGCTAATTCCTTTTCCCAGAATGTCTACAAGCAAGACTGGGAGAAGAGCAAAGCTAAGAAGTTTGACATCAAGGTGGACGCCATCCCCCTGTTGGCAGCCAAAGCCAACAGCAGGAATGCCAGTGATGTGAGTGGAGCCCTGGGCTGGGCTGCTGAGCTGGGCTGCCCCTGCTGAGCAGTTAGCATGTGTGGTGTCCTCGCAGGTGATGTACAAGAAGGACTATGAGAAGAGCAAAGGCAAGATGATCGGCGCCCTCAGCATCAATGACGACCCCAAGATGCTGCACTCCCTGAAGACCGCCAAGAACCAGAGCGACGTGAGTAACTTTCACAAACCACTTCATTTGGATGTGAGGATCCCCACTAATTAATTTACCCTTCGGTTGCATGTCAGCCTACACTCAAATCTCACAGTCACATGGCAAACTAAATGTGGAGAGGCGATGGTTAGCAGAGATGCTGTTCTCTGGGAGAGTGGTGTCTTGAATCTCCTCTATGCCTTTGTTTCACAGGGAGGAAAGAAATAATAAAAATGCTGTTTTCTTTACTTCTCAGAGGTGGCCTAATGTTAATATACACGGTGCACCTAGTCTAGTGTGGGTGTGTACTCGATAAGTGCCCTGAACTGAGGTGTTGGCTAAGATGTGCAGAAAACAAAATGCAGAAAGCAAGAATCAAGTGAGAGAGAGTACAAAATCCGATGAATCAGAAACACAGAGGCAAAACATCACAGTTTAAGAATTTTATAAAAAAGAATGTGAAGCAAAATATGACAGATGCCCTCATTGAAGGACTCAAAAACCTTAAAAACCATAATTTGTGGGTAGCTGCTATAACGAATATGTAAGGTTGAGGGGTGGGAAGCAACTTCCAGGGTTATGAAAAGTGTGTGTATCAAGTGCTGAGCTGGTGGCTTTTTGTGGGCAATCCACAAAACTTTCTAAGCAATCCAAGTTCTCCAAGCACACACTAATGGGACAGCTATTTCAATGCATTCAAGTGTCTTCTCTTTCAATCTGAGAAATACTGGGATAGGTAATATAATCACTTGATGTTATTAGCAGGTGATGCCATACAAGGCATGGGCTTCAGGAAGATCCTTTCCTCATTGTGGAAAATGGATGGAAGACACCAGAACAATCCCATCCCATTGTTCAAGTCCGGCAACGGCATAGATGGCTGTTAGTATGTGAGATATATTTTTCTTTCTGTTTTTCTTTGACAGAGACTATACAGAGAAAACTATGAAAAGACGAAGGCCAAGAGTATGAATTACTGCGAGACCCCTAAGTATCAACTTGACACCCTTCTGAAGAACTTCAGTGAGGTTCGGAAGGCCATGGTCTCCTCTTGGGTGGAAAGGCTTTCCTGCCCATTGAAAAGAGTCACTATTAACTAAAAGTATGTGCATTTTCTTCATTAGGCTAAATATAAAGACTTATATGTGAAGAACATTTTGGGACACTACGTAGGCAGCTTTGAAGACCCATACCATACACACTGCATGAAAGTTTCCGCTCAGAACAGTGACGTAAGTTTGAATCTAGTTCCTCCGGCCTTGCAGTGACATTGTTTGGGAGCAACGGCCACTGTGATTTGATTTTATTCTTGTGCCATTTCAGAAGAGTTACAAAGCAGAATATGAAGAAGATAAAGGGAAATGTTATTTCCCTCAGACGATAACCCAAGAGTATGAAGCCATCAAGAAGTTGGACCAGTGTAAAGATGTAAGCTGGCTGCCCTGAGTTCTTCAGATTGAGTGTAGGATGCTTCTGACATCTAGTGGTACCTTTAATAGAAGTTTAAATGTTATCACCTAGTCATCAGGATGAGTTTTTTTTTTTTTTTTTTGTTTTTTTTTTTTTAATTTAGCTTTGGGAGTTATATTGGGGAATACAAAAATTACTATGAAGAAAGATATCTATTAGCTATGAAATTATTTCAGATTTTATGTCTATTTTTAGTAGTTTGTATAGCTATAAATTCATGGCAAAAGGAGACTATCCAAATTTGTCATAATCAGGGTGTTGATTGTTCATCAAAATGATACCAGGAGCTAGCATGAGTCTGACACTGCTCTTGGTGCTGGGAACTAGGGAACAGGGTAGGCTGCTTTCCCAGAAGTTTGATAGGAGTGGAAGAGACAGACAGAGAACAAGGAGTGCTCAGGAGCAAGGGAGAGATCATCTAATATAAGGCAGTGACTCGGAGTTAGACCAGGGTCATGTGAAGAGACTGGAGATCCAGAGTGATCTGAGGCAGGACTGCTCTGCTATGCCTAGAACAGGGGCAGAGAAGCAGAAAGAATAGTCTCAAGACAGAAAGAGGAATCAAGAAGAGGCATGACTAGTCGATGCACACTATCAAACCTTTTAAAAGAATCAAGTACTGACAAAAATATATTCATATAGTTTTATGCCAAAATGCTTTTAAAAATCTGTACATGTATCTCTCTTTTTTAAATAAAGTTGTAAGAAAAAAAAAAAAAGAAGAGGCATGACTGATAGATATTCCAGGGAGGAAAAGGAGAGCATACAGAGGAATGGAATGTGCAGAACTCAAATTAAATGTTTTATAACTCAAAGTCCAGCCCAGACTGAACAGTTTCATCAGAGCCATGTGGGCACTGGAAAGAGTGACTGAGAGGCTTAGATGCAGCAGAAACCTCAATGATTTCTCGGCCTCTTGGCTAATATCAAGTGTAGAAAAAACAGGAAGGGGGGGAAGAGGAAAGTGGGGGAGGAGAAGAGATGGAGGGAAATAATGTAATTCTGTGTTAGTTTTTTTTTTTTTTTTAGTAAGCTACAGGTTTACAATACAGCACTGGGGAGGGAGATGAAAGGGGGAAAGAGGAATAGGAAACAGAAGAAAGTAGCACTGGATCCGTTTCTCAGGACTAAAGAAAGCAACGTCTTTGGGCGTAAAGTTCCCCTGCATTGGTGTGGTGTGGACGGGAACAGCGCAGTGTGAAATGTCAGCAGAGACTCTCTTCTCTTCCAGCACACTTACAAAGTGCACCCTGATAAGACCAAGTTCACGGCAGTCACCGACTCTCCTGTGCTGCTGCAAGCCCAGCTCAACACCAAACAGCTCAGTGACGTACGTGTCCTGACTTCTGTGCGGGGCGGTGGGGTGGGGAGTGACCGGCTTGTGGCTCACTGAAAATCTCAGTGTCTTCAAGGACTTATCTATTCACCATGCCCTTGATGCCCTGCTTCAGATTGTGATTAATTCGATGCTGATGTAGCTGCTATCTTGAGCTCTACCCACTCCTGGCAGATTGTTAGAGAACAAGGCAGTGACTGATACTTTTAAATAACTCACTGAGTTTTCATAGGATTGCCTTTCTTATTAAAATGTGTCCCATGAATGCTAGACCTTTCTTTGTGCCACTTAATAGAACAGTAGCAACCAAGACATCTATTTGATAGGCAAAAAGGGGAGCACTCCTGTACTGGTGAAGTCAAAAGACTTTAAAGAAAAAGTATGCTCACCAAGAAACATTACTCCAGGTAGCAATCAGGAGACAAATTAGAGTTAAAATATTTTATTAATATAAAATAAAACTGACTCCCCAGAATTGTCCTCTGACCTCCACACTTGCCACAGCACATCAGTGCATACAACATACGCACACACGTGCATGTGCGTGCACACACACAAACTCAAAGCTTAAAATGAAATTTAAAACATTTTAAAATTCAAAAAAGTACAATAGATATATATCTACAACCCAGGTCCTGCACCTAAGGCTCAGAAAACAGCCAGGAAGAGGCGAGTAGACACTATTTCTAAAACTGTCTCTTTGCCCCTCAGTAAGAAGAGAGCCTACTTAGTTCATAGTTCCAAAGGTTCGGGAGTCTAAGAGCCTGGTGCCATTGCCAGGCTTCTTGTTGAATCATTACATGGCACAGGAACTGGTCAGGGAGTTGGAGATCTGGCCGTTCTCAGGGCTCATTTTTATAATGAAGCCATTTCTGTTGACGAATCAGACCCTGAGGATGGAGCTCTTGTGAACCTATCACCTCCTGTTAAAGACCACCAATGGTGACTTTAAGGGATTACGTGAAATGTGGGGCACACAGTCAGCCCACAGTGACACATACTCTCCCTCCCTGCCCCCACCCCCCTTCAGCTGAATTACAAAGCAAAGCATGAAGGTGAGAAATTCAAATGCAACGTGCCAGCGGATGCTCCGGAGTTCATCCAGCACAGAGTCAATGCTTATAACCTGAGTGATGTAAGTAAGAGCCCACAGTCTCGCCTCGTGTGTGGGAAGAGAGAAAGTGTGTGATGCCTATAGACTCAGAGCTAGGCTCAAAGCTGTGAGCTTGAGAGATGGTTGTGAGTGCAAGTCATAGGGTTTCATGTCTCGCAGACTGTGGGGACTGACTCCATTTCCAGGGTCTCTGCTATTATCAGAAGTATTTTCTCCTTTATCCCTATGATAAGCTGTAGAGTTTTTGAGACGTAGCCCATGTAAATATCTCACATTACCTTTATGGGTCGCTGTCTATAATATAATTACTTGTGATATGCATAAGAGCCTTTAGAAGGCTTTTAAACTATTAAAGCAAAGTACGCTGTTTATACTTTCAGTGGTACAGAAGAAGAAACTGTGTAATAAAAGAATCGGTAGTTACACTACTGTTTGGTTAATGCATTTACAGATTCAAGCTTTCCATTTTTCTTTTAATAATCACTCGATTAACCTGTTTTTCATATCTTTTTGTTTAAAAAAAAAAAAAAAAAAAAAAACTTATTTCATTTGTGAAACATTTCCAGAACGTCTACAAGCAAGACTGGGAGAAGAGCAAAGCTAAGAAGTTTGACATCAAGGTGGATGCCATCCCCCTGTTGGCAGCCAAAGCCAACAGCAGGAATGCCAGTGATGTGAGTGGAGCCCTGGGCTGGGCTTCTGGGCTGGGCTGCCCCTGCTGAGCAGTTAGCATGTGTGGTGTCCTCGCAGGTGATGTACAAGAAGGACTATGAGAAGAGCAAAGGCAAGATGATCGGCGCCCTCAGCATCAATGACGACCCCAAGATGCTGCACTCCCTGAAGACCGCCAAGAACCAGAGCGACGTGAGTATCTGCCCCATTGTAAAGATGGTTTAACTGGCCCCGTGCCAGGAAGTAGAAATGTTTCTATTGGAGGGTCTTGTGCCCATGGGCTCTCCTCAGCTTCATAAGAACGTGCTGAGAACTTTAGAGGTTGAGTGTATCCCGGCTATCACATGCCTCACATTTGAGGAAAGAAATTACTGACAGAACTGTCACCCAGTCCACTTTGAAGATGCTACATTAATATTTAATGTACCATTAGGTTTTTTTTTTTTTTTTCTGTCCTCAAAACATCCTAGAAAAGATCACTAGATGTTTTCCTCTAATTTAAAAATAGCTTTTAAATTGATTTTAAAACTGTCTTTAGAAAAACCTAGTGAGCTTCCAGTATAAAACAAGTATGGCTATCAAAGCTCTCTATTGATTTTAATAATTGATTGTGACCTCTATCTGAGAAAAACATCCCATTGATGACAAACATTTTAAAAACATGATTGTGAAAATATAAATAGCCTTTGTAGACCATTTTCTCCATCATATGTATTTCCTGAATTTGGATCACCTGTCCTTTCTTGGTTATGATTTTTTACTATAAAGGCAAAAAAAATCTATTTTCAACTAAGTTACATACTGCTTAGAAGAGATTTTAGAAGCGGCTACAGTGTCCTGCATAGCTTACGAACACTTGTTTCCATGGTGAAGAAGGAGGATGTGGGTATCATTTGCTTGTTTCAGCCATGGGCACACACGTTGATCTATGTGTGCTTCTTAAATCACTCTTGTGAGCATTGCACAGTGTACGTGTGCGTGCTCTGCCCACCATTTCTTATGCCTTCTCTGGTTCAGAAGCTACAACTAACTCCACAGCAGTGCCACAGAAAGCTCTCACATTCGTTGGTTTTGTTTGTTTTCATCCTGTCCCTGAAAACATTAGACCAGTAGGCACCAAATAAGCAGATGTATCCTTATTAATTGATTCACGTGAAAGATATTACCAATGAGCTGTTCTCACACAATGTCCAGGCTACGGTTGGTATAGCAAGGAAGCTCTTTCTTAAAGCTCTTGCATCCTTGGCAGCGTCTTAAAATGGATTTTTTTAAAGATAGCACATGAAGTAATTTGACCACGTCTGTCACAGTGTCTTCACACACACGACCTGTGTCATTAGATTTTGTTCTCAAGTCACCCCAGCATTGCCTTCCCTCACGGTCCCCCATGCCCTTGGACTTGCTCCCTTCTGGTTGGTTAATCCCTCTGCCTTCCATTTTCCTGTTTCCCATCTACCTTAGGGGCTTTATCTCTTTCTCATCCCCTTTGTAGTTTGTGACCTAGAAACCTATATGATATGAACACACACACACACACACACACACACACACACACACACCCATGACAAACCCTGGAGATTGTCTTTCTGAGACTGCCCTTTTCACTTAACATAAAGGTTTCCACCTGCATCCACTTTTCTTCAAATGCCCTAATTTTGTTGTTATTTATGGCCACGTAAAATTCCATTGTGTAGATGAACCACATTTTGTGTATCCGTTTGACCACTGATGGACAGCCACGCCAATTGCAGTTCCTGACTATTATGAAGAGGGCAGCAATAAACAGGAACATGCAAGTTTTGTGTGGTGTGTTTTGACAGCGTTTGATAGACACTGATATGTGTCGGCTGCTGAGAACACAAACGCAAGTGTCAAAACAATTCAGCTAGTTACTTCCCCCGACTGCCACTGCAGCGCCTCCCCATTAGTCCCTTTCTGATGAGGCAGGTTTCCAACATGAGCTTGCTTGCCACAGCAAGTTTCCAGTCTTCCGTCCATCAGCCAGCACTTGGATTTCACAGCTGACAAATGAATTCCCTGAAAATAACAACCCACAAAAAATAAGAAGGCAGAACAAGTCGAAAACCTGGCGTGGTCACTCATGCACTCAGGATGCTGAGGCAGGAGGGTTGCCATCGTTTGAGTCCCGGTTGGGCTTCACAGGTAATACCATCCAGAGCCACACAAGCAAGAACCTGTCTCAAAAAAAAAAAAAAAAAAAAAAAAAAAAAAAATCAAAAGATAAATGTAAAATGAAATTGGGAAGGTCTGTCCACATTTTATCATTTTTCTCAAGGAATTTGATGATGTAAGACAAAGGAACAAATTTGGGGCAAAATAATTACTCAAATGTTTGTGGCTGTTTCTCTAAGTTATACTTTGCTTTCCTGAGAATTCGCCAAGGACGCATTGAACTAAACAGACTCTTCTTACAGCGTGAATATCGGAAAGACTATGAAAAGTCAAAAACGATCTACACAGCCCCTCTTGACATGATCCAAGTCACCCAAGCGAAGAAATCTCAGGCGATTGCCAGTGACGTGGACTATAAACACGTCTTACACAACTACAGCTACCCACCTGACAGCATCAATGTGGACCTGGCCAAGAAGGCCTACGCACTGCAGAGTGACGTGAGTAACGAGCTTTGCTTCCCCCTCTTTGGAAGGTGAGATGGGACAGAGTCTAATATGAGCCTTGCCATCTGCCCTGTCTGTGAGGAAGCATGGAGGTACTGGGAAATGGCCCCTGGGGTTCTTAGAAACATATGTCAACAGGATAGTGCACATGTGTCAGACATGTGCTTTGTTAACTATTTCCTTCTGGGAAAGTTACCAATCTTGCTGAACTAATAGACCTCCAGTGTTAAACTGAAGTAAAACCAAAATTGTTTTGAGTATTTAAATGGATGCCAAGGGCCAGCAAGATGGCTCAGAAGGAAATGTGCTCTTAGATAGATACCCCGTTTTCTCCTCTTCTGGCTCCCCCAGGAACCACCTGTTGCTGTAAGTGTGGCTATTACAGACATCTCACGTGTGTGGAATTATACAGTATTTGTCTCTAGAGACTGTTTTTATTTTTGTTTTCACTTAGCATAATTTCCTCAAGGTTTAGACATGTTAATATATAGCTTTTGTCAGAATTGTCCTTTTTAAAGCTGAGCAATATTCCTTTATAAATAAATAACTGACATATCTGTGTATTCATTTTTCCGTTGGTGGAAGTTTGGAGCAGTGTGACATCTGAGAGTGCTAAGTCCCTTGCTGGCTAAAGGGAAATTCCATCACAGTTAGACACGTCTGCAGGAACAAACAAATGCAAATACTTATTAAAACACACATATGCCTGCAGACAGGAAATGGAGCATTCCATCCTTGGCAAACCGGATCTCTGATAGGACCTTTGAGAGTTGCATTCTAGGCAACAATTTGCCATTCCAAGATAAGAGGAAGGGGCTTTAACTGGATAGCACAGAGAACTCAGCACACTTGAGTACAACTTTAACTCATTCTGTTTTCTAAGTAATCTCACAGCTTCCTGGCAGGAATTTCTATTAGACCATCACAACACAGAGTAACCATTTAATTTTGTTAGGTACATGCACTACAAGCAACAGTCCTACCGTACGCGTGATCTTGTTTCCTTGGTTATTTAATTTTTCTCTATGTCTTCATCACAGTTCTATTTGAAGTTCCTAGGGAACAAGGTTGATTTCTTGATTTTTTTTCCTACTTCAGTTTTCAAAAATATAGCGTAAAGAACCAACAGCTTTTTTACCTTGTTACCAGAGATAAATTTCGGGTGTCATCTATGGTCAGATGACTAGAAGATCTCATAATTTTATTGCCATCTGGTGACTGTCCCCAAGTAATAACTGCCTGTTTAAGCAGCTTAGTAAGTAGAACTGTTTCCAAATGTTTTGTTGGCCGGTGCAGAAACCTTCCTAAGATGGTCATTATACATGAAGGGCAATGTGTGCCAGGGCTTTGATAAGCAATGACCATCCAGCCTTATTAAAAAGTAACTAAGATTGTTCACTCTTAGTAGGATCATCAATTCCAGTCTAATTTGTCCACAGAGATGGAACACTAAGAGTTCCAAGGAGCAAACCATTCCAGCCGATGTTCCATCATCTATCCTTTAAAATGCAATTTGGAATCAAGTGTTTTCTGGGCTAGAATTCCATACTTTTCCATCAAGCTAAACCTAAGATGGAAATGGAGGGCGTGGCAATTAGAAGTTAGGTGTCCACGTGTTGCAGATTATCACCCAAGAAATGTACACATGTGGAACAGCACTCCTATGCAAAAATATTCACAACACTGAGTAAGACGTCCACAGTGCAGTAATGCCAGTGATGGAGATGTGATTCCTCTTTTGCCATAGGTGGAGTACAAAGCTGACTACAACAGCTGGATGAAGGGCTGTGGCTGGGTGCCCTTTGGTTCCCTGGAGATGGAGAAGGCAAAGCGAGCCTCGGAAATTCTTAATGAGGTATGGCCGCTGCTATGCTAGAGAGCACCACATCTGAATACAATGCTAAGTTGTAAGAAAGCATTTGTTTTCTGCTTCATGTTTTGACCATTGGTACTGAAAAGATTTTTTTAAGGTGCAAATCATTCAGAAAGATATTTATACCTTGTCTATAATATCTGAACTGTTCATTTAAAACATTCAAATATAGTTGAATAACTTTGTATAATGTCAAATTTAACTGTTTTGAACATAACTCATATATTTGTGGCCTCACTCCCACCAGGATGGTTTTTTTTTCCATTTTTGTTTTTGTTTATTTTAAGACACTTAATCACTCTGTGACCTAGACTGGCCTGGAATTTATTATATCACCTTGGCTGGCATCGAACATGTGGTGGTAATCTTACCTCAGCCCTTGAGTATGGGAATTCTAGGCATGAACCCTAAAAACTACCTTACAAATTAATTTTAAAATGCTAATAGTACACCTTGGAATTTCTAAAAAGGAAGGAAGGAAGGAAGGAAAGAAGGAAGGAAGGAAGGAAGGAAGAAAGGAAGGAAGGAAGGAAAGAAAACAGACAGACCATGGGCCATTGTTGAGCTGTTCTGGTCTCTATAGTTTTACCTTGTATAAATGTTTCTTTGATTTCTGGCTTCTTTTGCTTCTTATGACTCTTTTGCCTATGCTTAAAATTAATTTATTTTTAATTACATTTTTTTTTTTTTTTGCAAAGACACATCATATATTAATGGTCTCTTGACCTGATGGTAGGTGTGGGTTTGTTTACAGCCTGGGGTAATACTGAGTAATGTAGCTGTCAAAGATTCTTCTTTAAAGATGGTGGGGGTGGGTGGGTGAGTGAGGGGGATATATGACTGGGGAGCATTCTCTTAGAGGCAAAGGAGAGGAGGAGGGGTGTAGAACTGTGGAAGGGGGCAACATTTGGAATGTATATAAAATAATTTTTAAAATTTAGCAAAAAAAAAAAAAAAAAACAAAAGAATTGTGCCCTCAATTATAGTCTTGATGACTCTGCATTAGTTCACAGATTGCCACTTGGCCTTAGGGGAAGAGCAGTCCTGAGACTGTTAATATGGCCACAGTACCTATGCCTTATCTATCAGCTGCTGGAAACACACTGTTGCCACGTGACCGAATCACTGAGGAAAGGGAAGGAGGGCTCTGAGGAACAGTGGCGCGGAGTGAGGCTTCTCTGCCCTGTTCTGGCTAGAAGTGTTCTAGTTACTGTGTGCTTATGGTTGGTTTTAGCGAAGGCTAAATTGCCTTCTTGAGAATCTTTCAGGAAATGTCTTCCTAGGCTGGTAGATTCCACAAGTTTGGATTTGACAAAGCAGTGTTAAATACATCTAAAAGTGGGCTGTTCCGTGTGCCCCAAGGCTGTCTACTGGACAAATCAGTATCGAAGAAAGCCATAGGTTTGTGACAAGGTATCAGTTTCCCAGCTGGGTGACCTTCCCAAAGACCCTCTTCAATAAGTACATCAGTGGTGCAAACAAAAGAAGCCACCATAAGGCTGCAAAGTGAACATTTCTCTGTCTCTCACTGAACTTTAGCTGTTTCTCTACATTGGCAATTTATCCCTAGCCAGAAAACATCTTTACTTCAGGTGCTAATGAGATTCTTAGGGTCTTCAGGATCTAACAAGAGGATCTGGAGTTCAAGACCATCCTTGGATATTCACTGAGATTGAGGCTAGCCCTGTTTTACATTTAGATTCTGTTTTGTTTGGTTTCTGATAACCCTTCAAAGACCTGTCTGGTGCTTCTGGACTGAGTGACAGAAAGCCCTTTTTTTATGTGATAAGAGCGCCCACCATGACACCAATTTTAAAGCATTTGTCTGTGTAGTGTATTCTTCCCTCATCCAAGGCTACCGGGACTCCAGTATTATAAAATTGATAATTTTATAATTATCCCTGTGTCTTTCCAAAGGAAACGCCAGAGATTTCAACCTTAGCCTGGAGTGAGAAAGTCATCATTAATCTTCCTTTTTGATTCTCCAAACAGAAAAAATACCGCCAACATCCAGACACGCTCAAGTTTACCTCAATTGAAGATGCTCCCATTACAGTACAGTCTAAAATTAACCAGGCCCAGAGGAGCGACGTAAGTGTCCACTGTGTGTGTGTGTGTGTGCTTTAGTAGCTGCTTCCTGGTACCTGCACTCAGACTCACAGGTCACCTGTAGCTGTTTTACCATCTGAAGAGCCTCCTCTGGGCAGCTTAAATTCCCGCCACCCAGTGATGCCGCATACCCCTTATCATATCTTTGGGGTATTGCATATACTGTACACTATCCGGTCACCACCAAGGGAAGGCTGTCTGCAGGTAAGGCGAGAGAGGCTTCTTTAATGACAGATATAAGGTGAATGCCATGTTGAATGTAGATTGTATCTTAAGGCAGGGCTTAGAGATTGTATCTTAACCACCCGTAAGTCCCTTTAGTCATGCATAAAGTCTGAAATAGATTGTTGTTATGGTCTGCCCCGATAACCTGCTCTGGCTCAGGGAAATGACCAGGCTGAGGTCCTCCAGGCACCTCTACCTAGAGTCAGAGATTCCTAGTCTGTGCTCAGATCTCCAACAGTGACTATACACTGGAAAAGAACTCCATGGCACTGCATGGGTCTTAGAATGCACATAGATGTTTTTGCAGGTGATTGTAGAGAAAGTAGCAGAGTGTCTTTCTTAACATTACCTCATGAAATACACCTTGAGATTATTCTCCTGGGCCTTGATCATTTGTTTATGGCTGCTTTCTCTCCTAGATTGCTTACAAAGCCAAGGGGGAGGAAATTCTGCACAAGTATAACCTGCCAGCAGACCTGCCGCAGTTCATTCAGGCTAAGGTGAACGCCTACAATATCAGTGAGGTGCGTATGTCATTGTCCTGCATGCCCGGCCTTTACTGATGTGGCCTTGCCGTCTTACTCAAGGGGGATTTCTCTTTCAGAATATGTACAAAGCTGACCTGAAGGACTTAAGCAAGAAGGGCTATGACCTGAGAATTGACGCCATTCCCATCAAAGCCGCCAAAGCTGCTCGACAGGCTGCAAGTGATGTAAGTCCAAACATGGTCACGTGTGTCACATAGGACCCAACGGGACATCCAGAAGTCACTAAGTATGGTGTTCCTCACTGGAAACTAGTCTGAAAAGTACCCTAAACAGACCTTAGTATCCTTGGAGGCAGGATTAGCATAAATATCTACCCATGAGTTGCCACCAAGACTTAAAATCACTGTGTAGACTTCTACATAAATTCACTTTACTTGGAAGCCAAGAAGAAATTCAAGTTGTGATAACCACTAGATGGACTACTTTATCACTAATCTTTATTAATTTACATGATTTTCTCTTCCCCTCCTTCCCCCCTTTTCATGAATTATGTCTATTTTCCTAGGAAATCTGGTGGAAATGAAGTTTTCATTAAAATGATGTAATTATATAATACACTTACAAAACAAAAACAAAAACAGAAACAGAACAAACTCCCAATGTCCTTGTTCTGAGAAGTCCTCCCACCTGAAATTTCTCCCTGGGCTTTTTTTTTCATGGATGGCTCTTCCAGCCACCCCACACCCCGAAACTCCCAGAGTTCTCTCATATCTGCTCTGGGTTTTCCAGGATCCACTACAGTTCTCCCCAAGAATTCCCAGCCTTCCTCTGCTTCTAATGCAAAGCCAAATTTTATTCAGCATGACTGGCTCCGAGTTTCTTTGCCAATAATCAAGTACTCAGAAAATGTCTTTTCTGTTGAGTGTTCAGCTGTCAAATCCTCAGCTATTCCGGGGTGCTGGCAGCAGAGAGTAATTGGGAGAGAATGAGAAATGCTTCATTACATGACTTTTACCAGTGTCTATGAAGAAGCAAGCAGTTTGTCACTGATGGGAATTATGGTAGCATCTGCACCCCAGCCGCCTTTGGGTGGACAGAAGTAGCTATAGCCATCCAAGTGACTTCTAAATGATGTTTTATTTTAGCATACTATGTAGGACGTTGGTCTTTCATATCCTCAGATTTCATACCCACAGATAACTAACTATGGATGGAAAAAATATTCTTTAAAATTACATCTCTACTAAACAAGTACAGGCTTAATTTCTCATTATCATCCTCAAAACGACCTAAGCCATTTATATAGCATTTAGAACTTGCTAGATATTATAATCTAGAAATGATGTGACATATAGATGAGAGAATGTGCACAGGTTGTGTGTGTGTGTATATATATATATATATATATATACACACACACACACACACATAAGGGACTAGCATACGTGTGGTGTTTGGTGTCTGTATGGGAGGGGAATCCTGGAACCAATCCTATCATTAGGGGAATATTTAGAAATTTCTTGGAAGCTCGGAATCTTTAGCTTATGACTGCACTACTCAATACAATCTTCAAAGCTACATTTTAAAATATGCCCATCTTCACTCCCAATAGATTCATTACAAGAAAGATTACGAAAAGGCTAAAGGGAAAATGGTTGGATTCCAAAGTCTCCAAGACGATCCTAAACTGGTTCATTACATGAACGTGGCCAAAATACAGTCAGAGAGGGAGTATAAGAAAGACTACGAAAAGACAAAGACCAAGTACAACACACCTCACGACATGTTCGATGTTGTGGCGGCTAAGAAGGCACAGGATGTGATCAGCAATACCAACTACAAGCACTCTCTCCACCACTACACCTACCTGCCGGATGCCATGGACCTGGAGCTGTCCAAGAACATGATGCACATACAGAGTGACGTAAGTGCGGTGTTTCCCAGGCGACCAGCCCTCAGTCACAGGATGGGCCTGGGTCTCACGCCTTTTCCCTCCCGCCATAGAATGCCTACAAGGAAGACTATAACACCTGGATGAAGGGCATTGGCTGGATACCAATTGGCAGCCTTGACCAAGAGAAGGTTAAAAAGGCGGGGGATGCCCTGAGTGAAAAGAAATACAGGCAACATCCAGACACACTCAAGTTCACCAGCATTGTGGACTCCCCTGTGATGGTGCAGGCAAAGCAGAACACCCAACAAGTCAGTGATGTGAGTACAGAGGGGGGTGTGTGTGTGTGTGTGTGTGTGTGTGTGTGTGTGTGTGTGTGTATGTGTATGTATGTGTGTGTATGTGTATATGTGTGTATATGTGTGTATATGTGTATGTGTGTGTATATGTGGTGTGTGTATATGTGTGTGTATGTGTGTGTATATGTGTGTATGTGTGTATGTGTATATGTGTATGTGTGTGTATGTGTGTGTATATGTGTGTGTGTATGTGTGTGTATGTGTGTATATGTGTGTATGTGTATGTGTGTATGTGTGTATGTGTGTGTATATGTGTATGTGTGTGTATATGTGTGTGTATATGTGTATGTGTGTGTATATGTGGTATGTGTATATGTGTGTGTGTGTGTGTGTTGCAGGCAGGGGCTCTTCTAAGGGTAAGTACCAGCTCAATATGTTTATGTTTATACCAATGTGTTTTCATTTGTAATTTAATATTAAATTAGAATTTAGATTTTATATATACTTAGATTTAAATATTATCAATGTATATGATTATCTATATTAAATATAAAGAGATTTAGATTTAGATAATTAAAATTTACCTAATTGTAAAGTAAACTATAATTAGAACATTAACTATATTTAGTGTTGAAGCTATTGGGGCTAGAGAGATGGCTCAGTATTTAAGAGCACTGACTGTCCTTGCAGTGGATCTGGTTCGGTTTCCAGCACCCACACAGTGGCTCACAACTGTCAATCACTCCCACGCCTTCTGACTTACCCAAGGACTGAGCACGGTGGTGCCACAAAATACATGCAAGCAAAATGCTTACACACACAAAATAAATAAATTTTAAATTATTAAATAAAAGACAAATTTTAAATTTAGCATAGGCATTTATTCCCCAAGCACTGATTTTTTAAATATATATATATATATATATATATATATATATAATTTTTTTAAAAAATCATAAAATTTTCCTTTTCAACTGACATTGAAAGGCTGTCTTATTGGAGACACGTGAAGATATTTCCTGCATGGATACAAGATGTTTAAAGCCAAGCTCCACCCCCAATGCTCTTCCTCTACTTCCTCCCCTAGCCACTTCCCTCACTGGATACATTTGACAGGCACAAAAGTTACCCCAGACCCAATGTGGTGACACATTCTTTTCATCCCAGAACATGAGAGTCTGAAGAGTTAGGCCAGCCTTGGCTACATAGCAAGATCCATAAAGAAAAGAGAAGGCAGCAAAGGGAGGGAAAACAGTGGCAGGTTCTGCTAAGAACAACCCCTTTAGGCAGGTAGTTAATGGGTTTCCCTTGAAACGGGGTGTAGAAGGTGTTTCATGTTGGGGTCTGTGCATTGCAGATCTTATACAGAGCTAAAGGAGAAGATGTGAAGCATAAGTACACTCTGAATCCTGACCTCCCACAGTTTCTCCAGGCCAAGTGTAACGCTTACAACATAAGTGACGTGAGTACCGTGGGTCCCTCATGGGGTAGGAAGCTTGATGTGACAGGAGATGAGCTTAAGGGAAGCCTCTGGATAATTAAGTATTCCCACTCTTGGGCCCAGCAGAGCACACCTCAGGATGGTGGCTCTTGACTCTTGAGTGGGCTCTTGGCGAGGAAGGACCCCTTTGTGGGGTGCAGCAGTGTCCTTTACCCGGGGTCCCTTGCATGTCCACTGGCTCTTCTGATTAGTCTTCAAGTTGGCACACGGGATTGGTTTACCTTTTTCTCTTAACAACAGCTGTAAAATTTGTAAAGCTGGCCTCCAGGTCTCCTCTTGACCATCCTTCATGCCACAGCACAGTGTCATTTTCTCCCATTAGGCATCACATGCCAGAGTTCCCATAGCCTTTACTGTTCCTTCATCCACTCTGAATTTTCAGCATCCCTCCTATGTGTGTGCTAAGGCCAGATTTGAGTGAATATTTGGTGCAGAGACCAGTGACGTTGTTTGTGTACATACCAAGTGTGACCCTTGGCTTATGTGGTCTCCTAGACAAGTACTTGTGATTGGGGGATCTAATCCCTCAGCTCACATGCCTGAGAGAACCAAAGAACCCCAGTGCTCAAGGGACTCCTGAGCTGACCGGTAAAAAATGCACTGACTCCCTTTTGATTTCTACCCCAGGTCTGTTACAAACGGGACTGGCATGACTTAATAGCCAAAGGCAACAATGTCCTGGCTGATGCCATTCCCATCACCGCAGCCAAGTCATCGAGAAATATCGCCAGCGATGTGAGTAGCGTTGGGTGAAATTTGAATGGCTACCTTTTTAAAAAAAAAAGTCTTCAGATACCCGCTTGCTTGGGTATATACAATTAATGGCATCCAGCCTCTCCATAAAACATTATTTTGAAAACCTGCCACCTTTTCAACATTGTTGTGACTTTTTTCTCCCCAGATGGCTGCATTTAGTAGCCTGTCCTAAGTCCCCACAGAAGCTTTCTCCCCTGACTCACGGCTAAAATTGCCTCCACTGACGCATTTCCCTGACAGCTCACATTTATTTTCAGTGAGAACATGAAGTGAATGACAGTAACATGTTAAATTCAGACGACTGCCTGCATTTCCAGGGCATCAAATAGAATGGAGAATGTTCCATATCTACAGATAGCTCATAAGCCATGGGACGCCTGCCCCTTTTAGGATATAGCTGTAATTATTCTAGCCAATTGATGTCATTTCTTCTATGATTTTACATGCAAATATTTATACAGAGAGAGAGGGTCTCGTCTTTAAAAACACATTTTTAGGCAATCATGTCTTGCAGGGTTACAATCTTAAGAAGCCGGCTGTAGGTATAGCTTACATAGGAGAAAGGGTAAAAGATGCTGTAGTTTTCCTTGCAGGCATGGACTGAAAATGCCTTCCTCCAAGATTTGTACACTGTCCCCAGGACTCTGAAATGCACTGCTGATCTAAATTGAAAGTGGAAGTCTGAAGTATAGCTCTGCCCCTTTCCCTGCCTAGCAGGTTTACAGAGGGTTCTCTAATATGTCTAGTGGTGTCTTGGTAACCTTTGACCTGCTGAGTCCTTGCTTCTGAACTCCTCTTTCTGCTACTAGTGCTCAGGGTCTCCAGGGTTCAGGCAGATTTGGATTCTCTTGAATAACTATGGAGGGTTTGACCTATCACAGGGTGCCCCAGTCTGCATGTTAATGATGGTCCCAGCAGAGAAAGACCTAAGCCGATTTGCTCTGGCTTAGGTTTTTGTTACTGGGAAACCCCATAGGTTTTTCTGGAGTTCCTTCATTCACTTGCAGTTACTTCAGTCCTGAGTGTGCAGAGGGAGCCGTTGATGGAGGGACTGGGCCAAGGCCCAGCTACTACCATGGCTGATATTCACACCCATAACATTGCACACTGTATTAGCAAATACCACATCCCCGTGAAGCTAAAAGACATTGATCTTTTATCTGGAAAGTGATGTGTTCATATTCTGGTTAATTTTTAAAAAATAGTTCTGTTTACACATCATCTGTAGGAGTCAAGCAAAGTGGAAAATTATAAAATTTATCATGGGACTCCCTTGAAGTTCCTGCAGAATTTAAAGGGGTTTGGCTATGCATTTTCTAGATGTGTTTTATATGTTTCATATCCTGTTTCCTTTTGTGTGTGAAAAAAAAATTGTTGTTCCTAATGTTCCCAGTCCTAGGACTTGGCTAAGCAAGTTTTATCTCCACAGTATAAGTACAAAGAAGCTTATGAGAAGGCAAAGGGAAAACACGTTGGTTTCAGAAGCCTCCAGGATGACCCCAAGTTGGTCCATTATATGAATGTGGCAAAGTTGCAGTCAGACCGAGAATACAAGAAAAACTATGAGAACACCAAAACCAGTTACCATACACCTGGGGACATGGTTAGCATCACTGCTGCAAGGATGGCCCAGGACGTGGCCACCAATGTCAACTACAAGCAACCACTACATCACTACACATACCTACCTGACGCCTTGAGTCTTGAGCACACAAGGAATGCCAATCAAATTCAGAGCGATGTAAGTATGTGCTACCTAACAACCCAAAGACATTTGCCCTTAAAGGATGATCATTTCTGTCTTCTCTATTCAGCTTTAAAAAGCAGTGAGATACTTGAAAAACACATTAGAATAAGCAGTGTCCATTTGAAAACTTTCAAAGGTACATTTTGCTGACTTCCTATACTTACATTGTAAACACTGACATTGTCTCTATTAATGTATTGATGAAGCCAGGACCACATTCTTCTAGTGACTTTGATTCTCAACCAGAGGTGGGCCTGCTTTAGGGTCAATAGCTGTGTGATACAAAACTGAATTCTTTCTGAATTCAGTAAAATTTATTTTCTTTTTTTAAACTCAAGGTTACGCTGTCATCCATGTGAATCTCTGTAATGAGTCGTAGCAAATGAACTGGAAAGGCTCTACTCGGAGCATGAATCACAGCGAGCCCCACAGGGAGGTGTTTAACATTCAGGGCATTTCAGTCTGCAGATTTCTGTAAAGCTTGTCCTCTGCAGGGAAAGAAATCGTATTTGGTCATTGAGTTGTCAGTGAAAATCCCTTGCCAGTGGGGATCCGGAGTAACTTGGGTGCACAGCGTGGGTGGAACTCAAACTTCTAAACTTTTTAGTGGAATCAAAAGGAACCCCCAGTGTATTATTGTCAAAAGGTAGAAACAGAAGGTCACCACTCCCATGGAAATACATGACCTAGGCTCCCTTGCGCATTGTATGATGCAGTCTAACAACAAACCAGCTTTGGCTTATTCTCAGTTCCCGGCAATAAGCTGATTGACAGACATAGTCACAAGCAAGGGGTGTGGGGAATAATTGCTGTCATGTCTTTTGGGTAGAATTGCCGGTCCCGGAAGCTTCACCGTTGCCTAGGCAACCTTCTCACTTGGGCTTCCTCATTTGCAGAATGTGTACAAAGATGAGTACAACAGCTTCCTCAAGGGCATCGGGTGGATCCCCATCGGCTCGCTGGAGGTGGAGAAGGCCAAGAAAGCAGGCGATGCTCTGAACGAGAGGAAGTACCGGCAGCACCCAGACACCATCAAGTTCACAAGTGTGCCTGACTCCATGGGCATGGTTTTGGCTCAGCAGAACACAAAGCAGCTAAGTGATGTAAGAGGTTTCCCTTTAGCCCACAAATAAACCCCATAGCCCATCCACTGCACCATGCTCCATCATTCCGCACGTGACAGTGGGTACGTGGTAGCACAGAAACTGTTCTCAGAGGTTTTAAAGCCCAGGGATACTTTGGAAGTAACCAGGTTGAATTTGAAGACAGGGAAAATGGGCAGCCTCTCCAACACTGCTGTATCTTCCCCGCGCTGCTGTTACTCCTAAGTAGGACCTGCACATTATACATGGGAGATGAGTGTTTGTATGATCGTCTCCAATTGGGTCTGAATTGCAGAAGCTGTTGATTGTGCGGCGTTCTCCCAGGTACACAGAGAAATGGCATTCCTGCTCCTCTTGTGTAACTCTGTGAGGCACTCTTAAACTGAGGCCACTGGGGAAGAAACCAGCAGTCTGTCTGTTGCTGTCCTTTCTGATACCCATTCCCCTTTCTTCCCATCAGAGGCAAATGACTATCCTCAGAGTTTCCCATCACCCACTGCCTTCAAAGGTCTTTTACAGTGCCTCTGTCGGGACGAGAAACACATTTCAAAACATAAAGATCAGATTTGTTTTAGCCCCAGATGTTGGAAAGTAGGGCACACTTGGCTTGCCTCGGACCTGCAGATTATCTGTGGGTTTCATCCCTTCAGGGTGGTCCCTGCTCTTGTATCCCTGCAGAGTTTAAGGAGACATTGTATTTCCATACTCAGATTCTTCTGTGCTGAGAAAGATATCACTTCTCCTGGAGTTTGAGTTAGCTAGGAAAATGTACTATCTGCTCCATGGCAATAAATGCCATTAGTATAAATCTAGATACTCAAGCCAGAAATAATGTGCTTGTTACTTTGGATGTAACCCATGTGCCGCCCCCCATCCTGTATCTATACTAAGCCCATGTCCTGAAGAGCTAGCTTTCTTCAAAACTTGTCTTTGACCTGTTACCAACCAGAGTTCCTTGTCTGTCATGTCGATGACTTGGATTCAATGTCTGGGCTCTCCAGAAACAAAATCCCATTTTCTTGTATGGAAAACCTCTATGGTATTTCTCCTCGAACTTAAAATTCAAACTCCTTACCTTGGGTGAAGAGACCTCTGTTCCACGGATTGCTATCCCATCCATCTGTGTCACTTCCAGTCCTGGGTGTCATCAGGCTGTCCTGCGCTTCTCCATGTGGCTATTCTAGCCTTGGGGCCCTAGATATTTTTCTGTCTGGAGCTCTCTCATCCACCCAAGTCTGAGCACACACAGTACCTCTCCTCTATAACTCTGCTTCCGTGATTGTCCAAGTTTCTCTGGTATGGTTGTTGTGTTTGCAACATATCTCAAATTTAGCTATAGTTTACAGTTTGCATGCTTATGCAGAAACATGCCTTCTGTATGAGACTGTAAAGTCCAAAAGGAGAGATCTGCTTTCTTCTGTTTAGCTTTAAACACAGAAACCCCCATCCCAGTTGGTGGAATGAAGATACAAACATACCTACCCAGCTTCCTGCCCATGACAGTGTATGCATTTGTAAATGTATGCCACTTTCTATGGAAGATACCAATGGTGCCCTTCCATCCTTTAGGCATGGCTATATTAGCTCATGCTGTGTCGGCTCATGACATTCGAATGCTTCTTTCTTTGCAGTTGAACTACAAAGTAGAGGGAGAAAAATTGAAGCATAAATATACAATGGACCCTGAACTGCCTCAGTTTATTCAAGCCAAAGTGAATGCCATCAATATGAGTGATGTGAGTATTTGACCTGGTATCCGGCCGTGTTGCTTATGTGAACAGCCCATTTCTAATTCTGGGTAACTCTTTGTACTGAGTTTCACTTGGGGAAAGCAAACCAAGTGTAGACCATTTGAAAACTCAGATGGGAGCTTTATACACAGGAGACCAGAGGTCACAATACAGTTTTGCTTAATGTCTATTCTTTCTGTATAACCGCTGTGACTCACTAGTAGATGGCAAAACCAGTTTAGAAGGTAGTACCCCATTTTTGATAAACACAAAGTACAGCAAAGACTAGAAGTAACAGGTGCCTAGTCTTCCCCGAGAGTGGGGACCACCCTGTACAGTTTTGTTTCCATTCATTATTAAACCTTCTAGAAGAGTTCAGTTTGCTTCTGTAATCCTTGTGACTTCTAAAACAGCTTTGAGTGGCAACCAGGGGGTGTCATTGGTTACAATGTTTAAACCCAAAACTGTGAAGCTAGGAGTTAGAACATGTGCCTGCAGTGTCAGGAGCTTAGGACACTGGTCATTGGCACTAAGGCTGAAGAATGGAGAATTTCAGCCCAGCCCAGGTAACATAGTATGACCTTGTCTCAAAAAAATAAAATAAAACTAACAAATCCACAATATGAATTATAAATTTAAAAATGTAATTAAACCTGAGGGAAAAAATCTAATCTGTTCATTCACTTTATATATATATAGACAGGATCTCATTATGTGACCAACACTAGCCTAGAATTCCCTATGTGGACAAAACTGGCCTGGAACTTGGATCAGCCGCCTCTGCCTCCCAAGTGCCAGGATTAAAGGTGTACACCACCACCATGCCAAGCAACTGCTCATGTCTTAATGATGACTTACTTTAAAAAATAGCTTATTCTTAGTTATTCTTAACAATTTAAGTACTTTTTAAAAATAATCATTTCTGTGCTTTTGGTCCATTTGAAATTCTCTCCCAGTTCCACATTAAAAAGGACTTAACAATGAAGGCCACAAGAGTGGTAGTGTATCTGAATTTTTAAAATTTGATGACAAATTTCTCTAACTTTGAAAGGCTTTATTATGAAAAGTTCATCACAAATATGAACTGTCTAAAAGGACAGATTGAAAGGACAGAAGTGTACAGAATGCTATCTTACATTCAAAGCACACCTTTCCATTGCTTTGTCACACTCAGACCCTGTGTCATTAGCCTATAAAGTGTATTGTTTATTGTTTTTACTGGTTATGTTGTTGCGTTGACTTTTTGTTTTGTTTTACTTTGTTTCCTTTCCTGAAACAGGGTCTTTCTGTATATTGCAGGCAGGCAGGCCTTAAACCCATAACCCTCCTTCAGCCCTTCAGTGCTATGACTACTAACCTCCACCTTCAGATCCTTTTACAGTTTAAAAACAACATAACAGACACTCAGATGAACTGGACACTTAGCTGCAGGTTCTCTTAGTGGAACAGAATGTAGATACCTTATACTATAAAAGAAACCTTGCTGTCCAGTTTCAATGTATCCTTTCTCTATGTCCAGTGATAAAACAACCCTTTGTGTTTCACAGGCTCATTACAAAGCAGACTGGAAGAAAACACTCGCCAAGGGTTATGACCTGAGACCAGACGCTATTCCTATCGTTGCTGCCAAAAGTTCGAGGAACATTGCTAGTGACGTAAGAGAAACACCATGTGTTTTACCTTCTGCATATTCTGCATAAGACCATGATCTGTAGAAGGAAACACGTGAAGAGATTAAGCATAAAGTATTTCCTTATTCCCCAACGGCCAATGATACTTTCTTATTCTCTGAAAGAAATGTTTTTAAATGTTAAAAATTACAGATATATTTTCTTTTTAACTGTGAAAAGTTTGGAAATCTTAACTGGTTTCACTGTAAATTTTTTTATTTAGATTTTTGTCAAGAAAACAGTCTCAGTATGTTAAAATGTCACTAAACAAAGTCTCCAAATATTTTTTAAAGACTATACTGCTCTAATTTAATAATTTCTTTCTAAGAAAAATTAAGTGAAGCAAGAGAAACTGGGAAGAACTGTAAGCTAAATAACAATGTTTTAATTGACTTTTTAAAACAAATTATATATTCTAGATGAATTGATATAATTATCATAATATAGTATGAGTTCACTCATTTTTAAGATCAATACTTTAATTTGCAGTAGAGCTTTGCTGAAATGAAATCATGATTATGTACATTTTTAACATAGTATAAGTTATTAATGGAAATAAGGTAGAAATATATAACTACTTAATAAGTAAGCTTTTTTTCAGGAACCTTTAAGCATATCCAAAGAATCTGCTAATGAACAAGATATGAATTGCATATTATTGTATTATTTATTATTCTCAGAACAAGTATTGCAGTCATCCATTAGAAATATTTTTCAAGTTGTGTATTAAAATGCTAAAGATATCTTGAGTATTCCCTATATTCAGACTGAACTTAGCTCTGTGTAGATTGTTAAATAAATTCAGTTTATATCAAACTGGCTCTCTCCCAAACAGTGCAAATACAAAGAGGCCTATGAGAAAGCCAAAGGCAAGCAAATTGGCTTTCTCAGTCTTCAGGATGACCCTAAGCTGGTTCATTACATGAATGTGGCCAAAATACAATCGGACCGTGAGTATAAGAAAGGCTATGAGGCCAGCAAGACCCGGTACCACACACCCCTAGATATGTTCAGTGTGACTGCTGCAAAGAAGTCTCAGGAAGTTGCAACCAACAGCAACTACAGACAGCCCTACCACAACTACACCCTCCTACCTGATGCCTTGAATGTGGAGCACTCCAGGAATGCCATGCAGATCCAGAGTGATGTACGTAACAGTCAGCAGTTGGTATGGTCAGCTTCCCATGCCCATGCGAGGGAGGAAAGAACAGAATCATCACAATCACTTTCATCTTGTACCTGACCTAGGTCACTGTTCTTCCTAGGGGTTTGCAGAGTGAGGGTATTTGATTCATGTGACCCATTGTTAGACACACATTGTGAGTGTGTATGTTAGACCCACGTGTGATGTGTTCTGTGACAGAATTAAGAACTAAAATATTATTCTCAATGAAAATTTTAAGATATAATCCCATTTTTGTTGTTGTTGCTTTGCTTTGTTTTGGTTTCAGTTTAACCTTACCTGAAGCTCACCATGTAGTACAAGCTGACTTGAGTCCATAATCCTGTTTTAACCTCCGAAGTGATAGGAACACAATGTATCCTCATGCCTACCTAAGGAAGTTAGTTTTTATTTAAATGAATTGTTACCTTAAGATTTCCAGAGTTTTTATTTGGTTGCTTTTTGAGACAGGGTTTCTCCGTGTAGCCCTGGCTGCCCTAGATCTCACTCTGTAGACCAGACTGGCTTCAAAGTCAGAGATCCACCTGCCTCTGCTCCCAAGTGCTGGGATTAAAGGTGTGCACCACCACTGCCCTGCTATGCTTGTTTTTGGATTTCCAGTTAAACCACCATGAATACAATCACTTTCATAACTTTTTTCTAAAAGACTGTAATGAGTAAACCGTTCTCTTTCTTCTCAGTACCACCCCCTTCTCTTTTTAATAATGAGTCTTTTAGCCAAAAAAAAAAAAAAAAAAAAAAGACAGAAAAAAGCCTCAAGGTCTACTTTTTTGTGAAATGAAATTTTCTCTCTTCATGATAAAGAATCTGTACAAATCTGACTTCACCAACTGGATGAAAGGTATCGGCTGGGTCCCGATAGACTCCTTGGAGGTGGAGAAGGCAAAGAAAGCTGGAGAGATTCTGAGTGAGAGGAAGTACCGCCAGCACCCAGAGAAGCTGAAGTTCACGTACTCCATGGACACGATGGAACAGGCACTTAACAAAAGCAACAAGCTGACTATGGATAAGGTAACGAGCGCATGGGCTAGCCTTAGCCCGAGAAGCCCTCTGATGATTGCATTGTGGAGCCTACAGTCCCTTTTGTAGGACTTCAACACTTTTGTGTCATGGTTACAGGCAGGGCATGTGTATGTGTGTACAAATATACATGCATGTGTGCCCATACTTTTTAAAGACTATTATGGATTTCATGATTTCACTGTATCTAGAGAACTTTTCTCTATTGAATTTTGATGAGACAGATCTACCAAAGCTCCACGTCATTGTAAAGGAGGACAAGATGGCGCTTGTATTAGGAAACAGGGCTCCCATATTTAATCGTGACTTCTCTCACTCTCAGACTTCACCTCTTCCACCATGTAGATGTGTCTCTCCTCTTAGAAACTTGACTCGGTGGTAAAGTCACGTGCCCCTCTTCTCATTGCAGAGGCTGTACACTGAGAAGTGGAACAAAGACAAGACCAGCATCCACGTCATGCCTGACACCCCAGACATCTTGCTCTCCAGAGTAAACCAGATCACCATGAGTGATGTAGGCACATGTGTAGCAAGGAAGGGGGGGATGCTGGAATCAGGGACTGCGTTATGATTGATGTAACAAGACGCTGTTGTTTCTCCGGCTTTTGGTTTAGAAACTGTACAAGGCTGGCTGGGAAGAAGAAAAGAAGAAAGGCTATGATCTCAAGCCTGATGCCCTCTCCATAAAGGCTGCAAAGGCCTCCAGAGACATTGCCAGTGATGTAAGTGCTTCCACTGAGCACACTGTCCCAAGACCTTTCCCTCCACATGGGCCAGTTCCTCTCCCATCGTTTGTTCATTGTCCAATCTAAAAATGATAAGGTCTTGCTAATGTAAGTTATAGCAAGAGTTATGGAAGACACCTCTGAGCAAACTGAAGGATGTGATCTATACACTTCACCTATGAGATCCATGGCCAGCTCCCACCCTAAGGACACACTAAGGAATTGCAGGTGTAGCCTTTTCTGCGCTATATAGTGTGAGTGAGGGAGTGTGACACCACCTTTGAGATCACTCTCCACTTGACGCACAGAGCTGTTGCTCCCTGGCTTGGCTGTCCCCCTCTCTGCCTCAGTATAGGAAGCTCTAAGTTCTTTACCTTCACCAAAGCTAAGTGCATCCAGAGAACCACATTTTATCCTCCTGCCTGCACCATTTATATCATTTCCATGTTTCTTTTTCCATCCACAGTACAAGTACAAGCAAGCCTATGAGCAAGCCAAAGGGAAGCACATCGGCTTCCGCAGCCTGGAAGACGACCCCAAGCTGGTGCACTTCATGCAGGTGGCCAAGATGCAGTCAGACCGGGAGTACAAGAAGGGCTACGAGAAATCCAAGACATCCTTCCACACTCCAGTGGACATGTTCAGTGTGGTGGCAGCCAAGAAGTCTCAGGAAGTGGCCACCAATGCCAACTACAGGAACATAATCCATACCTACAACATGCTCCCTGATGCCATGAGCTTTGAGTTGGCCAAGAACATGATGCAGATTCAAAGTGACGTACGTGAAAGTGATACACAGTTATAGAGCCATTGCCTATATCATAAGCCATTGCCTATATCATAAGCCATTGCTTATATCATAAGCCATTGCCTATATCATAAGCCATTACCTATATCATAAGCCATTGCCTATATCATAAGCCATTGCCTATATCAATCATAAGCCATCTATTACTCATATCATAAGCAGCCCATGAGGGACCACATATAATGACATTTCAAAACTCCTAAAGGAAACACACATGCAGCCTCTTGAAGAGGTGTCTTACTCATTCTCTTGAGCCGAATTCACTTTGTTAAATGAGATGAGGTCTACTCTAGAAGCTAACACCTAATCTTTCATTTTTGATACTGCAATCACTATTGGCTTCTGAATTCAGCAACAGCAAATTAATTTGGTTTTTGTTGTTGTTGTTTTGTTTTGTTTTGAGAGAATCCATTGAAGGAAGCAAGCCTAGCAAATAGGATGAGATTGTGAAAGGCTCTTGGTAGAAGGGGGAAAGAGAAAGACTAACATGGTGGTATACATCTGTTGTCTCAGGACTTGGGCAGCCCCAGTCCTTCCCTCCCAACCCACTGCCGTCCACGTCTGTGGCTACACTTGCACTTCCGCCTGCTGACAATGCAGTGGTCAGGAGGTATTGAGCGAGGTAGCTTCGGGAACGAATACAGGGAAGATGGTGGGATTCCAGAGTCATTCTAAAATAATGTGCATTACAGAAATAAAAGCAGACCCTGTCAATTCTTATTAGAATAGAATTGAATAGAAGCCCAGGCTATGCACTGTCAGAGAGACACATCAATGCTAACTGAAAGCAACATGTTCAGCTTTAGGGGGAAATGTCTCAGCTGAGGGGAAAACCCTACACAACTGTACTGAGTGCTAATCAGGTTTCTGGTTGACATTAGGAAATCACAATGGTAGATGGTCAAACACTACTGGAGAGAGAAATCTGATTTTAGGAATTACCTATCAATGAAGAAACTTGACTAATAATGTGTAACGGGTCACAAGATTATATCACACAGCTCACAAGTCCATTTACTGGTTCTTAACACACTCTCTTTATGAAGAAGTCAAGAAAGATAAATCACCAAGACACTTGTTTTTAATACCTTGTGAGAAGAACTATGAAGGAGACACAGGGCTGGGGTGGGATAGTTGGGGTTTAATGTGCTGCAGGTGGGAATGATGGCAAGTCAAACACATTCGTGATTCATAGGAATCTTGAGACCTTCTGATCATGGATTCGTTTTCCTCTCTGGCAGAATCAGTATAAGGCAGACTATGCCGACTTCATGAAGGGCATTGGGTGGCTTCCCCTCGGCTCCCTGGAAGCTGAGAAAAACAAGAAAGCCATGGAGATTATTAGTGAAAAGAAGTACCGGCAACACCCAGACACTTTGAAGTACTCCACCCTGATGGACTCGATGAACATGGTTTTGGCCCAGAATAATGCAAAGATCATGAACAACGTGAGTCCCATAGGAGTGCGGTGCACCATGCGTGTCTGTTACATTTAATCTACATGTTTTGTGAACACTTGGGAGAGACCATTCTTGAGGTTTGCCTTAGAACAAAGGGCTCTGTAGAGTATAAAAAGATAGAAATTATTCTTAATTAGTAGTTCCCAAATGTTTAATGAATCATCCACATCATTGACATAACAAAATGAACCTTTTTTTTTTATTTGTTTGTTTGTTTCTTTGGTTGTTTGGTTTTGTGATATGGTCTCAAGTGGCCCAGGCTGGCCTCGAATTTTCCATGTGACTAAAGAGGATGTTGAATTTCTGATCCTCCTGCTTCTTCCTAATAAATGGTGGAAGAGTGACACCGGGCTTAATGTGAGGCTCCTACTCTACTAACTGAGCTAGCTCCTGGTCTAGATTCCATCTTCTGACCATTCAGTTTGAGAGTGAGTCCTGCCCGCGTCAGCTGAGATGGTTGCTGCTGAGCCACAGAGTGCCTGTCCAGAGTGGGAGCTATAAGTAGCATTCCCACATAACCACAGAGCTCTCCATCCCATGGCTGTAGCTTTGGAACCAGAACATTCCCTGGGCAGTCCTGAAAATGATTGTCCTACATCTTGCTTCCTTGTGTCACTAATTATTTAGAAAAGCTTTACTGGGTTTTTTTCCCATACAACTAATTGTAAATCTATACGACTTAATTGTCCATAAGATGTCGAAGCCAATAAGCATATGAACAATGAACATCTGCATTCAAAGTTGAAAAATAGATATACTGGGCTAGCCCTGGCTGTATCATTGGATCACAATTAGAACTGCCTTTGATTAATGAAAACCATCATTTGGACCTTCATCATCAACAACTCTAGAAAATGATGGTTCGAATTGACCTGGACAGCTATCTCTCCTGGAGGCTGTTTTGTCCAGCTGACCCTCTCCTTTGAAAGGGACCTGCCTAAAAGGCAAATCATGGATCTCAACATCCCTTTATATTATTTAGAACCTAGGCTGCCATAAAGATGCACTTATCTTTTGAAGTATTAAATGAGATATTTTCAGTCTGATGGCACCGAGAATCTAAAGCGGGAAGATCCGAAGAGGAAAGCCAGCCTGAGCTACACAGCATAATCCTGTTTTCATAACCAAAGCTAGGGAAATAAAAACCAAAGAAATAAAATTAGATTCTTTTTTTTTTTTTTTGTATTTCCAATATTCGTGATGAAAATGTTCAAAACATCAAGGTGAGAATCATAAAATAACGAATGATGGCGTTGAGAGAACTCACTGATTATCAAGTTTTCCTGTTGCTGAGGGGAGGGAATTGAGCCCCAGACACGCAAGGTACCTCTACAGGATGCCCAGTGAATCAGTGCCCGGCCTTGGATAAGAAAAGGGCTTTTAATGACTAGCCACTGCCTTTCCACTAGAACCATACCACCCCTATAAATCATAAGCTACATGCTTATAGTGTAGTATAGTCAAATTTAATATGGATAACTTAGCCCTCTTTAGAATTGTCACCTCCTCAGGTACTCGGGTGACCCTGTTTGGCATGGGGCTGCCATATTAGCTTATGCAAAATAGTTTCACCATTACTGAAAATTCCGCTGGGTAACACTAGGCTAAAGACCAGCCATGGAAAACATGCCAGAGCTGTACCATTCACCTTACCTATGAGGGAGTTTTTAAGTAATGTGAAGTTTTAATCAATATTTGTGAAAACAAAAAAATGGGGTTGTTCCTTATACTACTGAAATCTTTGTGTGTACAGATATACACACGTTTCTGAACAGAGATGTTAATATGGAATTTGAGGCTTGCAATATTTTTTAAAGGACAGTACCTGCAGGAGAGAAGGCTGTTTCAGAGGGGAAATTGAGCTGTAATGCAGGTTCAACAGAGGCTTGGCCAATGTAGCTGACTAAGAGAATCTACCTGCCAAAATCTGCTCCTTCTTGGACCAGAAACCTGAGTGGTGCATGTCCAAGCATTGTTAGTGCAGTAGAAACAGACTGGGAAATACCAGTGAGTGTCTACCAGTGGAGAATTTTTTAAATCAGTTGGATTATACCTCTGCAGCTTCCTAGATGAATTATTTTCGGAAGGTTCCAAGATATGTAGCCCATATTTTGAAGTTAAAAAAAAATAAATAAAAAGCAAGCTGCAGAACATTGTGTGCTCTATGGTTTTGAAATAGTATGCTTAGAAATTTCTAGGAGGGAGATTTTACCTCTAGACTTAAGACAAAAGGTTGGGACATTTTAACCCTTTGTCTTGCACATCCTCTACCATGTTTGGCTTTTTGTTTAAAAAGATACCGAAAATAGTGGTACTTGTGTACACATGAGGATGTGCATGTGCAAAGCGAGATCGTTTTATGATTTTTACGCACACTCTTACACCTTCCTCCAGCATCTCTATAAACAAGCATGGGAAGCTGACAAGACGAAAATTCACATCATGCCCGATATCCCCGAGATCGTTCTGGCAAAAGCCAATGCAATTAACATGAGTGATGTAAGTATGATCCCCCGTTTCCATGTGTGCATCTTTCTGTTTAGCCTGTTCCCACCAGTAATAGAAAATTAACTCAGTGATGTCTCTGAATGCATGAGAAGGAATGTTTAAAAGCACGAAACAACTTTTGTCTTTTTAAAGACAAATGAGCATCCCTCCCTCCCTAATCTTTGCTCTGCTCAAATTTGGAGCAAGGCTGTCCTCAAAGGCTGGGACAGCAGTTACAGCTTTGGATTTCATTTTTCGAGGTGCTCCCCGAGTTAAGAGACCGACCAGAAAGAGAAAAGTTGGGGCAGGGCTATGAATATTGTCCTAAAAAAGAGTTAAAACAACGGAAAGAAAAGACAGATATTTTGAACAAACTGGGACAAGCCCTACAATAAGGAATGTGAAACTTTCGTCAAAATGCACCTGATATTGAATTTCTTTTTCTTTTTGTCCTGGCTCTGCATGCTGGGTGGGAATCCCCCCAGCTTGGCAGTTTTTCTTTTCATTGCTTGAATTCCACAGAGATTTGGAATTGCGGATGCTTTTTATTTGACTGTGGAATTCACACTACTATGAAAGTAAAAGAAATTATTGTAAAACTAAGATGCCCTTTTTGGCATGTGATGATGGCTCCTTTGTAGGCATTCTTTGTCTATTTGAGAAAAATAAACCAGTAAGAGCCTGCTGGACATACACAGAGACACCAATTCATTTCCTTTCTGTAATGATATATTAAAACACATTTGAGCTTAAGTAGTTGCTTTGTCTTTTCCCCCCACACAATGATGATTCTTAGAACATCCAACCATTGAACCACCAATAAACATATTTGCCAGACAGGCAGTCCTGCTCTCAATGGTCAGTCTTCTAGAATAAAGCCGGGTCTTCCTGCTACCCCTTCTTCTCTTTGCAGAAACTCTATAAACTTTCTCTGGAAGAATCTAGAAAGAAAGGCTATGACCTCAGAACGGATGCAATTCCTATCAAGGCTGCCAGAGCATCGAGAGATATCGCAAGTGATGTAAGTGTCAAGGGTGGCTGGGTGTCCCGCAAACAAGTGGAACAATGCCCTTAGACACCAAGTGACTGGGATATAAAAAAACTGTGAGCCAGTGCCTGTGAACAGTAGACTCACTGGGCTCCACAATTGTATCTTGGTAATGTTGATGTGTCTCCACTGGCATTTCTGGAAAACATACAAAGAAGACACAATGAGATGCTCATCATGGTAGTACCATCACAGGCTCAGCTTCCCATCCCAGGAAGTCTAGATGAACTCTCTGCTCCTTGGCCCTGAATTCCCAGCAGGATACTTCATGTAGTGAAGCTAGGGTTTTGTTCATGGTGCTGATGATAGCTGCTCTTAAATAGTGAGAAAATTTGGCATCACCCATGGTGGGTCAACTCATACCCCAGAAATTGATAAACCTTGTGAACTAGGACTCAACACACCCTGGGACAGCTGGTAGATCATGATAGGAATTATATGAAACTTGATCTGGACCCCAGAAATCTGCTCCCAGAAGGTTTATGGTATGAAACATTGGGGACACAGTGTACAGCACTCCTTGCTGGTCATGCCATTCCCAGCTCTACTTCCGTTTCCCTCCCTGTCCTGCGTCCTTCCTTCCTGTAGAACTCTCCCAGTGCTGAGAGCTCCAAGCATACTGGAGTCGGTTGTCCTTCCTAGCTCCTCCCCTATAACCTTCACACTCAACCCCATAAGAAGAAGCAGACTAAGGGGATGGCTCACTATCTCCCGTCCATGGAAGCTGGGTGGGAACAGCAACTTAATTCCTTAGTTTTGTCAGCTTAGGAAAGGGAAAAAAACATCCTCCAAGATACACAGCTGCACTAAGATTATGCTATGAGTTCCGTACCTGAGCTAATATTTCAGCAGCAAATGGTTGGCGGGTTTATTTCCCTGGGCAGCAGCTGGCTGCTTGGTTTTCCTCTCGTTTGCTGTGATCTTCCAGCAAGAGCAGAATGTGAGCATAAATCACTGTAGTGCAGGAAGATGTGCACCCCAGTCCTCACTCACCCCAGGATGTCACTCAGCATGTAGTCTCATATAAAATGGGCTCTGCGATAAGGACTCTGATGCCAGGTTTCACAGGCAAATGTCAAAAATGTGTTGTGTCAACTGTGGAGCTGTATACAAGTACCAGTGGCACTAGAATATTAACACTAGAATGATTGGTTTTCTTAAAAAAAAATTATTCCTTGCATTAATTCACATTTTCTTCACAGTATAAATATAAGCACAGTTATGAAAAGGAGAAAGGAAAAATGGTTGGTTTCCGCAGTCTGGAGGATGATCCCAAATTAGTCCATTCCATGCAAGTAGCTAAGATGCAGTCTGATCGAGAGTACAAGAAAAACTACGAGAAGACGAAGACCAGCTACCATACTCCTGCTGACATGCTGAGTGTCACAGCTGCCAAGGACGCACAAGCCAACATCACCAACACCAACTACAAGCGCCTCATTCACAAGTACATCCTCCTCCCAGATGCAATGAACATCGAACTGACCAGGAATATGAATCACATCCAGAGTGATGTAAGAGAGTCTTCCAGCTGAGGGGTGGCTGGGTCCCCAGCACGGATGGGGACATCACAGTCTATGTCCCATAGCTTTGTGTCTTAACTGAAGACTTAACTGAAGTTGAGTTGGTCTCTCTTTATAGAACGAATATAAGCAGGACTACAGGGAGTGGTACCGAGGGCTTGGCTGGAGCCCAGCCGGATCCCTAGAGGTGGAGAAGGCCAAGAAAGCAACTGAATATGCCAGCGATCAGAAGTACCGGCAGCATCCCAGCAGCTTCCAGTTTAAGAAGTTGACCGACTCCATGGACATGGTGCTGGCAAAGCAGAATGCTCATACCATGAATAAGGTAGAGAGAGTGGTTTCCTTCCTCCCTACCCTTCCTTCCTTCTTTCCTTCCTTCCTTTCTTCCTCTCTCTCTCCCTTCCTTCCTTCTTTCCTTCTTTTTCTCCCTTCTTCCCTCCCTTCCTTTCTCCCTCCTTCCCCCCTTCCCCCTTCCTTCCTTCCTTCTTTCCTTCTTTCCTTCCTTCCTTCCTTCCTTCCTTCCTTCCTTCCTTCCTTCCTTCCATGAAAGAAGAGGCCAAAAGTCTATGGCCCTTATGTAGGGAGTTGAACTGAGACCCTGCATTTCTAGGACGTGGCAAGTGATTACAGAACACTGCCCTGGGACGTTTTGATGTCCATCTCTTCCAGTGCCTTCTCTTATCTTCTCACTGGGTTAGAAATTGCTTAGCCATTTAATGCACATGTCCTAAGTACTTTCGTTCCATTCTAAAGATGGAAAAGATGCAAAACGTTATTTTTCCAGATCTTACATTAAAGCCAGGTGTGAGGACACCTGTAACCCTATTAATTAGAAGGCTGAGCATGATGATGGGGAGCTCAGTGTAACTGACAGCTGTCTATATCTATGCCTACAGCTATACAATGTGTGTATAAAGTCTTTTTTAAAAGAATGTAAATTAGTTCTTTATTTCTCTTCTGAATCTTACCTTTTCTTGCTGTTTTCTACTTTGAGTGCATTCAAATATTCTATTTTTCTCCCTACTTTTCATTAACCATTATTAAGACTTAAAGGATCTCTTCTCCCACTCTCTAGCATTTATACACCGTTGACTGGAATAAAGATAAAACCAAGATTCATGTGATGCCTGATACACCAGATATTTTGCAAGCCAAGCAGAATCAGGCACTTTACAGTCAGGTAAGGAATGTGCACATTAATGGCATGTTTTGTCTCAACACTTACTAAGCTAAATACTGATGTAATAGGGCAGACAATGGTGCCCCACATCTTTAATCCAAGCACTCGGAAGGCAAAAAAGCAGGTTAGTCTCTTAACTTTGAGGTTAGCCTGGTCTATAGAGTGTGTTCTAGGATGGCCAGGACTGACTACACAGTGAGACCCTGTCTTGAAAAACTAAAAGAAAAAAAAAATAACTTCTGAAAATGCTGAAAAAATTGAGTGAATCAAACTCTTCATTCTAGAGGGCTTCCAAGATATTGTTAGGAGCATGGGCTTCAGCTGTGTGCCTGGAGTAGGCAGGAGCTGTTCAGGGAACTCAGGCCCTCCACACCCCGCTGGGTCCTCTTTGAAGCAGCCTGGGAGAAATAGTGGGGGTGGGAACTAGACTTGGTCTTATAAAACATTAGGTTGCTCTTTATAACAACCTTTACCTGTCTGGATTCTAAGTTACTCTGAAGCCAAAAGTAGCAGGGTCTGAGTGCATTAACACTTGTCAAATAGCAGGGGATTAAGTAAAGGATTAATTGATAGGGCTTCTTTCTCTCTTGCTCAGAAGCTTTACCTCTTGCTTGTCAGCCCTAAAGGAGGTTTGGAGCAATAAACTTTTATTAAACCACGCAAAGAGAAAAAACAATTTTATTAAACCAATTGCAAAAGGAAAAACTTTTGCATAAGCAAACATGCATAAACTCACATTTATATACAAATTCATGAACACAAACTCATACACCTTCATACACTCCTGTTGGGTTCAGCTACTTATCTCATATTTACACACACACACACACACACACACACACACACACACACACGTCCATACTCACATATACATACAGAGCAGAAGTCCAAGCTCCAGTGCAGAAAAAACTCACTCATTCTGAATAAAAAAAAAAAAAAAATGAGCTCCAATCCTTACTGCATAAAGAGACTCTTCTATTACTAAATAAATTAAATTCAAGTCTGTAAGAAAAAAAGCTTTGGCTTCTTTAATAAGACTAAGTCTGCCTTGCTGTTAAGACCTATTCTGTCCCATGGTAAGAAACCTGCTTGCTCTTTCTGCTCTCTGCAAGTTCTTCTTTGTTCCTCCCTCTGCATTCTGTGTATTTCTTTCTTCTTACGCTTTAGCCTAATATCATCTTTCCTAGTTTTGTGTAACATTTTTAGGAGAATAGATCACATGGTTTTTTCAAGCATACTTTAAAAAAAAAAAAAGCTCAACCATAACTTCAACTCATAAATAAGTTTACAACAGAGATGTTTACATATGTATCCATTAGGAGTATTTATCTAACTAGACATTTATTTTCTGTCACTTGCTCCACAGGTTTATTGAAAGTTAAAAACCCATAATTCTTGTGACTAAGTTAGCATTGAAGTTTTGTATAAATAAACCCAGTCAATATTTTATTTTTTGTCTTCCTACCTTTAAATTGTTAGTTCTCTTTTATGACCTTTGGTTAATTATTTTAAAGCCTCTTGGAATGTGTTTTAAGTTGTAAATGCCTACTTTCTACCTCAGAAACAATTAACTCATCACATGTGAAGACCCGCAGAGTTCTAATTGCAGTTTTCATATAAGAGGCTTTAATAGCAGTCCTAATATAAAGGACTGGTATAATTTTAGGTATTTTTATAGAATCATCATTAAGAATTAAGTAATCATCTATTTGTCTATATAATACTACTGTATAACAGTATATCTTCATTGATATGCAGAAATCTGCCCAGTAGGGAAGCCTAATGCTCAAAGATTATATAAGTTAATTTTATAAAGACAGGAAAGACATATCAGCTGCAGGACTCCTGAGATTTTTGTTCTTTGGGCCTTGCCTCTCAAAAGCCCTTTCTCACCGTGTTGTTCCATGGTGAGACATCTCTGGAAGACCACCTAGAAGCTTTTAGCCTTTGCTAGATGTCTCGTGACACTACATCTGTCCCATCTTTATGTTCACTGTACTTTTGCACAAAGTAGAACTGCCATGAATAATTATTAAAACATATAATATGTCGAACAGACCTGATAGAAGTTTGGCTTTGACATCTATGAGTTGTTTGAAACTGAATGAACCACCTACTCTGAAGTCTGGTTCTTTCACTACTAAAATCAGGACCTGTGACATTAGATTGCCATGAGGAACAAATGAGAAACTCCATAAGGTGCCCCACACAGTACCCAGCGTATAGAATGTCCTAGATAACTATTTTGCTATGGTGATTTTAACACACCCCGAACAAATTTGACTAGAACAGCTAGCACATGTATTGCAACTGACAAAAGGCCTTTACTGATATTATCATGTAGATAGTTGAAAGTGTGTGATCTGATTGTCTTTTTTAATTATCATAATGTCAATGTTTAAAACAGTGATCCCAGGCTGTTGTTAACTACATGGAGAAAGGTACCTTATAAAAATGATAAGACGAGATGGTTGCTAAATAGTGGAGGCTTTGTTCAAGTACATCATCACCCCAAAACAAAACACAAATCCAGATCACATAATGCTATACCAGTGCTGAGTTTACTCCTATTAAGCCGCCTGCTTGATATTGTATGTGTTCAGAGTCAGGGTAGATGATTTTAGGTTCTGTATCTATTCTCTAGATATACATTGGTGTGTCTGCAATTTTAATATAGGAAGAAATGTGCTAAAGTCTCTTTACTTTTCAGAAATTCTATAGACTTGGTTGGGAAGAGGCTCTGAAGAAAGGCTATGATCTCCCTGTTGATGCAATTTCTGTCCAGCTGGCCAAGACATCAAGGGACATTGCTAGTGACGTAAGTCCTGGCATGGATAGAATGTGTTTTCAGCTGGGTGAGAGATGTAGTGTTGGTAACTTTTGAACTGTACTTCTGTTCCTTCACCTCTTTCTACTGTAATTACTCAGAATTGTCTCTCCTGCCCCCAAATATCCAAGAGGGTTTTTCCATTCACCTAGTAGGTCAGAGTCCCTCTAAGACCCATTACAATGAGGTGCTGTTCCAGATATTACAAAGAAACTGGATATTGTAGGAAGTTATGCTTTGCCTAAAATTAATATTCTTGTTTTTATTTGCCTCTTCTAGAAAAATTCAGCCCATATAATAAACCAACTGTAGCAAGCAGGTGCTGATAGTTTTTATCTGCACATCTCTAAAAATTACACATCATTACCTTAATTTAGCACCTCCTTGACTTGCATAATTACTAAGTTAGTGCTAGGCACTAAAATTCAGAAAGATCCCCTTTACATTCTTTTGACTATCCACAGATCTGGTTCATAGAAAAATGCCATTTGTACCACTTGAAACTTTACAGTTAATTTTGCTACCTGTGAGCTTTCGTAACACAGGAGAAACTGTATTCTCTCTCGGCTTCAAATGGTTCTTATATCTTTAACATTTCATAAAGTTAGAGGTAGGTTTTGAGTATGTAGTTTAATAAGCTAAGCTAATAGAATTTAGAGCTGGAAGATAGAAAGGTTGCTTAGTTCAATCTCTTGCCTGACATTCTACCTGTCTTCATACGTGGCATGGAGAGAGGATGGATGCTATGCTAGGATTGGTGGACACTCACAAGCAAAAGACTTCCATGATCTGCAACAGAACAGGCGTTTTCTCCATTGGACTGTGCCCAGCTCTTGTCAGCCTTCTTTCTGTTTAAATGTGATATTTTATAATCTGCTTTAAGTCTATATTCTGGAATATCACAACATAGCTAATTTTTTTCTACCTGACATTTCTTAAAATGTTACTGTTTCCTTGTCCTCTTTGGGTTTTGGTTTTATAACTGCAATTACCTTCGATTAGCAGTTCATTTTCCTTCTGATGTTTGTTTCATTATATTAAAATAGTGCATCAAATTTTAGTGTTTTGTTGCTACCGGAGCTTAGGCTAGCTTAAATGAGCTTCTGGTATGGTCTTCTCTGTGCTCCATACAGAATTCAAGGCTCTACTCTTTAGAAGCAATTTTTGCCCAGACGTCTAAATCAAGGACTGTGTTAGGTATCTTTTGTATCGCTGTGACCAAAACACCTCACAGTTTCCAAGGCTTCATCCATTCTGGCAAAGAAGGCATGCTGAGCACCTCAGTTTACATCACCACAAGCCAGAAAGAAGAAGATAGGAAAACTGACCCCCATGTGGCTCTCTTTCCTTCCCTTTACATCCAGTGCAGCCCCCAGGTCCCTGGGACTCTGTGACCCACACATAGAGGGGGTCTTTTTCCACCTGGAACTACCCTTACACATACACCAAGAGCTGTGCCTTCAGTCTTTTAGATGATGCTATATCCAATCATGTTGACAATGCAGATTAACTTTTGCAAAGGTATAGTCACCTTAAAGTCGAGAATAGTTTAAACATATATAATCAGAGGGAGCTGAACCTATTGTTGAGAATCTTACTATGTGTCTAGAGCCTGACATTAAGTAACTACCACTGCACTTATTAGCAATGTTGTTGCCACTTAGTAGTGATATAATTTCTCCAGCTAAAGCTGAGGACAGATTTTACTTCGGTCATCTTAAAACTATATAGTTTATTTTCACCTACTTGACAAGATCTTGAGCTCTTGTGGAACTTTGTTTCTAAATAACATATCAAGATATTCCTATCTGTGCCCGTATGGTATAGATTCCAGTGTAGACGTATGATTTAATGATAAAATCATGTAAAAAAAATCTCCAATATACATTTTCCTCTTTACCAGATCATACATCTTCACCATTTTTTTCTCGGCCATTCAAGCCCCTATTTTTCTCATAAGCATGGAACAAGCATTTTGCTAAATGTTATCCTGAAGGCAGACAACAATGTCTGGCACATATTTCTGCCTTTACATAGAACCAACTTCTCCCAATAATCTCTCTTGATACTCAGCTGCATTACATTCTTGGGATAGAGTTAAAGAAAGAAAACACCTCCTGTTAGGTTAGCTCAGAAATCATTTTTCATATCCGTTTTGGGGGAGAAAGTGTAGCAATGAGACGAGTTGAGTTTAACTTAGCTTTTCTTTGTGTTATTAAAAAGACTGTTTTCTGATTTCAGTTTAAATATAAACAAGGCTACCGGAAACAACTGGGACACCATATTGGATTCCAGAGTGTGCAAGATGACCCGAAGCTTGTGCTATCGATGAATGTAGCCAAGATGCAAAGTGAAAGGGAGTACAAGAAAGACTTTGAGAAGTGGAAAACCAAATACACTAGCCCTGTGGACATGCTGGGTGTGGTGTTGGCTAAGAAGTGCCAGGCCTTGGTCAGTGACGTGGACTACAGGAACTACCTACACCAGTGGACGTGCCTGCCTGACCAGAATGACGTCATCCAAGCTAAAAAGGTCTATGAGCTGCAAAGTGAGGTCAGTATCTATCAAATTTTATAACTTAAAATCATTCCACATATTAATAGCCATTTATGTGAGAAAAAACAGATTAGAAAAAGGAATTCTTATTGATCATCTCAAACACACCTATCTGAAGGGGAAGATGGGGTTTTGATGGCTTGTTTTGTCCTTTCCTAGAATATGTATAAGTCTGACCTAGAATGGCTGAGAGGCATAGGATGGAGTCCCCTGGGTTCTTTGGAAGCAGAAAAGAACAAACGGGCTTCAGAAATCATCAGTGAGAAGAAATACCGCCAACCTCCAGACAGAAATAAGTTCACCAGCATCCCTGATGCCATGGACATAGTTCTGGCTAAAACAAATGCCAAAAACAGGAGCGACGTGAGTATTTCTTTAGCTATGGACAGAATCGGTCATAGCACTTGATACCTGGCAGTGAGGAGCGTTTGCTTAGTCAGTGCGTAGAGCAGCAGCACCTGTCTCATTTAGTCTGGCAGAATCTCTTATGCGGGGTCAGCCACTTTACACCACATCATTAAAGACAGTTTTGGTTTAATCTCGCTTCATCCAAGCTTTCTTACTTCATTAGATTGTAATAAAAAATGTTAAATTTTTTTCTTTGAAACCTGAATATATTTTTTCAGCGTTTCCATGGTATTTATTGAGGATCTTTGTTTAATACTAAGCAGAAAAATACAATAACTGAAAATGGCTAATGCAATTCATCAGAACTCCCCCACCCCTTTTTATTATTTGTAAGGACTGGGGAGTTTCCAAACCATCTTTAGGACATATTTGCTAAAGGGAAACCTAAATATATTAAGAGCATAGGTGTTTTTGGTTTTGACAAAGCATGGAAAATATTATAAAGCAACAAGTTTGGGGTGGTGTTGCTGGTTTTTATTTGTTTGTGTTTTAACCACAGAGACATATCTCTCTTAAAAGGGTGTATTTTCTAAAGATATTTATTTGCCTAGCATGCATAAGGTTCAATTTTCAGTACCATAAAATGTGTGTATACATATATATATATGTATATACATATATGTATATGTGTATATGTATATATGTGTGTGTATATATACATATATGTATATGTGTGTATATGTATATATACATATATGTATATGTGTGTATGTATATATATGTATATATAAAACAAATTGATCTTAAAATACATTTACTGTAGCTGAATTAATAATTGCATAGTATATATTGTACCTTTAATGTTTCTGTCCAGCATGGATTCCAGTGCTAGGCTTAACAAAGCAGTGACTGGATGAGATAAACAGAAGTATCTGTGAGGAACGTTTTTGGACAGAGAAGAGGCAGACACTGTTGCTTCTCAGGCTAAGCGTCCACATTACAGGAAGCTGAATTAAGTGCGGTGGGACTCTGGGCCCTGCAGGGAAGTTTAAGTAGCTACAAATAAGAACTATAGGTCCTAAGAGGCTCTCTGTGCACTGTGCTCCACGTGCCCTCCATTTTCAATGCACACATTAGTGTTCACCTGATACATAAGGCTGTTGTCGCTCTTCTCATCGGGAGCCGTTCACAGACAACAGTGTTGTTTTCCTGACGCTCTGGCAGATGCAAGCCTGCTGGCCTCTCCCTGCCTCAGTCTCCTGTTCTTCTCTCTGTGACGTGCTACGCTGTGGGTGGAAGGGCAAGCACATTTAGGGTTCGTTCTCGTTTATGCTTTAGCCCCCTTCACCCCACCTCAACCCCCGAACATTGCATCTTTCTTTCTTAGAATTTTAATTAAGTAGGGGGAGCTCTGGGTGGAGAAGATAAGCAAGGGAAAGACTAGACCAAAAAGCTTACCCGTCCATACCCTAGTTGCAGGGGTGCTGAATAGCAATCCCATCGGGGCTTTGCACACCCAGGCAGAAACCAGAGCAGCTAGGGTGGTCTTCTTTGGAATATACTGATCTAAATAATATTAGCATTCATTGTGCATTCTGTGGGATCAAAGTAGCATATAACGTTGAGGAAATTTCTCTACTGGGACACTTTTGCACCCTGGAAGAAATTTCAGTATCTAGAAAGTTTTTTTCCTTTGCATGCTCTAACTTGGAGGTGGTATGCTACTGTCCTCTAGTGGATAGAAAGCAGGCATGGCTACTAAAATCCCCCATGACGCAAGACTGTCCTACAATGATTGAGGCCAAAAAGCACTGGTAATCCTTCCAGAAAGATTGGTTAGGAACTTTAGTAAACATATATTAATATTAATGGACCTTGTTTCAGTTTTGTCCTGAAGGTTTAATTAAGTCCTCTGGGCCATTTGCATTACAGAAAGCATATTCATACAGGAGTAAAAAAAAATCTAAGGAATTAACGAATCCTTAAAATGTTTATATACTGAAGGGCTGGTGAGGTAGACCAGTGGATAAAGGCACCTGCTGCCAGATCTGAGTACTTGCAAGCGATACTTGGAATCCATGATGGCGAATGAGAAGCTGCCCCTGCGAGTTTTTGCCTCTACGTTGAAGGCATGGCATCTGAACTCTATATACACACATACATACATACATATATACACACACTAAATAAATGTTAAGAAATAAAAACTTATTCAGTTTTACTGCTAATACTCTTTGGAGTAAAGGAAAAGATGTTTCCCCGGTTGACAATGCAGTCAGAGGTCACACGCTGCATTTATTCTTACTCGGGATCATTTCCTCACTACTGCTCTGTCTTCCGAGTCTTTGATGTTCATGGCAGGTGCAGCATCTCTTTCCCCTTGGGCCTTTCCACTGTGTCCTCATGGCGGTTCTGATTGTGTCCTTTGATGAGGTAACTGCACACTGTGTCCTACTCAGGCCTCATCACAGGAGAGCCTGGGACAAGAAGTTGTCCTGTCGCTGTCATTTGAACTTTTATCACTTGCTTAAAGAGATATTGCCAGATTCCTCTACTGTTGAGTTAATCATTTGTGGGAAAAAACTTAAAGACCAGGTCTCACTATATATTGCTGGGTAACCTAGGTCTCACTGCATATATGTAAACCAGGCTGGCCTCAGCCCCACACAGATGCCTACCTCTACCTCTCAAGTGCTGGTATTAAAGGCATGCACTACCACATTTAGTACATATCACTGCATGGACCAGGAGTGGGGTTCAAAACTTGTAATTGACTTCTTGTTGATAAATTTTATATTCTATAAATATTCTATTTTTCAAACTTTCACCTTTAGTAAATTACCAAGACTTTTAATTTGTATTCCCATGGTCTTCTCTTGAAGACAAATGTGAAAATGGTTTTAGCACATCTAAAAGATTTTGATAAAATTTTAAACTGTCCTTTTGGGTAATCCCAGAATCTCCATCAATCTACTTATTCTACAAAATAATTGTATAACCCTAAATAGTAAATCAAATGAGAAGTAAGATTCCCTAATTCCTAGGCATAATCTAAATAATTCATCTTTTGACAAATCAGTTAAACACTAAGGAGAATTTTGATGGCCAAAAAAGTTGGAAAATGCTATTCTACTTGATAGTATCAATAAAGTTTTTATTTCATGTATTGATTCCTGTAGACAGTAGTATCTGTAACTTCAAAAACGTGATCCATAATCTCTATTTGGAAGGTAGTTATACTTCAGATTAGAAATTGTGTCTATTTTCTTCTCATATTTTCATCTTGTTATCAATTATAATGTTCAGTGTACATGAGCTTAATTATCCTATCTGAAGCCAACTGTTATATTTGATCCTGTCAAGACCACTGATAAAATAATCATTTCTCATTTTAGAGACTCTATAGAGAAGCTTGGGACAAGGACAAGACTCAGATCCACATCATGCCTGACACTCCTGACATCGTTCTGGCCAAGGCAAACTTAATCAATACAAGTGATGTGAGTTTACAAGTTCAGTGTGCCTTTTCGGAAAGCTCAGCTAATCACTTCTAAATCCATGAAGTTGTCTAAAGAATCGTTTGAACTCCAAGTCATTTTAATTAGCAGACAATGAGGGACTCTGATTCCCCATTCGGTGGGAAATCTGTACATCCGCCAGCACTCTCTATCTCAAGCAGGATTGGAGCACAGATCTCTGTATTTACATTTCCTTACCACATGTAGTATCATAATGCAGTGTTTACACCACTCGCACTCATTGCTGTGTGGGAAGAGTCGATCTTTGCTGGATCTGTATCACTGGCAATGGTTTGTGCTTCACAAATAGATGCCATGTGACGTTTTGAACAAGTAAACAATCCATTGGAGGACATTTTCACTTTTACCGGATTACTTTGCTGACAAATGTTAATCCTTCAAATGTATGGCTATAAGAATTTAAACATTCAGACATAAATTCTGAACCCTGATAGAGTGGTATTAATGTTAAAGAATGTGTGGGGTGATACCACAAAGAATAAAATATGAACAGAAGTCTAACATCAATAGGCTATGGACTTCGGGGTGAAAATATGTTTGAATATATTGTGAATTATTCATCTACATCACAATCTGAATAAGCAAATTATAAACATAAGTTTTAAAGCTTAATACACTATTTCTTTTTAATTATGAGGGACCATCACCATGTCAGAGGGCAAGCTTCCTTTCAATGGCCCCGTGGGCTGAGGTAGATACTGACTGGTGATGCACAGAAGGGATAGCCTCTCACTATTTTATTTCATAAGAAGAATAAAATTGAAAGGCTTTCCCTGCAGCAACTTCTAATGGACCACAACATTATTTGGAAAATACCACGAAAATGATAATTCATTTCTCTGTCAGTTAACTTCTGTTGCATTTTCTAAAGTACTTGGGAAATTTGTGTATTGGGTAATCAGAGAGCTTTAGAATATAGAACAGGATCATTAGCAATTCATAGACACAATATCCAACTACACTGGAGTGGTCTAGAGTATAGAGACTATTCGGAGATGAGCTCTTAAAGTATGTAGCACATTGGCTTCATTATTCTGTTTATCCATCATAATGTTTATGGAGAATGGTTTTCCCAAAGTGACTGTCTTCATCTCTCAACAGAAACTCTACAAAATGGGTTATGAGGAACTGAAGAAAAAAGGCTATGATCTTCCTGTCGATGCCATTCCAATCAAAGCAGCAAAAGCATCCCGGGAAATTGCCAGTGAGGTAAGATGCCGTGCCCTGTAGATGGTGGTTTCATTGCAATGAATGTTATTTAAAATGAACAAAAAAACCAAAACAAATAAACAAACAAACAAAAAAAAACTAAGGGATCACAAATTAAAACAGGGCAATGATCCCAGACATTAGGGTAAAAATAAGACCAAAAGTCACTGTTTATTTGTGGCTGAATTTAGCTTTTAATATTGCCTATTAAAAAAAAGCAGAAACCTGCAACTCTACTGACTTAGCAAGATATTCAGCATTAATAGGTTTTGGAAATTGCTATAAAGGTGGCCACAAAAGTTAACTTTTTAAAGGAACGGGATATTATTTTTCCATTAGTACAAATACAAAGAAGGCTTCCGAAAGCAACTTGGCCACCACATTGGAGCTCGGAACATCAAGGATGACCCCAAGATGATGTGGTCCATGCATGTGGCCAAGATCCAGAGTGACAGGGAGTACAAGAAGGACTTTGAGAAGTGGAAGACCAAGTACAGCAGCCCAGTGGACATGCTGGGGGTGGTGCTGGCCAAGAAGTGCCAGACCTTGGTCAGTGATGCTGACTACAGGAACTACCTACACCAGTGGACGTGCCTGCCTGACCAGAATGACGTCATCCATGCTCGGCAGGCCTATGATCTCCAGAGCGATGTGAGTCTAAGGTTTTCCTTTGTTCAATGAAAAAGTATGTCTCCTTTCTTAAAATAGTGAGTTTATACACTGAGGCCCAAATTCTGCCAAATAATGCCTAGCAAGAAGCATTAGTCTCCAAAGAAAGAATCTGTGGTGGAATGTTCTGGATAGCTGATCTAGGCAATGAATGCTGAACCATTCTCCACACATTTCCCTCACTTTGCAAAACATGCTTCTAACCTGAATATTTCATTAAATTTCTGAAATCATTCAGGAAGCCAAATGTTAAATATTATAAACATGTCTGTATTGTGTAACAACATACACTTCTATCTCTTTGTGGATATATGCTTACATTTGTGACTTGTCACTTGGAATTTCAGAATTTGTACAAGGCTGATCTTCAGTGGCTGAAAGGCATTGGCTGGATACCCTCGGGTTCCCTCGAGGACGAGAAAAACAAACGAGCCACTCAGATCCTGAGTGACCACATTTACCGTCAGCACCCAGATAAACTCAAGTTTTCCAGCCTTATGGACTCCATGCCAATGGTTTTAGCAAAAAATAATGCTATAACCATGAACCATGTAAGTCCTTTCTTTGCACGGGGAGGGGGAAGGGTATTAAGTGTTTCTGACAGGAGTGAGGAACACTGTTTCCGTAGAACCAAAAAATTCTCATTCAGTTCTTTTTAATAACATTAAGGTGTCTCTAAAGGAAACGTTTCTTACTGACAGTCACCGAAACCGGAACACATCACAGCATTAACCCACGGAGCATGGTTTCAAAGTGTCCATTATTGACCTGTCTTCTTGTTGTTCTCAGCACCTCTATACAGAAGCTTGGAATAAAGATAAAACCACTGTCCACATTATGCCAGATACCCCTGAAGTTCTATTGGCTAAACAAAACAAAGTAAATTACAGTGAGGTAAGCAATGTATTTGTAACAAGTGAAACATTTTTCTTATGTTACACTTTGTAAGTGAAACTTACAATTGTTTATGTCTCTTACAGAAATTATATAAACTTGGCCTGGAAGAAGCCAAGAGGAAAGGCTATGACATGCGGCTTGATGCCATTCCTATCAAGACAGCCAAGGCCTCCAGAGACATCGCCAGTGACGTAAGTATACTGGGGAGATTACATGTGCCTGGGAGGTTTTCACCTTAGCTTTGACTCCAGGATCACTGCTCTCTCTTTGAGGTACAATGGGCCAAGCTGTGATGTTAAAAATTGTTGCTAATCATTGATTATGTCAGCAAGTAGCTTAAAATAATGAAACTAAACTCATGACTTGAGGGTAGCCATCAGCCGTAGTTTTGAGCACTTCAGTGTGTCCACTGCAGGCTGAACAAGAATGCCGCATACTTAACTGAAGTTGGGGTGATTGTTTTTACTTTCCCACATGATATACTCTTACAATCACATTTTTTGTAGGAGTTCTTCAAGCCATAATCCATGCCATATGAACGAATTAGTCTAAACAAACAGGATATGTCACACAAAGTCCAGTGACCCATGTGTTTGTCACAGCTTCAAGTGCCTGGCTGAAGATTTGTGTTTTCTTTATTAGAGTATACTGGGTTATGCATGGCCAGGTTGTTAAGTTTTGTTTTGTTTTTCGATTCAAGCTGTTCTGAAACTTGCTTTGTAGACCAGACTAGCTTCGAACTCCTAGAAATCCGTCTGCCTCTACCTCCCAAGTGTTGGAATTAAAGGTGTGAGCCATCATGCCACACAAAGCCATTTTTAAAAGACACATACATATGTGCTCTGACCATCTTCCTGTACCCTGATACCATCCCTGTTTTTAGTCTTTGCTTTCTTTAAAAGATGGGCTTACTCACATGGCTGAAATTTTTTATCCATGTTTTTGTCCTTGAATCAAAAATACATTGTTATTTTGTTTCCAAAATATAGGAAATGATCATCACATTTAAAAACAAATGACCAACATAGAAGAGTTTAGTATTAATACATAACCATATAGTGACATGCCTACTATAATTATCATGCATGTTCATAAGGATTTCTAATGATATAAAAATGTTTATACAATAATTACAAAAGCAGGCAAAATGTATTAACTTATTACTCATATTCTAATTATATTCATTCATACCCACATACCACAAAGAGCTCTGTGCAGCAAAATAATATATTTGCTGTCCTTCTCGCCTTCGTATTTTGCTTATTTTCTTCATGATATAAGATACATATACTATATATTCAAAGGAAATCATATTTAATGAACAGGATAATTCTGTCCTAGTGAATACATTTTCTAAAGGTCAAAAAGACAACTAGCAGTCTTTTTCTTCTTGTAGTTCAAGTACAAGGAAGGCTACCGCAAGCAGCTGGGCCACCACATCGGTGCCCGTGCTATACATGATGACCCCAAGATGATGTGGTCCATGCATGTGGCCAAGATCCAGAGTGACAGAGAGTACAAGAAGGACTTTGAGAAGTGGAAGACCAAGTACAGCAGCCCAGTGGACATGCTGGGGGTGGTGCTGGCCAAGAAGTGCCAGACCTTGGTCAGCGATGCTGACTACAGGAACTACCTACACCAGTGGACGTGCCTGCCTGACCAGAATGACGTCATCCATGCTCGGCAGGCCTATGATCTCCAGAGCGATGTGAGTACTGATGACCATAAAAGTGGAATCAGTGAGTTTATTCCACAGAAGAGTTCAATAGATGGCACAGTGCTCACCTGTGCCTTCAAGTGTGTGAGGGATAGCATGCATGCTCCTCCTTTATACGATAATCCTTAGCATTCATCCAAAGTTGAAGTAGTGCTTGAAACTGCTACCTACTAAATTATAAGAGTCTTCTTCATTGATTTTATATCCATTGGCTAAAAATGCATTCCCAACATGGAGATAAATATTTATGGACAATTTGTGTCTCAACAGAATATGTACAAGTCTGACCTCCAATGGATGAGAGGCATCGGCTGGGTGCCCATTGGCTCTCTGGATGTGGAAAAATGCAAGCGGGCCACTGAAATCTTGAGTGACAAAATCTACCGTCAGCCCCCAGACAAGTTCAAGTTCACCAGTGTGACTGATTCTCTGGAGCAAGTGTTGGCCAAGAATAATGCCATTACTATGAACAAGGTGAGAGGTCAGAGTTCAGGGAAGTCACATGGGTTGGCCGAAGCTGAATCCAAGAAACAAGAAAATGGTTGAGAAATGAGTTTTACACAATAAGACATTTATATTTATCTTTTATCATTTATTTCTCTAATCTGTATCTACCTAGTATTGTGTTCATACTTTACTATTGGTTTCAGTTATTATTTCTTGGTTTTGTGGAAAAAGAATCACTGCACTAAAATATTTATTTTCACTTTCCTTTTTACTTGTATGTGTTTCCAGATTACCAGAATATATTGCAAATATATATTTCACTATAAACCAATCAGTTGATGACATGTATATAATATATAATTTATATAAAATGCCATAACCTTGTCTCCTTTGTTTATACATTTTATGTGGTCTTGAAACTCCTATTGATTAGATGTTGTTTTTCCTGATATGTGTATCTTCTTTGATAGCGTTTGTACACAGAAGCCTGGGACAAAGACAAGACACAGATCCACATCATGCCAGATACACCGGAAATCATGTTGGCGAGAATGAATAAAATCAACTACAGTGAGGTGGGAGTAGATGCCAATCTTAGAAGTCTGTGTTGTTTTTCACTTCAGCTGATTTATGGCGATGTTATGATGAATGGCAGCTTTGTAAAGAATCGCCTTATTTCATGAGAAAAGCAACAGTTGTATTTCTCAATCACTACCAGAAGTACTAAACTTTATGATGAGTTACCATTTAGGCTAATAAAATTTTTGTATTCATTATACAAATTAATAATTTCAACAATAATCATAAATGAAGTATATTATCTTTTATTTAATTTTTTTTTAAAGCATTTTACTTCATGTGTATGGATGTTTGTCTATGTACCATGTGTATGACCAATGCCCACAGAAGCCAGAAGAGGGGCTTAGATGTCCTGGAACTGGTGTTACAGATGGTTATGAGCCACCATATGGGTGGTGGGAATCAAACCCGGGTCCTTTGGAAAGGCTGTCAGTGCTCTTAACCACTAAGCCAACTCTCTAGCCTGGTTGTTCTCAACCCATGGGTTGCAACCCTTTGGGGCATCAAATGTCCATTTTCCAGGACTTTCCTAAGGCCATCTACATAGCAGATATTTATATAATGATTTATAGCAAAATTACAGTTAAGAAATAACAAAAAATAACTTTATGGTTAAGGGTCACGACAACAAAAGAAACTATATTGAGGGGTCAGAGCATTAGGGAAGTTGAGAACCACTAACCCCTCTTTATTAACTTTTGAAGTAAAGAATTACAAACAGACTATACATGTGTTTCCCCTTAGTGCTAGTGCAAAGCTTCATACATGTATTTTCTATGCCTAGTATATTGCTTTTAAATTGTTCTGTGGTGTTAAAGCTGTGCTTTCTAAAGTCTAAGAGCACATTCATGATCTAAAGTCTCAGAACCATCAAGCAATACATTGAGAGACTATAAAGAAAACTCTGCCAGGATTGTATATGAATGAGCCTGTTTCTTTCTGTGGCTGGTAAGCATGAGATTGTGTGTCCTCTTTTTAAAACTCTTAGGTAGAGAGAGAGACATCAGCCTCTCTCTGGGAGAGACTCCCCACTCAGGATTGTGCCACCTTTGCCTAAGAATTAGCAGTGACAAAGAGCTTATTTCATAAGTCGACCTGTTTGCTCTGGAAATTTCCATTTTAAAAAGTGTTTCTCTTGGATTTCTCTCTTTGAAAATCCCAAAGACCTCTGAAACTGGCAGTACCAGTCTATACACAGAGATAGCCACCAGTGTCCTTCCCTGCCACCCTCACCCCAGGTTTTCTTCCCAATCTTAACATCCCTACATTTCTAGATGTTTCTTCAGCTGATCAGATGTGACTCCAAGCTGAATAAAATACCGTGAGTGGGTTATGATCAGGACTGAGCACACCAACTGCTGGCTTTCACCATTTGGACCTGTGGGCAGCATTTCTGCATCCTGCTGGAGCACACTGGTCCTCTGTCAATGCTGGTCTACATGGTCTTGAATCCTCTTAGACTATGAGACTTTTCACAAGGGCTAAAGTTAAGCTCAGTGTCTTCTGGGCTGAGTATGTGCATTTATTTGTAATTTATGTCTGTCTCAAAGATTGCCATTCATCTGTCTAATCTCTTCCTGTTAGAGTGAGGCTACAGGTTTATGCCTGTAGAGATCTTGTGAATGTAAGATTCTGACAGAGGCGTATTATCTTTTTCTCTGAGCTTTGTGTCACCAGCGAACTGAATGCCATTTCTCTGACAGAGTAGATCAATAGACTATTAACTTTATACACAGAGTAACTCAAGAGACTTTAGACAGAATCTCAGGTCTAAAGTCATTTTATTTGGGGAAGGCAGACGATAGTTGTAGTGATTGCATAACTAGCTCTTAATTGTCACCCAAACTGAAAATAACAAGTCCTCAGGAAATTCTGGAAATTTTGAACCTGTACTTCTGGAAACTTCCAGAGACACCATGGCAGGGTAACACTGCTGATAAAGCATGTGTGGAAAGATTCCCTTGCCTGAGTGCCCAGCCCACCCAGTCTCCTTTCTGCCTTTTCTTTACACAAATTCTTTTTTTTTTTTTCTGTTTTTAGATTAGTTAAGATGGAAAAATGCAGTGTGAAATTAGTTGTCCTCCAATTAATTAATTGAAAAATCAAGAAGATTTTTCTTGACTTCTATAGAAGTTAGTGACAAAGTCTGACAAGTACTGGACACTGAATTCAGGGCCTCAGATGCTAGCAAGCACCTTACTGTGGAGCTATGGCCCTAAGCTCTAAGGCCATAACCATTTCTTACCTGCAGGTGTTCTGCTCCAACTCCAAAATCTTTTCAGTCTGTCTGACGTCCCTCCCTGGTTCAGTCTGTCTGACGTCCCTCCCTGGTCGTTCATCCCAGTTCTTCGTGTGCTCTGCTTTCCCCCAGCTTAGTCTTTGGAAGCCTAGTTTATCATTAAAGGTAGAACCCAAGGGCAGCCCTCTGCAGGAACTTCCCTTATTCTTAGATCACAGTAAAATAAACCCCTGCCTGGACCACTGCTGCCTCTGTGGTTGAACTCTGTGGTTAAACTGCCTCTTAGGGTTTGGCTTCTCAGCAGTTGGTCACCTAAGTTACCAGGTTCTCTTCACTTCTCCCAGAAAGTTGAAAGCTCAGGGAGTCCTCATCTTTATCCCTACCATGTGCAGAGCACACAGTCACAGGCACAAAACCAGACCGAATAAATTATTTTTTTTAACAGTTCATCTACATGGTTCCACCTTAAATTTTAGCTTTGTTGCTAAAGACTTGGAACTCAGAAATCACGTTATAATGGGCACTGTACAGAGAGTTTTATGAATTGTTTAAACCCCCTACTAGTTTTTTAGATGTGAACATCAACATCTAACCCATTGCTTTCTTATTTAGAGTCTGTATAAACTGGCCAATGAGGAAGCAAAGAAGAAAGGCTATGACCTGCGTGTTGATGCCATCCCCATTGTGGCTGCCAAGGCCTCCAGAGACATCGCCAGTGACGTAAGCTATTAGTTCTCTTCCTATCTGTGAGCAGCATGGTGTAGCATTTTCATTGCATTAAAGCTTTACAAAGTACTTTCCAAAAGCTGTACATGGTGGTATATGCTTGTCAAGCATTTAGGAGGTGGAGGCAAAGAATCTGCCTCTAGTTTGAGGTCAGCCTCCACCATGCAGAACTAGAATAGCCAGAGCCTCATCCTGAGTGTCTTAGTTAGCATTTCTATTGCTGTGGTAAAACACCATGACCAGAAAGCAAGTTGGGAATGTAAAGGTTTACTCAGCTTCTACTTCCATATCACTGTCCATCATCAGAGGAAGTCGGGACAGGAATTCAAACAGGGTTAGGAACCTAGAGGCAGGAGCAGATGCAGAAGCATGGAGGGATGCTGCTTACTGGCTTGCTCCTCATGGCTTGCTCCTCATGGCTTGCTCAGCCTGTTTTCTTACAGAACCCAGGTCTACCAGCCCAGGGATGGCCCCACCCACAATGGGCTGGGCCCTCCCTAATTAATCCCTAATTAAGAAAATCCCTTACAGCTAGGCCTTAGGGAGGCAGTCTCTCAACTTAGGTTCCCTCCTCTCAGATAACTCTAACTTGTGTTGAGTTGACCTAAAACTATCCAGGACACAATGTGTTTTTCAAAAAACAAGAAAAAAAAAAAAAAAAAACCAAAAATAACAATTATCTTTTTTATATAAAATTTTTCAGAAACCTGTTTTGGGACAGAATGGGAAAATTGCTATTTCTGAAAAGGATTTGTGTGTTTTCAGCAACAACAACAAAAAAAATCACTTTGCTGAAACAGAGCATGAGAGAAGGCTAGATCAGAACTGTAGACTTGGATAGTTATGTGAGAGTGATCATAGGCTCATAGGAAAACCTGCAGCGAAACCCACCAGCCTACATCCTGTTGGGTATCTGCATCTCGTTTTATGTGGTATTTTAATGTATAGTATTTAAAAATGCACATAACACTTGACGTTACAACTCAGCCTTCTTGGATTATGAGGAGAAAGTATTTACGAGTGTGAGACGGAGGCTTCTACCCCAGGTTTATACCTTACAGGTATAGTCCCTGGCTATGCAGTGTAGCACACCCTCCCCTGCCCCACCCCAGGGTAAAATCATCCTTCCTTCCAGGAGCCTCCCAGATTCTTGAGAAATGGATACCTGCTATAAATATGAAGGGTCACTGTTCCCAAATATAGTGGTAGACTATTTTTTTATACTAGAAAGTGGGTCACTTGATTTTTGATTTTTCAGTCCCCTCTCTGCCTCAGTAGTAGAATATGTGCCAACAGTAATAATTAAATAATAACTTTAATAACCCTACTGAGAGCTTTCTATGCATTATCTGCATAATCTACCCAAAGTGGTAGATGCTATCAGCTCCATTTTATGAATTATACAGTTTTATGAAATCAGCCTTAATAAATGGTGAAGTTTAAACTAGACAAACTCATTCCTTTCCACTATGCTATGCCTCTTCCCATTGATTTATCTATATTTTCTAACTCAGTTATCTTTAAAGTTGGAAGCCTATACTGGGGATGACTGGCTTAGATTCTACAGTGAAGTCACTGAATTTGTGATGATAATAATAATAATAGTACCATGGTGGACCCAGGTGAATATTCAGCACAATGGCCTTAAGAGCACACTTAACCAGATGGGTTGCTATAGCAACTTTACCAATATAACCAGTGTTTATGATGATGATAGGAATTTGCTAATAATACTGAATAAGTAAATCTGATGTGGAATATCTCCTTTGTTGCCCAAGCTAGTGGTTTTTTAAGCTACTTTCTGGCTTAATAACACACAATGTTCCCAAGTACATTCCCTTCCAGCCATACTTTCAGCGTGTAAGATCCAATTCTTCAGAATCCCTCCTGCTCAAGTGGCCTCATTCTGACTCCCATGAGTGATGTTCTCCAGTGTGTGTGCTTTCTGCTTTCAGACTGTCTTAGTGCCAGACCACAGGTTACTTGAGGTAACCTATGTATGTTGTATAGAACCTAGTTAACCTAATGTATGTTGTATAAAACCTAGTTCACCAAATTTATTTCTTTAAGCATAAAGGCCAAGATGCTGGTTGGAGTTGGTGTTCATCAGAAAAAAATCAGTTAAACTATAATGAAAGTAATATGATTTTGTATACATTTTTACATCAAAATGTATTTAATAGAAGCCTGATTTATGAATTTTCACTTCAGTACAAATATAAAGTTGGCTACCGTAAGCAGCTGGGCCACCACATCGGAGCCCGCAACATTGAAGATGACCCCAAGATGATGTGGTCCATGCATGTGGCCAAGATCCAGAGTGACAGGGAGTACAAGAAGGACTTTGAGAAGTGGAAGACCAAGTACAGCAGCCCAGTGGACATGCTGGGGGTGGTGCTGGCCAAGAAGTGCCAGACCTTGGTCAGCGATGCTGACTACAGGAACTACCTACACCAGTGGACGTGCCTGCCTGACCAGAATGACGTCATCCATGCTCGGCAGGCCTATGATCTCCAGAGCGATGTGAGTACGGTATTTGTCAAAGAGCTTCCAAGCTATGTGAAAAGGTTAGCCCTTGCACACAACCCATAGGCCTATTCAAGCTAAAATTTATTGGTTGGTAAATGACATTCTTATAAGGAAATGCTGTTTCCTAACTACATTTGATTCTATGAAGACAAAACTCTAATTAAAAACAAAACGTGAATCAAGAGTCCTCAAAAGAAAAGCATTTTCTTGCAGAAGTTAACTTTTTTTTGAAAAAGCAAATTTTTAGTTTCAAAAATGACTCTAAAAGGCTGGTGATGTAACTCAGTGGTAGGACACTTGTCTAATGTATAAGGCCTGTATCTAATCTCCTGTACCACACACACACATACACACACACACACACACACACACACACACATACACACAAACACACACACACATACACACATACATACACACACATACATATACATACACACATACATACACACACATACATATACATACACACATACATACACACATACACACACACATACACACACATATACACACACACATACACACATACACACACACATACACATATACACACATACATATACACACACACACATACACACACACACTCTTACTGTAGAATTTGCTATTGGCTTCCTCAGCAGTTCTAGTCATAGGACTGCTAACAGTGCAGCACTCAGTCTGCTCCGAGAAGATCTGGGGCTGCTGCATTTGCAAGCTGTCGGACAGTCTCCATTTGTGTGGGGGCATCAGATGCTAATGACTAAACCGAGCGTCTATTGGCAGCAGATGGCCGTCTCGGATCTGGGTGCGAGGAGCACATTTCTGACACCGGGTGTTTTATAAACATGTGAAGCAATTACAAACCATTAGAGAACTTTGGAGAATGAGATAAATCCACAATAATTATCCGTTAATGATTGAGCTGTTCAGCCACCTGCTCTGTGCTTTGTGGTATTTGAAGAGCGTTGTTAACAAGGGTTAGCCACATACAGTAGCAACACTGATAGGCTGCTAGCCATGGGTTGTCTCGAGCCTGTTCTGAGTTGCTTTTCTCCTGCCGTGGCTGGTCTCAGTGCTGCAGGAAGCATTCGCTGCAGATGGAGCAGGACTGTGTAACCAGCCTCGCTGTGTCTCTTTAAACACGATGAGCAGGCCACACAGGGCAGTGCCAGAGGCTTTGCCTGTGAAGTTCCCATTTATCTTTCCCATGCAGCTCCCGGGGCTACTGAAATTCTCCCAGCTAGCTGACTGCCTTTTCAGTACCATGGTTGGGAAGTAATTTTTGAATACTTGTGGGGTGTGTAAAAATCTTTTAACAGAAAAAGACATGGCTGAAAATGAACTGGGAGACATATTGCAAGATGAATGACCGTACAAACCTATCTTGTGCCTCCTACGCTGAGAATGGGATGGGAAAGTGATGGAAACCCTAGCCCAGTAACATGTGCACTTTTTGTCTCTGGTCTTGGGTGGTATGGTAGCTGCCCACATTCTGGGAACATCAAGGGTTCCTGATTATTATATGTTCCTTGTAACTTTAAATCACTCTTTTTTATTATGAAGATAATTTGAAATATAAGAAAAAGTATACTGAAAGCAAAAATCCAATTCAACCCAACCCCCCAAAAAACCTGCACTTAAGAGTTTTCCGAACCACATTGCTTCACATTCCAGTTTTCATTAAAATATATATTAATGGTATTTTTACATGTTGCCAGTATTCTTAGAAAGTAAAGGTTTTGATAGCTCCGTAATGTTTCATGTGGCTAGGGCCGTGCCTGGATTTTCTGGAAGCTTATTGTAGGCTATGCACGGTTCTTCTTACTCTGGGTTGGCATTCTGCCCTGTGTACATTATTTATGAAAGCCATTAACATGGCCCACAGACACTGGTGGGATCATTCCTTTCCTTACATTTAAATATTTGGCATATTTTCATTGTGACTAGGGAAGCATTTCAGAGTCATCTTTTGAACATAGTTCCTCAGTTCATCTGCCTACTCCGTGAAGCTGGCTTTCTATGAAAACACTACAATGTCACTTTCTTATGTGCCCTTTGCGTCTTCATCATAAATGGACTTGGCACCTCTCTTTGCCCTCAATAAAAAAGAGCCTCTGGCCTCTTTTTCTCTTCTCAGAATGTGTACAAGTCAGATCTCCAGTGGATGAGAGGCATTGGATGGGTCCCCATCGGGTCTCTGGATGTGGTCAAGTGCAAGAGAGCCGCAGAGATCCTGAGCGACAACATCTACCGCCAGCCTCCCAACAAGTTCAAGTTCACCAGTGTGACTGATTCTCTGGAGCAGGTGCTGGCCAAGAGCAATGCCCTCAACATGAACAAGGTGAGACAGCCACCTCAGATGTCCTAAGCACCTTTCTACTTCAGTGGCCAGTGGACCTAAAGTTCGCCCAAAGGGACAGGATCATATTTAACTTTTAAATTGTTCTTGAAATCTAATAAGTCTCGTTCTTGCCAGTTTGAGTCTTGGTAATAAGCAGTAAGACCCAGACCTCTAGATACCTAATATCCAAGTCTATCTTATTTTTCCTAGTTGCATAAAGAATAATCCTGTTTTATTTTGACTTTCTTGAGTGCCCATCTTAAATGGTTTTGGTTCAACGTCTTACCTTATCTTTCTAGCGATTATACACAGAAGCCTGGGACAAAGACAAGATTCAAATTCACGTAATGCCTGATACACCAGAGATTATGCTGGCAAGGCAGAACAGGATCAACTACAGTGAGGTAGGGGGGCCAAAGCCAGGGGGAGATTCTCCTACAGGGTGGTGGGAGATGTGGACACTTGATAGCCTTGTTCTTTCATGTAAACATTGGCCCATCCCCTTTTATTTCTGGGTTGGATGCCTCATTTCATGAGATTCCACAAGCAAACTGAATTCGTTGTTTCTTAGATGTTGAAGTTATTCCTAAAGCGAACCAATAGACCAATGAGTATATTTTCGTACTTCTAAAGGGTCAGATAAAAGTAGCTTCATTGTTTATACCAATAAATAATATTCATTTGCCTGGAATTCAAGGTGAGCTGGTGTTATGTATATTAAAGTGCTATATTTTAATTTAAGTCTTATAGTCTTAGCAAGGAGTCTTTATTAGTGCACATCTTTCCCCCACCTTGGTCTTGAATTAAAATGAGACAGCAGAGACTATAGTCAAAATATCACTTTTGTAAAAACTGCTAAAATTAAATTGAACAACACACTGTATGTGAGAGTTAAACAGGCATGCTTTAACCAGCCCTCAGGGGCGAGTTTTTCTGCTCAGGTACAGGCTGTGCCTGGGTAGGCAGTCTGTCCTTACTTGGCTTCAGAGATGCTGCCCTTCTGTGAGGGCAGGAGAGATGGGCTGTACATGTATTCCCAGAAGGAAGACAAATCGCTGTACCATCTGGGGCAGAGAGAAAAGCAAGAGGCTCTTTTGCAGAAGGACATTCTATGAGCAATGGCTGGTTTGTTCACAGAAAGTACAATTGTATAGACATGTTTTACTAATATAACCAAAAATCTAATCTTAAAGTTGTGGCTATAGTCCACATGCTCAAAGTTCTGTCTTAATTTTTATTCATTTTTAAACACTGTTAAAGGTATGACCTGTTGTAATAAAAGTTAAATAGTGAAGAAATGAGTAAAAGCATATGTCATATAAATGAAAGGAATACTAAACATCCTACTCCCCATTTTTTTACTTAGCATATGTATGTATTATATTTTATCAATCTATATTACTAAGCTATGTGAACCTATATTGATAACTTTTATCATTAATCTACAAATGCTACATAAACTTATAATAAAATACCTTATAAATTATATCAATTTTAATACCTATTACTATATCTTATCTATTTCTGACACTAAATAGTTTTTGGGGACAGTGTTTTATTTTATTTATTTGTTTGTTTGTTTTTTAGACAGTTTTTTTTTTTCTGTATAGCCTGGGCTGTCCCAGAACTTGCTCTGTAGACCACATGAACTGAGATTTGCCTGTCTCTACCTCCCAAGTGCTGAGAATAAAGGCATACCTCACCACATACACCTAAATACTTTCTGAGGAGTAGACTAGAATTCTCCTGCTTTTCCCTCTCAGCAAACCTTAGACTGTATCCTGTTCTCTCTTTTAAAAAATCATGTGGTAGAAGACACTTGATACTCTTCATAACGTTGCTGTCGGCCCTTCTGTCTTTCTGTAGAGTCTGTATAAACTGGCCAATGAGGAAGCAAAGAAGAAAGGCTATGACCTGCGTGTTGATGCCATCCCCATTGTGGCAGCCAAGGCCTCCAGAGACATCGCCAGTGACGTGAGTAGTGGCAGATGGACATTATGTGGATGGATGGGGTGGGGAAGCAGGATCAGTAACACAGGAACAGGATACATTCAGGTGCCAATTATAAATCACATAAGCACTTCTTATTTTTTTTAAAAAAAAAAAAAACCTCATTTTTATTGATAGAAGGTTAATGTCTAGGTTTCTCTGTTTAAAATTAAGTCATAATCTACAATATTTCATATTTGTAATTATGGGAAATTCTTTCTATTTGATCATGTAGCCATCATAGGCATAGAAAATCCTAGAAGATAACCTTGTGTTCACTGTATAACAGAGTAAGACCTGGTGTAGAGGACAGGCAACCCTATGTTTCCCTAAACTTGCTCTGTAGTATTGCCAAATCTCCCTTTGGAAATGATCAGAAATGCACTCTTCAAATTATGTAATGCAAGTAGACAAAGATGAACAAAACAAACAGTGATGAACTTGAATACTCCTGTCTCTGGAAAAGGAAAAGACAAAATGTAGGCTACATTAATGTTTGACATTAAAATTTCATGATGCTTTTGCCAGAGAACACCAAGGTGGCTGCTCTCTCTACCCTTAGAACACTAACTGGCTCACAAATGTGTAATTTTCCCACTTGTGGAAGCCTAACCTGAGCCATGCAACATGGAGATCCTGTCTTACCCATTTCAAAAGACTCAGTGAATTCCATCAGAGCCAGACTAGGGATGGCGGTGAGGGGGTTTGTGGAAAAAGAAATAGAATCTACCAACTAAAGAACAGTATTGTTGAAATCAGAAGTAAGATTTATAATTAGTGGATTTACTGGCTAAAGATGAAGAGAAGGTAGTATATAGTTCTGATTCATCTTTCTGAAAAATATTACTGCCTTTATGTCCAGAGATTTGGTGTATGCAAGATAGAAGATAATTTAGCTTGTCCTGAATCCCACTAGAGTGTTGTTATGCATTTAAACCATGGTTTAGAATAGAGATAGGAAAATATCCAAATAATTATTTCTCAGCAGAACTGGCAATTAAAAAAATAACAAGATTTTAAAGTAATGAAACTCTTAACTCATTCCACTGACTTAAAAAATCATTTTTATTTCAAATGTACAATCCATTAGTACAAATATAAAGTTGGCTACCGTAAGCAGCTGGGCCACCACATCGGAGCCCGCAACATTGAAGATGACCCCAAGATGATGTGGTCCATGCATGTGGCCAAGATCCAGAGTGACAGGGAGTACAAGAAGGACTTTGAGAAGTGGAAGACCAAGTACAGCAGCCCAGTGGACATGCTGGGGGTGGTGCTGGCCAAGAAGTGCCAGACCTTGGTCAGTGACGTGGACTACAGAAACTACCTACACCAGTGGACGTGCCTGCCTGACCAGAATGACGTCATCCACGCTCGGCAGGCCTATGATATTCAGAGCGATGTGAGTGCTGAGATTTATGGGACTCATGCTTATGGGAGTAATTCATAATAACATTTATGTTCAAGATTGGGTAGCGCCCTCAGAGAGCTGGTGTATCTTATTTCTACCCCTAATATTTTCAAATGCCCTTTGCATATTTTTAAAGGAGAACATTATTCCACAAGATGAAATTTTGTAGAATCCTACCTTCATATGTTAGAGACATATACAAAGCTTAATTTCTCTGTGTTTCCAGTCCTTATTCTTCATTCTGAGATCAAGCATTGCCACATGTTCAGTAGCACTTGCTTTTGTGTAGGATCTCATTAGAGATTGTAGATTGTAGAGCATTTATAATCTTTTAGTGGATGAAGGGAAAATGACTGGGTTCCCATTGAGTTTCTGGATGTCATCAAGAGTAAGACCAACACAGATTTTTAGTGATAACTCCTTTTTCCTCTTCCTAGAATGTGTACAAGTCAGATCTCCAGTGGATGAGAGGCATTGGATGGGTCCCCATCGGGTCTCTGGATGTGGTCAAGTGCAAGAGAGCCGCAGAGATCCTGAGCGACAACATCTACCGCCAGCCTCCCAACAAGTTCAAGTTCACCAGTGTGACTGATTCTCTGGAGCAGGTGCTGGCCAAGAGCAATGCCCTCAACATGAACAAGGTGAGGACCCATGGAAAGATAAAGCAGGGTTGAATGCATATCTATGGACTATAAGTTCGTCTTTTCTACTTTATCCAGTTATCCAGAGCACTGTGATTTAGTGGAGTTCTCTATATCCTTATATAAGAATTTCAAATGCAGACTGGAAAATTTCTGCTTTTCTGTCTGTTTCTGAAATGGGTAGCATTACTAGTAGGATTCCTTTGGGCTGGAAAAATGGTTCAGTAGTTAAGTGTACCTACTGCTCTTTCTGAGGAGTCAAGTTGGTGCGTAGAACCCATGCCAGGCAGCTCACGGCTGCCTGTAAGAATAGCTTCAAGCAATCTAATGTCTCTGGCATTTATGGGCAATCACACTCAGGTACACATACATGCCCACATACACCTACTGCATGTGTTCATGATTAAAAGTTTAAAAACTTATTAAAATCAAATGTCTGTTTGGGATGCAACAAGTGCTAAGTCTCTTAGAGGAGTATATTGAGTCTCTTAGAGGAATATATTGAGTCTCTTAGAGGAGTATATTGAGTCTCTTAGAGAAGTATATTGAGTCTCTTAGAGGAGTATATTGAGTCTCTTAGAGGAGTATATTGAGTCTCTTAGAGGAGTATATTGAGTCTCTTAGAGGAGTATATTGAGTCTCTTAGAGGAGTACATTGGGTCTCTTAGAGGAGTATATTGAGTCTCTTAGAGGAGTATATTGAGTTATATATTTTGGCAATAAATCTTCTTTAAACTCATGGAGAGAGTTTTAATACTGCCATAGTCAATGTGTAGATATGTAAATATGCTGGGGAAATACTTGATTAGCTCTTTTAATTGTTTTTTTGCATTACCTGGTAATGTGTATGTGTTTATAAGTCTGTATATTATGTTTATATATTTATATATTATATATTATGTTTATAGTAGATACACTATAAAAATCAAAGTGATTGAGAAGAATGTAAACAAAATACACCCTTGTATTTTGTTTGTGCAGTAGACAAACAGTCTGGGTTTCAATTTCCTGATTATTTCTTCATTAAAACTCATATTTAAAACAATATTTTCTGATTCATTTACTGTATTACCTTTCACAGCGCTTGTACACAGAGGCCTGGGACAAAGACAAGACCCAGATCCACATTATGCCCGATACACCTGAAATTATGTTGGCCAGACAAAATAAAATAAACTACAGTGAGGTAAGACCAACCATCTCTCCGATTCCCTTCAGCCGCCTCATTGATTTTTGCGGTAGGAACTTCGGACTTGTACGCATCACAGTCATGGTGTGGTTTGCTGTACTTAGTTCAGAGTTTTATAGTCTTTGTCTTGCTTCAGAAAGATCAATGCAGAAATATCAGCCTTTACAGCCACCATACAATTCGACAAGCATAATGATCTGAGTTTAGATCCCAAGAGAGCACATAAAGCCAGATAGGGTAGTGAGTGTCTTCATTCCAGAACTAATGAAAGATGGGGTAGATACAGGGGAATTTCTGAAAATTCCCTGGCCAGCCAGCCAGGCTTACACACAAGATCCTTAAAGAGGACAGAAAGTGAAGACTGACCGCACACAAGTGCACTGTGGCATGCGTGTGCCTGGACACACATGCATATGAGGGAGAGAGATGGCGGAAGAGAGATACACTTGTATGTACTCACATACAAAGATCCAAAGAGGGCCATCAAATTAAAACTCGTAGTCAGCATGTTTGTTCTCTTCGGTTATCTCAGCCACAGAATTATCTAGAAATTTTTTTGACAGAATATTGGTAAAATCCATGACATGGGCAGGACAGAAACTGGGGTCAAACAGCTGATTAGTACATTTTAATTTCTTTCTTATGCCCTCAAGTCCCCATGAAAATTAAATGTATTTAATATGTTTGAAATAACAATACTTATTAACAAGATCCAAATGAGAGGGTTTTTTTTTTAATCAAAAAATTTCAAAATTGCCTAAGGGCAATGAAACAAATTTCTCTTGTCACTGAAGCTTCTTAGATACATTAGAATCTAGGAGAAAAATAATTATCTTTGCAGTACTGAATTACAGCTGTATAAATACTACCTTAATTGCTTTATCTTATCCAAGTGAAGAATCTAACTGATTGATTCAGGTATACTATTTCATTACATATGTGTGTATGTGTGTATGTGTGTGTGTGTGTATATATATATATATATATATATATATATATATATATATATATATATATATATATACATATATTATATTACATATATGTATTCTATATTACATTTTTTCCAATTTACTACATTTTTTCATTTTAAGGGACATTTTTCTTTTACTTAACAGTGAAATTTTAAGCTTTCACTCTCAAGACTTGATCAAATTTATTATTTTATCTGTTTTGGTCACCTCTATTCGTAATTAACAGAGTCCTAAAGAAAGGTCACTCCTTACATGCTCTATATCATCTAGCAAAGACAAATCAGTAAGACAAGGGGACATTTTTCTTCCTCAAATGTCACAGAACAGACTTAAAAACAGACTCATCATAGATACCTGACTGGTCCCGGCCCAGCCATGTTAGGGCAGCTTCTCTGCTGAACCTGGCTACACTGAGCCTAAGGGACAGCATTGCAGCCTAGGTTTGTGATGAGGCTCCTGCTTATGTGAAAAGAAATAAGTAGACTTCCCCTTTAGAATAGTAACAACATATTGGGATAGGTTTTTTCTTTTTATTGTATATTATATTTCAAATATTATTCCCTTTCCCGGTTTCCCTTCCTGAAACCCCCGTCCCATTCTCCTTCCCCTTGCTTCTATGAAGGTGCTCCCTCTCCCACCCACTCCTGCCTCCCTGCCCTGGCATTCCCCAGGACCAAGAGCCTCTCCTCAGATTGATGTCCGACAAGGCCATCCTCTGCTACATGTGCAGGGGGAGCCATGGGTCTTTCCACGTGTACTCTTTGGTTGGTGTTTTACTCCTGGGAACTCTGGGGGTCTGGCTGGTTGATATTGTTGTTCTTCCTGTGGGGTTGCAAACCCCTTCAGCTCCCTCAGTCCTTTCTCTAACTCCTCCATCGGGGAAATCTGTGCTCAGTCCAATGGTTGCCTTCAAGCAAATGCTGCTCTAAAGTATCAAATTACACAGCAACCTTACTTTTTTATATATAAGTAAAAGGCACACTTGAGTCTCTAGCACAGTGTTGTAGATCTGAGCATATTGAAACCAAAAATCTGAAGACAGACCATTTAAATCGCCGTCACTTAATGTGCACTGTTGTACTATTCGATAATTCCTAACACTAACTGCTGAGTATTTGCTGCTGCTTTAGACTAGAGGTATGTCAGCTTGCAGCTTGGGGAAGAGTATGTTGTTTTTACCCTGAAAACAGGACTATTTCCAAAAATAAATTTAAATCAGAGCCATTCTTATTCAAAGCACAGTTAGCGTCTCTAAAAAACATATCTCACTAAGAGATCTAGTAACATTATTTTTAAAAATTAAAAGTTGTTCATGAAAGTAAATATTTTGCCGAGCATGGTGCACCTATCTAATTCAATTTGCCTCAGCACTGAGGAACATGTGGTCGGAGGACTGTAAGTTCCAGGCCAGCCTGGGCTACATAGTGAGACACTGTCATGACATCGAAGTGTTGCTTTTGATTTACTGATGACCAATATTAGCAGTGATTATAAAGTCCACATTATTTCAAAAGGACACAAAATTGGTCAAAATTTTTGTGAGCAATAAAAATTTAAGTCTTTTGTCATAGAAACAATAGTAATGATGTTTCCTCAGTTTTAAAGAAATGGAATTTTTTGGATTCATGTCTTTGGTATCTGCTGTATCAGCTACAGGCTTCCAACAGCTGAGACCAATTGCTAATGAACAACTAAATACTAACAGAGAAACCTTATCACCCAGTCTTTGATTATGGACTCACAGTGTTCTGTTATGTATTATATAGTGATTATACATTGGACAGTTATACAATGATGCTGGCTGTCAGGTAAAGTTCCTATTCAAATCTCGAGTTATATCACATTTCTTGGCTGTTCTACAAAAGGCGTAAGTGCTGACTGCCTTGAACACCACTGCGAACTGCTGACTCGGTGTCTAGAATCTGTAAGGATTTATATAAGATGTGATGTTACAGTTTACTGAATGCGAAATTTCCATTTCACATAATAACCTGGGAAATTCCATTTTGCTTTGTTGTGGTTTGTGTTGTGTTAAGACTGCACAGTTCTATATCCAAGGGCCATCCCCTTCTGACACCCCTCCCCCAAATGTGGCTTTGAGGTTAACGTGAGCGCTACATCTAAGAGCATCTTCCTCCTTTCCCCAGAGCCTTTATCGCCAGGCCATGGAAGAAGCTAAGAAGGAAGGCTATGACCTGCGAAGCGATGCCATCCCCATCGTGGCTGCCAAGGCCTCCCGGGACATCGCTAGTGATGTAAGAACTGTAACTAACCAGACCAGCCACGAGCTTGGGGAATGACATCTCTGTAACACTGTAGGACCTTCTCTTTTGAAGTCCTCACCAACCCCCAAGCAGCAGAGATGGGACAGTGAGTAACTCACTCGCTGTCCCAGGCTCACAGTCTCCTTGCACTGTGCACCTTTGATCTTGGCTTTTCATCTCTGTTAAATGGAGCAGGTACCTCACACTCAGATGGACTGGTGTTGAGCTGCTCTTGGAATCCCAAGATACACTCAAGACAATGAGGCCAGAAACAAAATAAGCTTATCTGAGTTTGTGCACACAGGAAGGAGGGTGGAGGATAGACAAAGGCTAAAGATCCCTTTGTTCTAAGGGTTAAAAAAAAAAAACATTATTTCTGCACTCAAGTGAGAAAAACAGATTCCTTGACATGTTTAAAGTTACCCAAAAGGTAGGCTTTTAAAGCATTGTAGTTATGGTCCAAAAAGGTGAAACTGACCAGAGGAACTGTGGTGTATAACTCAGGAGTACTCAGTATTTCCCTACTGATGGGCAAATATCTTTGTCACTTTCACATTTTATGAGACCAAATCTACAAAAATTTGGATGTAACAAATGGAGTAACAAAAATTGTCCATTTCAAAACTATGACTCTTGAGTTCTATTTCACTCCTGAAGGCTCTCTGGTGCTCAAGTAACATGTGTGCTGTATTTCTGTGCATTTCCAAAAAAAAAAAAAAAAAAGTAACCTGGGAGCCATGTAGACACACAAGCAGGAGTGCTCTCCAGCAGACTGGCAGGTAGGACCTCTGTCACTGGCTTGGCTTGTGACAGCCTATTTTGAGGTTCACTTTTGCTCAGTTATTGACAGTAGATGATTCTCTGAACTTGTAGAAGGAACAATGGAGTTCTTCTTGCCCCAAGACATGGTATCACAGCATCTTACTGGAAGAAACTCATTGTCCTGTGATTTTACAGAGGGCATCCTCTCGGGAACAGCAGGCAGTGGTCCTCTCCATCTCTTCCTCCTTCCTTAAGCTCTGGGCTGTGTCTTCTTTCAGTACAAATACAAAGAAGCCTATCGGAAGCAGTTGGGTCACCACATTGGCGCTCGAGCGATACATGACGATCCCAAGATGATGTGGTCCCTCCACATTGCCAAAGTACAGAGTGACCGTGAGTATAAGAAAGAATTCGAGAAATACAAGACAAGATACAGCAGCCCGGTGGACATGCTCGGTATTGTTTTGGCCAAGAAATGCCAAACCTTGGTCAGTGATGTGGACTACAAACACCTACTGCACGAATGGACCTGCTTGCCAGACCAGAATGATGTCATACAGGCCCGGAAAGCGTATGACCTCCAGAGTGATGTGAGTATGCCTGGTGCAGGACAAGAGCATTATCAGAGACAAATCTGAGCTTTTGATTAGTGACCAGGGCCTAGAATCTAGTATGTCCCTAGAAGTATGCATTGGACATCCTTCCAAAAGCTATGTGTGAGACAGGATATAAGAACCATCAACAATATACAGAAATAGGCCCCCTAATGACTCAGGCTTCTTCTGTCTTTATTACTTTAATAACTGTTTATGCTTTAAATTTACAGAAAAATATGGCAACATTCTGGCTTTTTCAGGAATCTTATTTTAAATAGTTAACTTATACTAATAGCTTATACTAATTGTCCTCTCAGGAATAAACTAGATAAACCCCTGATAATCTTTTCATCAGCACGTTTCCTTTACTCACCTGACAGCTTGTGATTTTTGAAGATGGGAATTAAGGCCAGGGCTTTTATGATCACTGTGCTTTGCACCATTGGACTGCTTGCATGGATTTCTTTGAAATAATTAGAACACATTCTCCAGGTCTTAAAGAGCACTGGTTTTCTTCAAAAGATCTTGTAAAATTCTTAAGGACAGGACATTTTCCTTTTTTTAAAAAAAAAGGGGAGGGAAGGAGAAAAAGCTCGAGAAAAAGTCTTCAGAGGGCTCAACAGAATGTTAGTCAGGGACCAGGTGTCTGAGTATGCTGGCTGCTTTATCTGCCAGCAGGAATTATACTCTTTTTTATTAATCTTAAAGGCTTTTGTACATTATATAATATATATATATATATATGGCATATATCTACCTATACTCACCTACCTTCTGTATTTCTGTCTCCAGTATGAAGTATTCTGGGATGGATCAATAGGATAGTTAATATATCTTTCTCTCCTCTTGCTCTTCAGAATCTGTACAAGGCAGACCTTGAATGGATGAAAGGCATTGGCTGGGTCCCCATCGGGTCCTTGGAAGTTGTCAAAGCCAAGAGGGCCACAGAGATACTGAGTGACAACATCTACCGCCAGCGCCCAGACACACTGAAGTTCACCAGTATAACTGACTCCCTGGAGCAGGTGCTGGCAAAGAACAATGCAATAAATATGAACAAGGTGAGACTTCCTGTTCACCATGAAGCATCAAGAGTTTCCGCAGGGCAAGTCAAAGACTCTGGCATGCTGTTGTTTCTCAAAGATTATTCTAAGGCTAATTATACCTCTTAAATAATTTCTAATTAGTATATTAAATGTGTTTTGATAGCCCCCCTCATCTCTCCCACCTCTTTGCCCCACAGCCCTTCTGGTGTTATTCTCCCTCCCCCACTCTCTCTCCTGCTTTTGTGTGGTGTGCTTTCCTTCTTCCCATCACTTCCACCACAACTTTCAGTCTTTCTTGGCCTTCTTTCTAGTTTTTGAAGGCTTCGCCTACATTTACACTCACTGATATTCTCTATTACATTTTATTATTTATTTATTTACTTACTTATGTTGTATGTGTTTGTGTGTGTGTGTGTGTGTATATATATATATATATAGCTTGCGAAGGTCATATGTCAACCTGTGGGACTTAATTATCTCCTTTTGTGTAAGTCCCTGGAATCAAACTCAGTTTGTCAGAGTTAGTGGCAATCACCTTTACCAAACTCCTTCTGAGTTTAGAATACCTTTCTCAATATAAATCTTTTTCTACTGAAATATATGTATTGCTTAGTGATACTTGAAAATATTAAACTCTTGTTTAAAATACTATGAGAAAAAGTGGAATAAGGTTGAACGAGAAATGCTTTAGAGGAGCCCAGAAGAAGTTAGAGGGGATAATTTGATCAAGATACTTTGTATGATGTCTTGAGGTTATTATTTCTATGATGAAACACCATACCAAAGCAACTTGAGGAGGAAAAAGTTTATTTAACTTATACTTCCATATCATTGTTCATCATTGAAGGAAGTCAGGACAGGAACTCAAACAGGGCAGGAACCTGAAGGCAGGAGCCAATACCGAGGCCATGGAGGAGTGCTACTTACTGGCCTATTCCCCTTGGCTTGCTCAGCCTGTTTTCTTATAGCCCAGGACCATCTTCCTAGGGATGGCACCACCCACAATGTGCTGGGCCCTCCTCTATCAATCCACTAATTAAGAAAATACCCTACAGGCTTGCCTGAAGCCAGATCAGCAAATTATCAATTGATGTTCCTTTCTCTCAAATGACTCTAGTCTGTGTCAAGTTGACATAAAACCAGCCAGCACATACACACTTTCATTTTCAAATAATTATTTTGAAATATTACTTAAAATACAAGCATACTATATATAAAACTTGGCATGGTGGTCCATGCTTGCAATCTCAGTACTTGGGAGGTAGAGACAGAGTTCAAGGTTCTGTGTAATGAGTTTAAAGCTAAACTGAGCTGTAGAAAACAGCAAATTCTATGAGACAATAATTCTTCCTCATACAGATTATACTTTGCAGAACTGTTGACTTCTTTAATAGTTAAGTTATTTGTTTATGAATTTTAGTAAGGAACATAGGAATGTAGCTTTAATAAATTCAGTTCTACTTTGTGTCAAAGAGATCACTGTTTCTGTGGACACCACAATTATTTTTCTTCTTTTCTTTAATAGCGCTTATACACTGAAGCTTGGGATAACGACAAGAAAACCATCCATGTCATGCCTGACACACCAGAAATCATGCTGGCTAAACTCAACAGGATAAACTACAGTGATGTGAGTGTCCAGAGAAGGAAAATGAGGAACCAAAATGCTTCTCTTAGTTAAATGCTTTAACTAATTCATTACCTACCGTATGACTGACATTGTTGGCCAAAGAAATAGTTCACTGTTGATTTAATCTTGAGCTTTGTGGTGGGTCCACAAAGAAGGCCAGCCCTCAGTAATCAGTCAGGAAGTGACTTATGGGAAATTAATCTACCAGGGCTACTCCTGTCAAACCTTCCCTTGGGTTAGTCATGGGTACAAGGTCCCTGTTGTCAGCTGCCACAAGTGTGGTCCTGCATCTGCAGATTTATCCCTGGCTTAAAGTTACTCAAAACACTATACCTCTTCTGAAAGTGTATCAAGTTTTTTGTTAACATTTCATGAATCATATGAAACAATTTACATAGATTTATGTTGTATTTTGTTTCATAAGTAACCTGAAGATTATTTACAAATATATAGGATGTTCAGGTAAGGGAGGCCATGTCTGTAAATCCAAGGACTCAGAAGGAAAGCTGAGGCAGGAGGACCATGAGCATGCTCTGGGCTACTTAGCAAGGTCCAGGACAACCTGAGATTTTTCAAGACTTGGAAATGGAGAGATATACTGAGAGGTGTGCTTGGGCTCCTACCCCCATTTATATAAGGGGATTAGATGTCAAAGGACTTTGTGTGGGACAAGAGCTCTTAAAACAAACCCTTTTCTGGCACTGAGGTAAAACTTTTTTATTTTCAGTGAGTTCCTATGCTCTTTCTCTGGTTTTCATTTGGTATCACTGTAGGTTCATCTGGTCATCTTTATCTGGACCAATATTTTTATAATGACAATGACTCCAAATCAATCATGTTCCACTATAGTAGCCCGCATGTACTGGGTTTTTCCAAAAACAAAAAACCAGCAACAACAAAAACATATTCCATTTTAAAAATACTTTTCTTATTCTTTCTCCTTTCATATGAAGATGGCCTTTTTAATGTTCTGAGGCACGAGTAAGTGCTGGGTTTTTATATGTGCTCCTTTGGGAAAATAAAGTTTCTTCAACCGAATGTTGATGGACCTCCAAACATTTTTTTAGCTTTCCCAGTCAAGAAAGCCTGGTTTCAAACACAGGCCTGGGAATCCGTGGGCTGGGAAACACGCTATGCAGGCTATGAAGTTACCAGAGCAGTTAGGGGACTCATTTCGGTCACTGAAATGAGGACATAAAGAAAATGAACAGAAATCAGCTTCATTTCCTCTGAAGGGGGCGGTAACTAAGGACTCTCTCCACAGAAACTCTACAAGCTGTCTCTGGAAGAGGCCAGGAGGCAAGGATACGATTTGCGCCTCGATGCCATTCCCATTCGATCAGCGAAGGCATCAAGAGAGATTGCCAGTGATGTAAGTTGGTTGTTTTTAAAGACACATTTCTTTCTTTAAAACGGTTGTAGGCTGGAAGCTTTCAGGTGTTCCTTGCTAGAACTTGCTTACAGCTCCAACTTTCATCTTCCTTTGGTGGCTCCCCTCTAACCCAAAGTTAAAGGTCGGAAGGGGTGGGTGGTAAGGGAACTGACCCCTGCCCATTATGCCTATTCATCGGGTAAAGATGGCCAGTTTTTTAAAAACAGAATTATTTTAAAGACCTACTGGCTTGTTTGTTTCATCTTGTTTTCTGGTATCAGGGATGGAACGCAGGGTCTTGCTTATACTAGGTAATGACTCTGCCACCAAGCTGTGTCCCAATCCTTTTATTTTTGAACCTCAGAAATTGAGCAGTTGTTAATCCAGGTGTTACCTGACTTTGCAGGTAAATGTACCAATGTGGGTGTGGTCTTTTTCCTGTGGCATCCACATATTTGCTGTGGCAAGAAAGAAGTCTCAATAGAGGACAGGGTGGATGGTGGGCATGGTTTAAAGTCATTTCATCCTGAGTAACTCTCAGTGAACTTCTCTTGTAAGAAGCCCCTAATGATAGCCAACAGACTGTGAAGCAAGTGGGCCTTCTCAGTATTCATTCACCTGCTCTCTCATTTTCTGTACACAACAAATGCCTTCAGAGAGAGTTACTCTGGGCATGCTTGAAATACAAACTCTTTCTCTGTACCAATCCCAGACCCTACTCTCATTCTCCCTTCAATCATCACTGTGTTCTCAGCTGCTGAGCCGGGATACCCTATCTCTGACTCTCAGTAAAGTGGACCACGACACATTACTTTTGACCTTGAAAAGTAGATTGATTCTAAATCCCAAGGCATGAGTCTCCTGGCAAAACTTCAGTAATGTTGACAGGCTAGTAAGGAGAATAATTCCTTGACACGTAAACTCTACCTAAATTTTATGCATATACTTGACCAAGGAACACATCCCATGGTCTAACAACAAGAGAAATATTCTAAACTAATCTTAATGTTAATGGTTTTAAAAAAAAAAACCTGTATCTTTACTTCTTAAGGAATTCAGTGTACAGTGAGTAGTATAGTCTAGAGAAAGGAGTAAAACAAAATACAAGAAGCTCTGCAGTCCGGGTTTTGCCTTGCTACAAACATGGACCATGGCCATCAGGATCCTGTTTTATTAACAGGGCGGGTAATGACCATTTCTGTGCTGCTTGATAGCAGTGGAGTAAATACACAGAAGTGGTATATGTTCTTTCCTGCTACAAACATGGACCATGGCCATCAGGATCCTGTTTTATTAACAGGGCGGGTAATGACCATCTCTGTGCTGCTTGATAGCAGTGGAGTAAATACACAGAAGTGGTATGTGTTCTTTCCATCAGATTGACATACCTTTCTCTTCCTTCAGTACAAATACAAGGAAGGCTACCGCAAACAGCTGGGCCACCACATTGGGGCTCGGAACATCAAGGACGACCCCAAGATGATGTGGTCCATACACGCGGCCAAGATCCAGAGTGACAGGGAGTACAAGAAGGACTTTGAGAAGTGGAAGACCAAGTACAGCAGCCCAGTGGACATGCTGGGGGTGGTGCTGGCCAAGAAGTGCCAGATCCTTGTAAGCGACATAGACTACAAGCATCCTCTCCATGAGTGGACGTGCCTGCCTGACCAGAATGATGTCATTCAGGCACGGAAGGCCTATGATCTCCAGAGCGATGTGAGTGGGTATAATGTTCTTCAGCCACATATGTTCTAATAGTGTAGTGGGGGATACTAAATTATCAGTGTTATAGAATTTGGGGGATGTCAAATAGAACCCATGAACCATTCTCAAGACAGTGTTATAAAAATCATAAAATAAGCATTGGACCAAAGGAAAGCAATCATATTGAGAATGATTATGAAAATATCATGTGAAGAACATGAATATTTTAAATGATTTATTTAATTTTATTTTTGTGCATTGGTGTTTTACCTGTGTATATGTCTGAGTGAGGGTGTTGGATCCCCTGGAACTGGAGTTACAGACAGTTATGAGCTGACATGGGGTTGCTGGGAACTGAACTCCAGGCAGGCCTTTGGAAGAACAACCAGTGCTAATAGTTGCTGGACCATTTCTCCAGAGCACTGAGCATGAATATTTTAAGAAATATGCAACATCTACAAGAATACAATAGTGTCTACAACATCTGTTGCTTACTAAGACACATGTACTATTGATACTTCTGTAATCTGCTTGCATACTTTTACTTGCACAAATACTGTTTCAGTTAGATGTTAATAAAAACATGGATGATAGATTAATTCCGTCTGAGCTCATCAATGTCAGGTTAAGTATTCCTGATCTAAATTAAACTGGTTTTCCAAGCAGATTGATTATAGGATCCTTTTCCTCCCACCCCCTTTTTCTATGAAACATCAGTAATAATTTGTGAATGAACATTTAGGAATGCAGATTTTGACCAATTTTTTTAGGAAAATGAAAAAAATTATAGTGACCTAAAACTAAAAGAGACACTTCTGTTGCCAACAGTAGACAACCTGTATCCTCTCAGACATCCCCTTATTGGCATAGTCAATTCTTGTTTTGACTAGACTCTTTAACTAAATAATTGCTTTGGAATACGAGTAATGATATTTTTTAAAGCTCGTTTAAAACTATAAAAATAAAATGGCTGCCCTTCTTTGTATGAAAAGTTCTCCTATAGCTTATTGTTTGAATTAATTCAGTGAGTAAAATGAATTCCAAGACAAGCACAAAGACTCAGACTAAATACGAGGGAGATAAGATTCTGGAGCACATACATTTGACAGCATATGAAAATATTACTCCTATTTGCACAAGAACGAATATTTATTCATGAAACTCTCTGTGAAGGCCACTGCTAAACAAGAGGGGATCCCACTGTGTTTGAACAGGATTATTTCCACACAGGGACTCGTGGGCATCACATCAGACAGCAAGCGCCTTGCTCTACAAGTCAGACAGTGATTTCCTCAGAGTTGTTTTGTACCACTGAAATCAAATGTTGATGAGGTTCTGTGGCGCTTAGAAAAACAGCACATACTAGCCAACTTCAGGGATGAGGATATAAACCATATTTAACAAGGATGGGCATTCCGAAAATTGTCCACAAATAAGACTTAGTAGTTATTTGTATACGTTCTGTCAAAGTCAGATGCCAGGGTGACTAGGTGATGTCTGAAAGTTTGACACTTTCTTTTCAGGCTGTGTACAAGGCTGATCTTGAATGGCTGAGAGGCATCGGATGGGTCCCCATTGGCTCAGTTGAGGTCGAGAAGGTGAAGAGAGCAGGTGAAATCCTGAGTGACAGGAAATATCGCCAGCCTGCAGACCAACTAAAGTTCACATGTATTACAGACACCCCAGAAATTGTCCTGGCAAAGAATAATGCCATCACTATGAGTAAGGTAGGTCCCTAGTGGTTTTCTGCCAGGTCTCCTAGGAACGTGGCCTATGGTGCTGGAAATGAACCAATGAGCCAGGGAGCAACAGTCAGGAAAGGGGCTACTTCCTCAGCCTCCTGAAGAATGACTGACTGCAGGAGTTCTAGCTAGCTCCCTGTGCTCTTCCCCAACTAGGCCCTCCATCCATGTATACATGTGAAAGCCAAGCCTGAAGTGATCTCCTACACCAATGCACATGCCCTCTGACCTGCCCTGAATGGACCACTGGCCCAGCTGGAGCAGACACAGGGCTCTCGTTTTCTTGGTCCATGTTTCATGCAACAGCTTAGTTGTCTCTTTTGCTCTGCTGACTTGGGCTGTGAAAATCCACTTCTGAAACTGAGTTGTTATCGTTGCTTGCCATATTAGGACATGAAATAGAAGATGATTTTCTACAGAGTCCCATCTATCTGCTTATCCTTTATCAAATCAGTAGGTAAATTAACATTTCATCGTATTGAACCTATGTGAATTTTCCTAACCCTGCCTAGAAGTCTTTCAGTCATTCTGGAAATGAGAGAGTTCATAGAATAAAACTCCACAAACGATTTTCACCACACCATACCCAGCTAGGACAACAAGAACACACAGAGACACAGAGACACACAGGGAGACAGAGACAGTCTACTCACTCAAGGCATTTTACATATTTTAATCTCTTAATAGTCACCCAAAGATATTGTTATCCACTTTTAGGCAGGACTGTGAAGAGTACACAGCATTCTCAAGAGCATTCAGCTTTATCCTGTGGCTGACTTCTCTGTATGGGATCTCTGCTAAATTGCAGATGTGTAACCCAATGCCCCTCCAGAAGTTTGATGAGGAAGATCAGAATTTCACTTGGTGAAACCAATTTATAATTAGACCATTGTATTGGTCTACGAGAGCTCTAGGGCCATGTTCTAGTTGTTCCAATGTTGCCATGTTTTACTGATTACTACCCAACAATCACTACACTAACTACACTAGTTTTACCTACTACACTTTATTTGTAGTAAAATTAGTGACATTTGACCCTAACTGTAAGGTTACTGGCCTCCGCAGAACGTTTTATTCTCCTTCTCCACAGCATTTGTACACAGAAGCTTGGGATGCTGACAAAGCCTCCATCCATGTCATGCCAGACACCCCTGAAATCCTGCTGGCTAAGAGCAATTCTGCCAACATCAGCCAAGTAAGAGATATCTGTGGGTGTTGCTTAAGCCTTCATAGAAACCATTAAAATAATTTTCCACCTTAATAGTGTCTTCTCTGGGAGTGGCCTGCTGGCTTTCCAAAACAGTTCCATTTTCTGTTGTGTTTTACCTTCTACCTAGAAACTATATACCAAGGGATGGGATGAGTCAAAGATGAAGGACTATGACCTGAGAGAGGATGCTATTTCCATCAAAAGTGCCAAGGCCTCCAGGGACATTGCCAGTGATGTGAGTTCCCTCCCTTTAGATCTATGCTTCCCGTTGTACTGAACATCCAACAGTCTGGCTAGTGGACCACTTTATAATTGCTTCTGTGTGCATTTCCCCAGACCTTTCCCCTTGTTTTGCAGAGAGTACATTTTGGGATTAAATTTGCTACAAGGAAAGTTTTCAACAATAAGGATCATTACATGTCAATCAGTATAGTCTTTTAAATTTAATTTATTCCATATTGTGCATGTGTGCCTGCATGTATGCCCATGCAACATGTGATTATTATGTTCAAGGAGCCCTGAAGAGGGCTGCAGATCCCCTAGTGAACTGGCATGTAGGTGCTGGAAATAATACCTTGTCTTCTGGAAGAGTAGCCAATACTCTTGACCACTGAGCCAGTACTGAGCCCCCTTGTTTTCATGATAGCATAAAAATGTAAATATTGTACTGGGCAGTCAGGAAGCTGAGGTTAGAAATTCTTATATATTTTATGTGACTTAAACTTGTTTTTTTTTGTAAACCTGTTTCTGGCATTTTAGTACAAATATAAGGAAGCCTATGAAAAACAGAAGGGCCACCACATTGGAGCCCAGAGTGTTGAAGACGATCCCAGGATCATGTGTGCTATGCACGCAGGGAAGATTCACAGTGACAGGGAGTACAAGAAGGAATTCCAGAAGTGGAAGACCAAGTTCAGCAGCCCAGTGGACATGCTGGGCTTGGTGCTGGCCAAGAAGTGCCAGACCTTGGTCAGCGATGTTGACTACAGAAACTACCTACACCAGTGGACGTGCCTGCCTGACCAGAATGACGTCATCCAAGCAAAGAAGGCCTATGATCTCCAGAGCGATGTGTGTAACATCAACTTGGGGAAAGGGGATGAAGGAGGTGGGAATATCTGTTAGTTGTTCAATCAGGGCCCCTGAGCATAGATGTACGGCCTATGTACAACCCAGGGAAGAATCATTCACACTGTTAACATCTTCATAAACAGCCCTACTGAGGCCATATCTTTTCTTTCCAAACATTTTTTTTCATGTCATTTGTAATTTCTAGCAAATCAAACAGATGCAATGAATCTGAACATTTAAGAATAATTATCACCAGCTCCAAAACACTAAACAATATATGAGTCATTTATCACAGGATTAAAATGGAAAGAGATTCAACAAAAGTTCCCTTTAAATCTTTTCAATTACATAATTGTTTTAAAAGTTCTAATAATTATATTGTGGCATTCATAAATACTATTAATATAGAAACCAGAAATAACTTTGCTTTTACAAATGACTTTTGTCAGACGTATAAAAAAACCCCTGAATCCTGTGAGAACAAAGTTCTTCCTTGTGAAGAACCAACATTCTCCTGCTTCTTGCCTCTTTCCTAAAACCCTTGGGTTTTCAGCTGGGGGGGGGGGCATGTTTAACATTCAGAACACTTCTCTATGACATCTTGGCAGAGTGTGTATAAAGCAGATCTGGAATGGCTGCGTGGCATTGGCTGGATGCCAGAAGGCTCCGTAGAGATGACCAGAGTGAAGGGGGCTCAGGACCTTGTGAATGAGAGACTGTACAGGACACGACCGGAAGCCTTGAAGTTTACCTCCATTGTCGACACTCCAGAAGTTGTCCTGGCAAAAGCCAATTCTCTGCAAATGAGTGAGGTAAGAGCCATCCAGCTACTGAGCTCCCGTGTTTCTGAACACAGTGTTCAGACGATGATAGATAAAACTGAGGGAGCAGACTGTTTCTTCCAAAGGATCCATTGAAGGTACAAGTCTGAGGGTCTCTTGACTAGCTTAATGCAGTCACCTTGAAAGTAGAACTCTGATTACCAGTTCTGAGGCATGGGGCATGACAACTGTATAATGGTGTAGCATTGCATGAGTCAAGCTTTCCAGAGGGATCTATCTACCCGATGTTTGTGTAGAAAAAGTGATTGCAGCTTTAAGAAATTGGCTCATGTCCTTACACAGGCTGGCAATTCTAGAATCTGCAAGATAGATGAGCAGGTTGGAGACCCAGGGGAAAGTGACTGCTCCATGTCACGAGTGGTCTGCTTGACAGAGTTCCTTCTCAGTGGGGGAAGTGACAGTATCACAGCCTTCAACTGATGAATGAGGCCCATCCACACAGGGAGGAGCATCTTGTGTTACTTGAAGTCTACCGAATAGTGTCAGGCTGTGTGCCTAAGTACCACAGCTTATTCAAATCAAAGGATCAAATTAGCCATTATAAGGACATAAAGGAAACATTTGTATTTAAACCAAACTGTTGCCAACACTCAATGTTTCAGATACCCATTCTCTGCTGCTGAGTTAAAGTGGTATTTCCTTTTTGTCCACAGCGGCTGTATCAGGAAGCATGGAATAAGGATAAAACCAACATCAGCATCCCCTTGGACACTCCAGCGATGCTGCAGGCCCAACTCAATGCTTTGCAGATTAGCAATGTAAGAGGAATGAGCATGGAGTGCAAAAGTATCTCCTAGATAATGAGTAATGCCCGTGGATTTTAGTGGTGTATTTTTCCTTAGCGTCCATAGATGGCCGTTCTGTCTTTCATGAGGTTAGCATAGTGGCATGGCTGAGGGCCTAGACTATACACGTTCTCCCTCCAGCCTTGCAGCCATCTCTCCATAGCCAATGTCAGTGACTTAATTACTTATGCGTTCCTGGAAATAATTAAATCCTGGGCAAGCACCCCCTTGCTCAACAGCATCTATTGTCAGGTCTTCCTATAATATCTTTTTGTTTGACATCCCAAAGTAAAGTAATAGATAAGGGAGATTTTCAGTTGTGTTCAAAGAGCAAGAGATAATGTCACATTCCCTCATCAAAAAGCTCCTGAGCTTCGGGCAGTGGTGGTTCACACCTTTAATCCCAGTTTGTGGGAGGCAGAGGCAGGCGGTTGGATCTTCGTAAGGTCAGCATGATCTCCAGAGTGAGTCCCAGGATACCCTGGGCTATACAACGAAACCCTGGCTCAAAAGAAGCAGGGGAGCAGGGAAGAGAAGAAAAGTAAGTTAAAGGGCCAAAGGGCAAAATGAATGGAACATCCTTGACAGGTCTTCCTGGACCGTAATAAAGAATCCCTGGCTTCACCATTCCATGTACTTGGGCAGGGAGATATTTTCCAACACACATCAAGTTGTGATGAAAACAGATGGGCAATCATTGATACTGCTAGATGCTTAGCTTTCAATTTTGCATCAGAGGTTTCCTCTACTACAAAGTAAACATCCAACAGCAAAGGACCCCAGAGATGAATGTCTTTTCTACACCACCTTGGGTCATGATGTATGTCTGATATGAGTCTGTCTTTATTTCCTAAACAAATCCGTGTTCTGGCCCACTAGAAACTCTACCAGAAAGACTGGGATGAAGCCAAGCAGAAAGGCTACGACTTGAGAGCAGATGCCATTGAAATCAAGCATGCCAAAGCCTCCAGAGAGATCGCCAGTGAGGTAACTTTCTTCTGTGTGCTTTGGGGTTTTCTCCTCTGTAAAACAAACGCTTTGTTTCCAGAATCTTGTTTTCCATTCATAATCTATACAATCACATCTTATCTTGGGCTAAAGACATTCTCTATTTAAAAATATTAAAAGGGATAAAAATTTTATACTTAAAATAAGCATGGTAGGTATAATTTCTGCATTATCAACAACAACAAAATATCATAAAAAATACTTTTAAATTTCTGGATGAAAATTCAGGAACCAATACAATGTCATTTTTATCCCCCAAATATTCTGGCATCCTTCACAGTATAAATGATGATCATGCCATACACCTCTTAAGACTTGAAATCATATTTTATATCAAATATTTTATGCTACATGCTTGTGTATAATATCTCCACAATGTTTTCAAGTTTGCTTCTTGCTAATTTAACATTTACCAGCAGTAATGTAATTATCCTCTAAACTGTTCCATGCTCCCAGAGCCAACATTTTAACACTCCTTCCTTAAACTAGGCATTCTGGCACATGTCTTTAATCCCAGCACTCAGGAGGCAGAGACAGGTAAATCTCTTGAGTTCATGGCTAGCCTGATCTACAGAGTGAGTTTCAGGGCAACCAGGGCTACACAGAGAAACACAGTTCAAAAACAAACTAACCAACCAACCAAAACAACAACAGACTACTTCTTCCTTTCTCTGAGCCCACTCTTGGACTTGTCCATACACATAGCTACTTCCTCCTCCTCATCCTCAGTTTCACCTCTTAACCACCCGTACCTTAAACCCAGTTTTCTCCCTTTGATCCAAATATTTCTAAGTTGTCTAAAAACAGTAAAGAAAAAGGCACCATATTCCCCCAAGTCTTATCAGGTAAAAGTTCTTGTCCACAGACATCTCCTGCTAGAAACCAGTGATCCTGATTTGTGAAAAATAATGTGTTTCTTCCCATTTCTAAAGTCATACCCATGAGTCTTCTCTAGCTGAGGTTCCCCCAGCACCCTGGGGTTCTGTCTGACTGAACCCTCCACCTGCCCAGCAATCTTACCCCCACTCCACTACCTTTCTTTTGAATTATAGGATGTTGTAGGATCTCTCTCACAATAGCACTAGGAGAATTTACTGTGATTGTAATTACCACTGTTTATTTTTGAATGCAAAAAAAAAAGCCTCATCATTTTGGTATAGATAAACCTCACACATCTGAAGCTCTCATAGTAGGTCTGGCAAATGGTGTTTGCTCAGAAATGTTAGGTTTTTTTTTTTTTTTACATTATTTTAATTTACCATAATGTTTTCTTCCTGATCTGTTCATCCACTTAAAATAGTCCTGATTTCTTTTAAACTGAAATAATGACTTCCAGTGTTGAGCCAATTTGCACAGAGATTAAGATTCTGAAATCACTTAAAAGTATAAATATTTTACTTGTTTTTTTTCTCCGATTTTTTTCTCACAATTTTAGTACAAATACAAAGAAGGTTACAGAAAGCAGCTAGGCCACCATGTCGGTTTCCGTAGCCTGCAAGATGACCCCAAGTTGGTATGGTCTATCCACGCTGCTAAGATCCAGAGTGACAGAGAATACAAGAAAGCCTATGAGAAGTCAAAAGGCATTTACAACACACCCTTGGACATGATGTCAATTGTTCAAGCTAAGAAATGCCAGGTCCTGGTCAGTGACGTTGACTATCGCAATTACCTGCACCAGTGGACGTGCCTGCCGGATCAGAATGACGTGATCCAGGCTAAGAAAGCCTACGAGCTGCAGAGCGATGTGAGTGTGTGTTAGCCACTAAGGAGATGAAATGTGTGCATTTAACTGTTGTATATGCTCCGGGGGCACCATATAGCAATCTTAAGACCCAAGGCATTCTGTATAGCCCATGGTAATAATAGAACCCATCCCAACATGAAGGATACTTGATATTGGCAGGATGCTATTTGCCAAGATTTAGGGGGAACAAAATCAGTCTTACTCTATGTAATCAAATAGAAAGTTTTGGTTTCCCTGTTCTGATCTTTGAATAATCTGATATCCACATTACAGAAACAGATAGAAGCATAAGGAAATATTAGTTTAATTCAAGTGACACATGTAGAAAATAATATGTAGTATTTACATACTATAATATTTACATACATCTAAAGGGCTCCTTCCCTAATATTCCTACAACTGTTATTCTTGTGGCTCATGAAAGACACCTTCAAGTACTAAGCACAAAATCTCAACCTGGTACAAAAACAAAACTATATGCCAGTGACATCTATGGTTCTAGCCATTGCTGTCCCTCATCCCACTGAGTGCCACTTGTGAACTATGCTCTGGTTCCCATGGGAGACCGTAGACTCCTCTTAAAGACAGGTGGCAGAGACATGCAAAGATTCAAGTTTAATCTAAATGATGCCAAGTTCTCCTGGCTAACCTACTGTGTGTCTCTCTCCTCCCTACTGTGTGTCTCTCTCCTTCATTTAGAATGTGTACAAGTCAGACCTGGAATGGATGAAGGGTATAGGATGGTTGACGGAAGGTTCTGTGGAGGTGATGAGGGTGAAGAATGCTCAGAATCTTTTGAATGAAAGGTTGTATCGTATAAAGCCTGAAGCCTACAAATTCACGAGCATTGTCGACACTCCAGAGGTGATCCTGGCGAAGACCAATGCTCTGCAAATCAGCGAGGTAAGCTGGTGTGGTTGTTTTCAAGACAAATCTCAATCAAGGGGAATTCAGTTTGTGAACTTCAAATCACCAGTATCACAGGAAGAAAGGTCTGGGGCACAGCTGGGTCCAGATGTTCATAGTCAGTTTGCCAACTCTGCCAAGACAACTGAGCCCAGATTCTAACACACATTTTTTTAATTGCATTTGCAGATGCAAAGTGAAATGCTGCTTAATACTTTACTCATAATATCGTCACCTATTTATGGCTATTTAATCAGGACATAGAAGTCCCAGGGCAGTTCCATCTTCAGACATGACAGTTACTTTGGCTAAGAAAGCAAAGGTCTAATTAGTATTATATGTTATCAGAATTTCTATAATATAGACTTAAGAGTCACATGATTAGATTAGAATTTTTATTACCATATTGAAATTTATATTGTATTATATGTGAATTATTCATGAAGTTATTTGATATTTGTAAATAAAAATACTATATATATATATATATATATATATATATATATATATACACACATACACACACACACACACACACACACATATGGACCAGTCAACAGTGACTTTTAATTTAAAACAGAATGTATGTGGTTAATGACGTTCTAATCTGCCATACTGTTGTTCACATTTACCAGCCATTGTACCGTGATGCCTGGGACAAGGAGAAGGCTAACGTGAATGTGCCGGCCGACACGCCTGTGATGTTGCAGTCCAAACTGAATGCCATTCAGATTAGCAATGTAAGACTCTCTAGGATGTGGTTCACAAAACTCTGTCTACCAAACCTTTCCTTCCTGTGTCTCTGACAAAAGTTGGGCAAAAAGCACGGCCCTTTTATTTCTAGTTTTTAAGACCCTAGAAGTTTGTATGTCTTTCTCCACTTTTTATAGTGTAGACATATATCCTTGTTGGAAAGGCCTTGTTGAAAAGGCGATGGTTTCTCAAAGCTAAAACAAAAATGTAACCTAAAGGTGTTTATGGTGCAATACTTGGTTTTCCACCCCCTTTAAATGCCACAAAATGTAAAGTTTTCTGATTTTTATTTCATCGTATTTACTGTCTCTGAAATTTGTCATAAAAATTATTGGAGATTCCTTTGACTACAAATCACTGAAAATGCATGTGAAATCAATTTCCATGTGAAACTTATCTGTCTTATAAATCTTAAGGAGATTCGTGTACAGCAGAACTGTTAGCAGGAGTTCATTTTCTACGACCCTGTAACATAGGGTTTTATTGTCAGTATAAAATGCCAGTTACTGCTAATAGCTATTCTTGATCGGTGATGCTGACTCCGCAGCTCCCTCTTCAGACTTACTGTGGCATTGCAATCCCCATTTGCAGAAACACTATCAGAAGGCTTGGGAAGATATCAAGATGACCGGTTATGACATTCGGGCAGATGCCATTGGGATCCAGCATGCCAAGGCTTCTCGGGATATTGCCAGTGATGTAAGAGCACTTCCTTGTCTAGGTTCAACACACTGACCTGTGAACACATAGGGGGTTTGACTTAATTCTTCAGAGATTAGAATAGAATGCCAATATTTTTTTCTTAGCATATTACTTTAAAATTCCAAGTTTCAGGACAACGTGTTCAGTGCTTTGTGAAGGTCCCTCCACATGCACCTCATTGTACAATTTCTATATTTATACACAAAATTTCTCCTCACTCCCAAATCTTTTCAACATAAGTTTATTTATAAGAACATACATTTGCTGGGTTAGTGAATATTGGAAATTCTTTTACCCTGAGGTGTGTCACATGCTATTTGCGAATAATTTGAGGCAGTATAGGGACAAGTACTTTTAGTACTGAAATTTATTTTACTATGATAGACATGTTGATTATCCTCCACGTTATACATATAAAAGCCATTTTTCAAAAATCAGTTTTCAGTTTCAAAATAACTTGAAGCAATTGATTCCATTTAAAGTGACAGAGAGGGCTGGAGAGATGGCTCAGTGGCTAAGAGCACTGACTGCTCTTCCAGAGGTCCTGAGTTCAAATTCCAGCAACCACATGGTGGCTCACAACCATCTGTAATGAGATCTGATGCCCTCCTCTGGTGTGTCTGAAGACAAAGACAGTGTACTCAGATACATGAAATAATTAATCTTTCTTTTAGTGACAGGGAGTTCATGGTTGTAGTTGTTTATAACAAAATATCATAGCTAACAGGGACTGAACTCTGGGGGTTGCTGGTGAGGCTTAAAGGGAGAGATGTCCAGGAGACAGGTCTGATCTTTAGTGCTCTTAGAAAGCAAATTGATATAACAAACAGTGCAAAAAAAAATTACAGTGTAAACTTAGAGGGAAATGGTGTCTAGAATAAAGGTGACCCAAGGGAGGCAGGATCCTTGTCAGTGGAGAAACACTGTCTGTAAGAAAAGCAAGCATGAGAAACCTGATCTTTTTTCTTGTGCTCACATCTCCCAGTATCTGTACAAGACTGCTTATGAGAAGCAGAAAGGCCATTACATTGGGTGCCCCAGTGCCAAGGAAGACCCGAAACTGGTCTGGGCAGCAAATGTATTGAAGATGCAAAATGACAGACTGTACAAAAAGGCCTACAATGATCACAAGGCCAAGATCTCCATCCCAGTGGACATGGTGTCCATCAATGCTGCCAAGGAGGGCCAGGCACTAGCAAGCAATGTGGACTATCGGCAGTACCTGCACCAGTGGTCTTGTTTTCCTGACCAGAATGACGTGATCCAAGCCAGGAAAGCCTACGACCTACAGAGTGATGTAAGTGTCCCCCAGAAAGAAGTCCTTCCATGGCTTGGCATTCTTACACCCACCAATGCTCCCGAAAGCCCAACTCTCTCATGTCCAGCACGCCCCTTTACTATTTTGTCAGCGTTATCGATGGACTATGCTGTGGCTAGATTTGTTTGGGAAATTCAAATTTTCACTGATAAGGTGCTACCAGAATTTTTTCTGGAGATTTGCTGAGGTGTTTTAACACTTACGGTTTGTTCGATGAAGGAATCACCATGGTTATTCAGCTATATCATGAAGAAAAATAGAGCTGTCTTCCTTAGAATTAATTCCAAAGATTGGGGACCTGCTCTAAACTCACCTATTTCCCTGAACAAAATGCTCTTGGCATCAGAGTGCTTATCTTAGCCAAAACAGTTTTAGATTTATTCATATGCCAATTCAATTTTTCTAAAAATGATAGATTCTATAAGGTTATGGGTTTCTTTTTAAATGATTTACTTGTTCATCTTATGTGTATGGGTGTTTTGTGTGCACATATGTCTGCACACTATATGTGTGCCTGGTGTCCACAGAGGCACTGAGACTAGAGTTATACACAGTTTTCAGCTGCCAGGGGGTGCTGGAATTGAACTTGTGTCCTCTGGAAGAACACCAATCACTCTTAACCACTGCTCCATCTTTCCAGCCCAAGGTTATATATGTCTTGTGTAGATCTTCTTTTAGTTCTCTGAACTTGGCTTCCTTATACTTCAAAAGATGCATATTAAATGGTGAATGAGCTGTTAAAGGGAGTATGCCTGTAAGTGATTTGAGTGGCATGGTGGCTTGTTTTATGCTGCATAGTATATTGAGGCGTGTATTTAAATCACATTGTTTAAAACTGGGACAAGGAACTGTGAGTTTTGGAGTTGTCTTATGTAAATGCTGCAGTGAATGACGTCATCCTTTGGAGATTTTCTAGTATCTTCAGTCTCTTACTCCCTCTTGACATTTGAGTCCCATAGCTAGTTATTAAAATACCATTTCTAATCAATGGTTTTTATATTAATTGCTGGTGTTTTAAAAGTAGAACAGTTTAAACTGCTTAACTTTTATATGTGGCGTAATAATCAAGAATGTGACAGATCCCAGTTGGAAGAGAGAAACCATCTTATAAGATAAAGAAAAGCCAAGTGAGGCCAAAATTGTGTAGTTGGTTTTGAATTCTTAATTATCCTTCTAAAAATACTTATTCAATACACCATGAGCCAGGCATTGTATTAGCACAAAAGACATGATGGCAAATAGAGAATTAAGAGCAGGATGTGGCTCTTGGAGTGAGGGAGTTCACAGCGATGCAGAAATGCATGCTAACGGGCGTGCCATGAAAGTGGAAAGGCTCAGAACAGATGATCTGAGGCACTCTGCAAAAAGAAGTGGGACGTTCCTTGGGAGGAGTGCTGATTTTGCAGGTTTATGATGGTGGGGGGGGGGGGGGTCACAGAGACACTGAAAGATGGCCCATGTGATCAGTACAGAAGGAATGGGTGAAGGAGGTCAGAAGAGTAGGCGGTGGTAACAAGCACCAGATCAGAGTCCATGATGGTGTTCTTGATCCTGAGACCAGTGGGAGCTGTAGGAGGGGGATTTAGTGGTGGCAGATTTGAGCGGAGGACTTTGAAACGGTCCTTCTGGTTATGCAGAGAGCCAAGTATTACAGCATTGAAACTCCACATTGGCTAGCATAATGATCACCTAGGTATCAGTCAGAAATCATCCATGCATTCACCCAATGGGAGGGCTGCTTCGGCGCATGCGCATAGCTGCCTCAGTATAGAACCCTGGCACAGAAAAGATTTAAACAAAATGCTGCTGTGTGTGGGAGTAAAGGGGAACATTCTGGCGAGCATCCTTTTAAATTGTTATTTCTGAAGTAAGAACAATCAGAAAGAGATAATACTGCTTCTACATAACTGTGTCTTCTACCCCAGGCCATCTACAAGGCTGACTTGGAGTGGCTGCGTGGCATTGGCTGGATGCCAGAAGGGTCTCCTGAAGTACTGAGAGTCAAAAATGCCCAGGAGATCCTCTGTGACAGTGTCTACCGGACCCCCGTGGTGAAACTCAAGTATACAAGTATTGTGGACACACCCGAAGTTGTCCTTGCTAAATCGAATGCTGAAAATATTAGTATTGTGAGTCACTATTGTTTTTCTATGTATTGAGATAGAATTCAAGCTATAAATCATAATGAATAATACCTGGGCCATCTACCTTTAAGAAAAGTATCAATCCGTGTAAGCAGCTTTGATAGTACAGTTTTGGTTTTGAATGTTTTTAAGACCTAAAATATTAATACAGAGTACTAATAATATTCTTACAAACTATGAGTAACTTATGTGCAAAATAAATTCAAAAAACCCTCACCATAACCCTGTATTAAGAGAACCCTGACAAAGATAACCCGATTAGACACATCCTCCCCAAAACAATAGTGACAAGTAGTTCACTGAAACTAGGAAAATTATAGGCCACCAACTGATTTCTGTTATTTTCTGGTTCCTTCCACAGCCAAAATACAGAGAAGTTTGGGACAAAGATAAAACTTCCATCCACATAATGCCAGACACACCTGAAATTAACCTCGCTCGAGCTAACGCTCTTAATGTGAGCAATGTAAGTATCGAAACAGACTCTGTGTTGCTCAGAAAGTCACTTGGTTGGTGCCTCTTTATGACCGGGGTATATCTGTGTAGCCAATGGCGGGTGAAGATTCCTTGCTGCCAGCACTTGGCCAAAAGTGAGGAGCAGAGCAGAGCCCTGGCCCTAAAGCTTAGTAACCCAGCCAGTTACTGTGGGCCAGTAGCCACAGGACAAAGGGCAGAGGAGAGAATAAAGAAATGCTCAGGCTAGAAAAGGGACACAGTGGAAGGCTCAAACTTAAAATATTATTCGCAAAAAAATATGTGGGTTAGTTGCAAAACCCAGATCATGAGAGATTTCTTACCAAAAAAAAAAAAAAAAAATAGAAATCACCAAAATCGACTCTAGAAATTTTTAGAAAACACATAGCAACAAAACGTTTTTTTTAAACTGTTTAGCCATCTAGTGCCAAGGTCCTTCTAGTAATTTCGTAAGATTCCTTAAGAATTATAGGTGATCAACTACTGGCAAACCTCATGCAGAAGGGAGGCTGTCATAGACATCAAAGCTTTCTACAGATTGATCCTCAAATGGGAACTGCTGAGCAATAACAACAGAAAACTGTGAGATGTTAATAAGTCAGCATCTTCAGATGATAGGATGTGAGCAAGGATCCAGGAATAACAAGGGGTCCCATGCCAGAAACCTAAAGATACAGTAACGCATACAAAAAAAACAAAAAACAAAAAAACAAATTTAATAAGTCAGCATCTTCAGATGATAGGATGTGAGCAAGGATCCAGGAATAACAAGGGGTCCCATGCCAGAAACCTAAAGATACAGTAACGCATACAAAAAAAACAAAAAACAAAAAAACAAATTTAATAAGTCAGCATCTTCAGATGATAGGATGTGAGCAAGGATCCAGGAATAACAAGGGGTCCCATGCCAGAAACCTAAAGATACAGTAACGCATACAAAAAAAAAACAAAAAACAAAAAAAAAACCAAAACCAAAAACAAAAAAAAACATGTGTACCTTATTATATTTTAAAAGATATGACAAAATTTAATATCCATTCTTGTTCTTTAATAAAGCCCTAGTAAAATGAATAAATTAAGATAATTTAGATGTGTCATTCAAAACCTATCTGAAAGCAAAGCCCAGTTCATCCTCTTGAGCCTTTGATGTTAAGCCAGGACTGAAATAGGGCTGTTTGCTCACAGCACCGACTTGACATTTAACTAGGTGATTGAGTAAAACCTCTCATTGATGACACGTGAGGAGGAATGAGAACTGAAAGCTGGAAAAGAGACCAAATTATTCTCTGTAAAAGCTGTGCTTAAACCCACAAGAGAACAAAGAAGGGCCACTAGCTAGTGTGACTGATTCACTAGCCACACACTTCAAGACAGGGGCATGAGAGATGCCATCATAACCCAGAAATTGTCTGTGGGTAGAACAAGTATGACCCATTAAAAGGGGGTACCTAGTGCAATCTTTCCGATCGGAAACCTCACACTTATTTAAAAAGATACATCTTTGTGAGGGGATGAGTCAGCTAAGCAAAGACCCCTCTCCATTGTATTCAGCTCTGTCAGCCCTGCTGCAGTGAGCTGCATGAAGCGGAATGTTCTGGAACTTAGGAGAACAGCACAACTGGAGAACACTGTGGGAGCCTTGGGGATTGGAGATTCCCAGTATCAGTGTCACAGTGTAGGACGCTCTTGGGGAATTTCTCTACCACAGCAAAGGCCCTTCTTCCATTCAGTTCATAGCCATTTTGTCAGAGTTTTAGAAAATCACACCTGCTTGTTTTTGGATGACAGAGTTCTCATGGGACAATTCTAGAACCCTATTGTGAATATCATGGTTGCAAATTAGCAGAGTCTTCAAAGTTGTGGGGAATAATGACAGCAGCTCACATTGCAGAGAATTAAATGCCTCGTTACAATGCAAACCACAATGTACACTGTCTTTTCGAGGATCATTACTATCATGATAACTGATAAGGTCTGCTATTCACAGCCATGTCCATCAGACCAGTGGTTCTCAGCCTGTGGGCTGTGACTCCTTTATAGTTGTACATCGGATAATCTGCATATCAGATATTCACATCATAACCCGAAACAGTAGCATAATTACAGTTAAGAAAGAGCAACAGTAGTTTTATGATTGGGGATCACCACTGCATGATCTGTAGTAAAGGGTAGCAACATTAAGAAGGTTGAAAACCACTGATGAAGAAAGTATACCTTCTGCACAGCAAAAATCATTATATGAGATTTTATGGATAGCAAAGCAAATTCAGCTTAAAGGGACTCAAACTGTATTGGTAAAATAGTGATTTTTTTCTTTAGTTAGATAGGGAAGTTGAAACTTTTAAAAGTTTGGAAATCTGTCTTTGTTCTCAGAGTTATATGGTGAAGAAATCAGATCTTGTGTCCAGGTTTGTTTTAGTTCATTGACAGAAATTTATTTGATCTCATAAACAAGAAAGAATAAAAATGTAATATGAAAATAAATATGAAAAGCTAAAGACAAAAGTAAGGTTAAAGGTAATATGGTGACATTTACATGAAGTGTGGTGTAGAAAAATATATTTAAATATGGAGAACACTTTTTTCTCTTTATAGAAAGCAAGTCAATTTTTAAACTAGACCCACCCAAAATTTAAACAAAAATCTTAAATGAAAATTCATATAGCACTTAACCATACTTACACATATAAAATTCACCTAAGGACTCAGAGATGCCAAATTCAGGGCAGGATTGATAAGACACTGCCGTGTTTTTATTCCCTGTGGGGTCCCATGCAGATCAGTAGAATTTTAAAATTATATGTTTAAATTACAGTCATTTCTGAATCTTTCTACCATGGTTGATGTAGAATGTAGACACTAAGATGTGTGTGATTCATGTATGTCTCAGGCACTTACTGGCCAAATGCCATCACTTTTGATGTATCACATTCCTTAACGATTCGAAGAAACATGTAATGGAGACTCTGGACTATCCTTTGCTGTAACCTCTCATCATAGTTCTGGTCATCTGACTTCTAGAGTAGAAAACAGAAGCCTTGTAAGAAGTGATAAGTTACTACCTTATTTCAATTGTTTGTAACACCAAAAATATATATCTCCAGTTATATATTATGTATATTTTATATATGTATATATAGCCAGTTGTACTTATCAGATATGGTATCCTTGAACAGTGTGCACTATCAGTCATAGAAGAGTAAAAAGTTTACATTGGAAAGAACAAATTCAAAAGTATAAAGCCTCTGTGATTGTAAAAACATCAAAGTTGAGCTGAGGGCAGACAATAAACTTATATCACTGCTATACACTGACACTAAAAAGGGAAATGAACCAGGCCTTGGATGGCCACATGTCGGCTGTGATTAATGTCAACAAGAAAGATACCTAGTTGGGTTTGGGTCTTTGACTGTAGACACCATTTCATGTCTCAGAGTGTTGATGTAAATTAGGAGAATAACTTCACCTCTTCCACCATTTCTCCTCTTCAGAAACTCTACCGTGAGGGATGGGATGACATCAAAATGAGCTGTGACGTCCGGCTGGACGCCATCCCCATCCAGGCTGCCAAGGCCTCCAGGGAGATTGCAAGTGATGTACGTGAGCTTTTTATACCTTCAGGTGGTTCCCTCCCTGCAAATTCTTTGTGTGTGCATCCGAGGGCACGCTGTGACCCATTCTCTCTGCTTCTTATTCTCCAGTACAAGTACAAACTTGACCATGAGAAGCAGAAGGGACATTACGTGGGCACCCTCACAGCCAGGGATGACAACAAGATCCGGTGGGCCCTCATTGCTGGCAAGATTCAGAATGAAAGGGAGTACAGGCTGCAGTGGGCCAAATGGAAGACCAAGTTCCAGAGCCCCATGGACATGCTTTCCATCTTGCATTCGAAAAAGTGCCAGACGCTGGTCAGCGACATTGACTATCGCAATTACCTGCACGAGTGGACGTGCATGCCTGACCAGAACGACGTGATCCAGGCCAAGAAAGCCTACGAGCTGCAGAGCGATGTGAGTGAGGCTGTACTGTATCGTCTTCCCCTGACTGCCAGAAAGTTCACGGCACTAAGTGCCTTTGTCACCATTCCGTGCCTTTACCCAGCCAAGGGTCTGGTCCTTGCAGTATGACATCAGAACCAACAGCGTCAGGAAGTAGCCAAACTTCTTGTGAAGAAATGAGTGGCAGTATAAATGAGAGTAGGTCTTGCTGGAAGGTCAAAAACAAAAATAAACAACAAACAAACCCTACAGTGGGAAACTTGTCGGTAGTACATGTCTATAGTCCTAGCACTTGGGAGTCAAAGGCAAGAGGATTGCTACACCCTCAAGGTCGGCCCGGTCTAAGCAGATCCAGGCCAGTGCAAGGGGCATGTAGTTCAATCCTGGTGTGAGGAGGGAAGGGATGAGACTGAATTATTGTGGGAAATTATTATCTATAGCATTAATATAATAATAAAGGTTTATATAACAGACTATTGATAGTCCATAACACAGAATCTAGGCCCTGATATGCTTTTTCCACTGACACAAATGCTCAGAGATCTTCAATTAAGTTGTCAAAATTTCAAACCAGGAAAAAAAATGTCTAGGCTTCCTATTACTCTTAAAAATTCTGAGCATGTGGCTCCAGACAGGCCACTTGGCAACTGTAACCTAGAGCTGGATTGAGGCCGTCTCGTATGAAGTAGAAAGAATGTCCTCTAGCTGCAACAACCGGGCCTTGCTACTTTTATTACATGTCCTGCCTGGATGCTTGGATATATCTTCTGTTGCTTCTACACTGTTTGCCCTGCGTTTCCTCCTCCGACGAGTAGGCTCCAGGAATTAGACTTACTAAACTGACTCCGGCCTTGTTTTCACAGGCTGTTTACAAGGCTGACTTGGAATGGTTACGTGGGATTGGGTGGATGCCAAATGATTCCGTCTCTGTCAATCATGCCAAACATGCTGCCGATATCTTCAGTGAGGTAACTCCGAGACTTTGCCCAGACATTCTGCACATTTCCTTAGAATATGAGCACAAGACAGGAGTCGAGAATACAGTCACCTTGGGTCACCATTTTAACTTTTTTTTATTGCTATAATTTAATCCAGACATTTTTTTCCAAAATGCACCATATCTACCAGACTTTGAGACCAGACCCCTCACAGCATTGAACATACCATGCATGGAATGGCACAAATGGGAATTTCCTCTTGTCAAAAATAGCAATTTCCTGGGAGATATTTGTCCACTGGAAAAATGGAATATTATTATTCAAGTAATGATGAGGCCTTGAGACATGGGAATCCTTCTCCTTGAGGCCCTGGATTCGAACCCCAATATTGAACAAATAATGTGTAGGCAACGTATAATAAGACAATCAGGTTGGTTGAAAACTATAAGGCTAAATTGCCGAGAAAACGTCATTCATCGGTGGTACTTTATGCCTCTAAAAGAGACCCTTAATTTAGCATCTCTCAGCTCATACATCCAGTGACTTTGGCTGACAGGTTTCTCTTTTCCTCGTAGAAAAAATACCGCACCAAAATAGAAACTCTCAACTTCACTCCTGTGGACGACAGAGTGGATTATGTGACAGCGAAGCAGAGCACTGAGATCCGAGATGATGTGAGTAGGAAGCTGTAAAATCGCACAGCAGTGCTGAGGCTGTGGCCAGCACTCGCCCCTGCAGAGACTGAGCTAATATTCTCATCACCAGAATTATCTATGCTGGTCACAGAGAGAGATTCCTTAGAGACAACAGAGAGATTTCTTACCGTCGAGTAATGCCCCCCTATGCCTCCCATTTTTTAGATTAAATATCGGAAGGATTGGAATGCCATCAAATCAAAGTATACCCTCACAGAAACCCCACTGCTGCACACTGCCCAGGAGGCTGCCCGGATCCTGGATCAGGTAAGGATTTTTGCAGATGCCTCATGCTTGGAGGTGATCTGTAGATTGACATACATGACCCCTCATCTTCCCCGTGACCCCACACTTAACCCCTAACATGGCTCTTTGTCTTTTAGTACCTCTACAAGGAGGGCTGGGAGAAACAGAAAGCCACAGGCTACATTCTGCCACCCGATGCTGTGCCGTTCGTTCACGCTCATCATTCCAGCGACGTTCAGAGTGAGGTAATTTAATCCCAATATGACTGCACCCTGCAGAAGCTGGACCTTGCCGGAAAGGGACACACAGTGTAAAATACACCTTGAGGATACTCCATCTCAGCTTGGTAGATGAGGCTGTGCTGGCTGAGGCTCGAAATAGTCTTTCCCTTTGGAGCATGGTTTTGTTGTTTGGTTGGTTTTGCTTTTCTCCTGTATCATCTGGCTGCTATAAAATCCACAGATTCCTAAATGAAGAACTAGCCATAATAAGAGGACAAGGATATGGGGGGTGGTGGGAGAGTTCTATTTAAAATGCTATTTCAGCCCAGTGCTACCACATAAACCCATAATCGCAGAACTTAGAAGGCAGAGTCCTGAGGATCAGGAGTTCAAAGCCACCTCCAACTACATATGAAGGCCACCCTCCTCTCGGTGAGCTGAGAAACTATCTCAAGCAACAGTACCCGCAAGAGTGAACTAGCTATTTCTTCATGTCTATTCATTTCAGTGGGTCTTTTTTTAATCTCGGACTAGAAGCGCCCAGCTACAATCTAGAGGCCAAAGCTGCTGCTGTTTCTCCTTCATCAACCGTGCTTTGTGCCGTGTGCTTATCAAAGCTCACGGGTTCTGGTTTCTACCTCTCCGCAGCTGAAATACAAAGCTGAACATGTTAAGCAGAGAGGTCACTACGTCGGTGTTCCCACAATGAGAGATGATCCCAAGCTGGTTTGGTTTGAGCACGCAGGCCAGATTCAGAATGACAGGCTCTACAAGGAGAGCTACCACAAGTCAAAGGCCAAAGTCAACATCCCTGCTGACATGGTGTCCGTTGTGGCTGCCAAGGAAGGGCAGAACCTCGTCAGTGATATCGATTACCGTCAATACCTACACCAGTGGACGTGCCACCCTGACCAAAATGATGTTATTCAAGCAAAAATTGCCTATGACCTTCAGAGTGACGTAAGCAACTGTCGTTTCTTGTTATCTAGACTACCCTGTACACTCCCTTGGACAGTTTGGAACATAAGCATTTAGTTTTATCCCTAAAAGGGGATGATGATGCTGGAGAGTGAGCTGAGGTTGAGCACTCATGATCGTAGACAAAGACTGAAGAGCCTCCTTCCTACTTCGCTTGAACACTTAAGGAAATGCTTACAAGGGATTCCGAAAGAGGGAGAGAGAGAGGGAGTGGGAGAGAGAGAGAGGGAGAGAGAGAGAGGGAAAGTGATATAAGATGCATGAACCTAGCATCCCTCAGGAAGAGCCTTAGCAAAGCTATGACATAGTACACAATATGACACAGGCCACCTCACATGGTGAACACACCTGAACACACGTCACAGTCCTATCTCAGAGGTGGAAGACTCAACGTAGGTCTTTTCATTACCAGATAGGACTGCTTCGCTGCTTGGTACAACATGACTGGTATCCAACTTAACTCCAACCATCCTCTCTTCATTTTTGTCTGGAGAGGGATGGTGAATCCAGGAGCTTGGGCAGGAGAGAAGGTGATGATGGGAAACAGGCAGGCTTGTCCAGATTAAAGGAGATGCTGTCCCATTCCCTAAACCTTCGTGACCATTTACATGTGCACTCAGTCCAGGTAGCTAACAGTAGCAAATGTGAGGTGCCCCGTCTACCTAAAACTGCAGCCTCTTTGGTAAACCTTTCCTATGCCAACAGCTCCTTAAGTCCAATAGCACTCCAGTGATATAGCTCTCACAGCATGTACCTTATACTGACTCCTTAAGGCACTGGGCTCAGGGCATTGTGCAGTCACAGGCTCAAGAAGGAATGGCAGGCAAAGCTATGGCTGAATGAAGGAGACAGCCGCCGCTAAAGAGAAACCCATCTAAATCTGAAAAGATCGCCTCGACTGCTCTTCTGTGTCACTTACAGCTCCTCTCATCTCTCCTCTCCCCTCAGAATGTCTACAAAGCTGACCTGGAATGGCTCCGAGGTATTGGCTGGATCCCTCTGGATTCTGTGGACCACGTGAGGGTCACAAAGAACCAGGAAATGGTGAATCAGGTATGCGGAGCCTGTCAGGTTCTAACCAAAAGCTTATTTTTCCTGCCACACAGGGGTGGGTGCCCTGTGGGGACAGAGTGATCTTAATTGTCTCTCTTCATTTCAGATAAAATACAAGAAAGACGCTCTTGACAACTATCCCAACTTTACAAGTGTGGTGGATCCTCCAGAGATTGTTTTAGCCAAGATTAACTCAGTCAATCAAAGTGATGTAAGTTCATATTGTGTTTGCTGAAATGCTTAGGCTAGGGAGCTAAGTGGATGATGATTAGAAACAGAGAGAGGGGCAAGTCGTAAGATAAATCTTTGGCAATGGTATATATACTGCACCCACTTTCAAATATCTGTATTCTTGATCAGAATATTCAGTTAGCTAAAATGGACAGAAATTCAACCAGCTGGTTAGTTTTTATATGTGTGTACATTATTATTTATGTTTTCGGTATGTCTTCAGAAATTTTAAATATATGTTTAGGCTAACCAAAATGTTTTCCCCCTCTTCCTAGGTGAAATATAAAGAAACATTTAATAAAGCCAAGGGCAAGTACATATTTTCTCCAGACACACCATATATCTCCCACTCCAAAGACATGGGAAAACTCTATAGTACTGTGAGTTATATTTTATATTTTAACTTGTTTCCTAATTAAGCTCTTGTTTGTATTCATATTCTTGACTGATGAACTTGTAAGGTGACCAGTTGTCTTCATTTCTTATACTGACACAAATAAATGTGTAACAGTATATGTGTGTGTGTGTGTGTGTGTGTGTGTGTGTATGTGTGTGTGTGTTGTCAGGGCTCTGGAGACAGCACAAAGGATGGAGCAGGTACCAAAAGAGGGGTGAGCTTTACATCCCTTCTTAATAAACATATATGCACAGTCCCAACCAACAAATGGAAGGTAATTACTTCCTAATTCCTAATTAACTTAGCTAATTCAAAAGAATGGGAGGTAGAGAGTGAGTGAAGAGAGAGAGAACATGTGGGTCAATACATAACAATGTTTGGTAAACTCTTCCTTGTATAAAAATTCTCATCATATTTTCAAAGAATAGAAGTATAGTCAACTCTGTTATAAGATGTCTCAGTTTGTAAATTGATTTAAATAACTACCCTTTTCTAGATTAGCCACTCTAATGACTACACATAAAGTTTTCATCTTTGCCTTGAACATAACCTTCCACCCCAACTTTAGTGTTTGTTTTAGTACTATCTGAATATAGTTGGAAGCAATTTTATTACCACATGTTTCTTTGCTCCAGATACTATACAAGGGAGCATGGGAGGGAACCAAGGCCTATGGCTACACCCTGGATGAGCGCTATATTCCTATTGTTGGAGCCAAGCATGCTGACCTGGTGAACAGTGAGGTCTGTTTGACACTTTTTCCTCTCTTAAGATTGGAGTCTTAATTGGGGGAATAAAAAGCTAGATAGAAAACTCTAGAAATTCTCAATGTTGAACCCATTTTTCAGCTTAAATACAAGGAAACCTATGAGAAGCAGAAAGGTCACTACCTGGCTGGAAAAGAAATCAGTGAGTTCCCTGGTGTGGTCCACTGCCTGGATTTCCAGCAGATGCGGAGTGCGGTAAGTGAGGCTTACTTCCCTGTAGCTGTGTACAACTTGAGTGTGCTCTTGTGTCTGCCCATTCATAGCCTTCCCTGTGACTCAAGATTAGCTGGGGAGAGAGTGGTATGAGGTGGGCTATCTTCCAGATTTCCTCACCTTCACCTGTGGACCCTTGAAGTCTGTGGACATTGTCTCGCTCCCCACCCCCTTTTTTGATCAAGCACACCCCAAGAGCTTTGAACTGGCAAAAGAAAGCAACTTCCCTATGTACGTAGCATGTTAGAGGGACAGGAAGAATAGTTTTTAATTGTTAGTGTTATCTTAAACATCATTCTATACACACTGCTCTGCATAGGAGACTAAAGAGATTGGTCAGAATAATTCAAGTGTTAATCTTATAATAATTTTTGTCTTTATAAACATCTTTAGTTGAACTACAGAAGAGACTATGAGGACACCAAAGCAAACGTGCATATTCCCAATGACATGATGAACCACGTGCTGGCAAAGAGGTGCCAGTACATCCTCAGTGACCTGGAGTACAAACACTACTTTCACCAGTGGACATCACTTCCTGAGGAGCCCAATGTTATCCGTGCCCGAAATGCCCAGGAGATCTTAAGTGATGTATGATGCCCTTTCTGTAGGTTTGGCTTAGCCTACTGACTTCTGTTCCTAGTTAACCTTCTGTGGTGCAACATCTCCTGTTCATAGGACCAAAGACTTTCCCCACTAAGTGGCATGAGTAGCCACTCCTCATGTCAGAGTCCCCTTTGAGCCACTGTTCCCCTCTGAGACATCATTCAGCCAGGAAGTAGACATCATTAGCCCGTTGAAGGCCAGGGAGCAGCAAGAAACTGTCAAACAGTGAGCAACTATAAAATTCTGAATGCCTGCCACCTTTCACACTTCTTCTTTGTTGCAGAATGTATATAAAGATGACTTGAACTGGCTGAAAGGCATTGGCTGCTATGTTTGGGATACACCCCAGATCCTCCATGCCAAGAAATCATATGACCTCCAGAGTCAGGTAGGCCAGTCTCCCTTTAAGGACCAACTATCTAGATGTCACTGTAGTCCTTGGTAGGTAGCATCTTTAAGCTGCTGTTGCTAAGCTTTGATTGAGTGATTGCTAAAAAGGTGTATGATCTAAGGCAAACAAATTGGTCCCAATCAAACCTCTTGTGGTGATCTGCTCTGGTAAGAGTCTGCCCTATGGTTGAAGGCAGTGCACATTTATAACAGGAAGTTAGAGGAGGGGGTTGGTGGATGGTGACCTCATAGGCATTGTCATCTTGGCCAGGTTAACGTGCAGAACATAGGAAGTAAAATGCATTTTAACAACAGGTACATATGTTCAGAGGAAAAAAAAATATCATTATCTGGGGCATGTCCCAGCATGTGGCTGAGCTGTGATTGGGCAGGTCTGATGACTATTGGCACAGCAAGCTGCTACTGGGAGAACTGGGAGGGGGTTTGGAGCAAGAAATGAAGACACCTCACAGAGATCCAGCCCTCTCTCTTGGCCAAGGAAAGCTGCTGCTTGTTTTGGCTGCCACACAAAGTTGTGGCAAGCTGCAGAAGGGTGGCAGCCTGCTTCTTTCACTAAAGCAGAAACCCAGATATAGAGAAACGAGTGGCGGGGTTGCTATAAACAGCCAACACTGCTTTTGTATCTCGTTGGGTGACTTTGGGTTTTCTTCACAGCTACAATACACTGCAGCAAGTAAAGAAAACCTGCAGAACTATAAGCTGGTCACAGACACACCAGTTTACGTGACTGCTCTTCAGAGTGGCATTAATGCCAGTGAGGTATGGTGTCCTCGTCCTGTCTTGCAGGGCAAGCCCTTTCTTGTCTTAGAGATCTCCCGCCAGCAAGGGTGCAGAAGTCATTCTCTTTTGTCCACAGGTGAAATACAAAGAAAATTACCATCAGATTAAGGACAAGTATACCACAGTGCTGGAGACAGCAGACTATGACAGAACCAAGAACCTGAAGAGCCTGTACAGCAGCGTGAGTTGTCTTTTCCTCACACTTAGGACCTGTCTTTTCCCCTTCAGAGAGAGTAAGCAAAGGGGATAAGACCTTTCCCGGAAGTTCTGTCAGTTCTCCCCTGGACCATAAAATTCCAAATTCACCTACACTATCCAATTAAACCTCAAATCGAGGAAATGCCCTGGGGGTTGGCAAAGCCCATCTGAGAAGGACAGAAAGACACAGAATGATGTGGGAGCTAACCAGAATTCAGTGCCTGTATTCACGAGATTTTTAACCCTTCTAGAACATATACAAAGAGGCCTGGGATAAGGTGAAAGCCACCAGCTATAACCTGCCAACCAGCACCTTGTCCCTGACACATGCCAAGAACCAGAAGCACCTGGCCAGCCGTGTAAGTCAGGGGCAAACATCAGAGCCTCCCCTCCTCCTCTGCTCTCCTCCGCTCCCCATACCAAGAATTCCCCATGCTGTTCAAAGGTTGTCCAGAAGCACCCCATCATTCTTGGGAGGGGGCATCTGGCAAGTACTTCCAATAGCTGGGCACCAAAGTCGGTGCTCACTGCCTCCACTCAGGGCCCTGCAGTCCCTGGAGAGTCACACATATCAGGCAGGAGGACACAGGTGTGATCTTTCAGGCGACCTATGGGCAGACAACATAGATGAATAGCCTCTGTTTCAGCCAGCAGTGAAGAGAGAAAGCAAACACCAATTGCCACACAGAATAGGGAGTTTCCAGCCAGGCCTGGAGGCTCACAACTACTACAAGTCCAGCACTTGGGAGGCTGCAGCAAGATTGTCGTGAGTTCAAGGCCAAGGTAGTATACACAGTGAGTTCCAGTCTAGCCTGCACTACAGAGTAAGGTCCTGTCTCAGGAAACAAAACCAAGAACAGAATATTTTGATAGAATTAGGTGAGATCTGGTACAAAACTAGTGTATTTGGTAACTTGTTATCAAACCATTACCAAATAAATGAACAGATGTGGCCAAGGAGTGCACCTCTTGTTTGGATTTTTTTAATAAACTTTACAGAGCTTAGTGGAGCCTTTTCTTTTTCTGCTGCAGAACCTTGGCAACATATTGTTGGAACAAGGAGTGGGGGTGGTATAGAAAAATTAAAGATCCTAACATTAGTTGGAAGTATTTTTTGTATTTATTTTTTTCATTTTTATTAGTTATTTTATTTATTTACATTCCAAATGTTATACCCTTCCCAGTTTCCCCTCCACACACCCCCTATCCCCTCTCTCCTCTCCTCCCCCACCTCTGAGGGTGCTCTCCCACCTACCAATTCACTCCTGCCTCAATGCCCTAGCATCCCCCTACCCTGGGGCAGTTGGAAATATTTTTAAGAAGAAAAAGAGTTCCTTTAAGTGTTAATTTCGCTGAAGGAGAGATGAGTGCAAAGAGACTGGAATGTTCTATTCTGGAAGATTCCAGTGAAGATTCTGTTTAGCCTCTAGTTAATGGAGTAGCTTTCCCTTTGCTATGAGTTCTGAGAGCTTTTGTGTTAGTCCTGTGCTCCAGGAGGATGGCTCTTGCCTTTACCTCATTCCTGGCTTGTGGAGTTGGTGAGTGTCCGTTGACAGGTGACACAGACTAAGAACTAAAGGCAGGCTGGACTACCTTGTTGGAATACCTGGAGAAATAAAATCCAAGAATTATCACACTCAACCACATGGCACTTATTATGATTAAGATTCCAAGCATAGTCTGAACCTTCCACTCAGGATGATAAGGACGATAAAGCCACCAAACGAAGAGATTACTGAACAATCATTTACTGTAAGCTGGGAGTGTGGCTCAGAAGTACACGCTTTTCCTAGCGTGCTCAAGGCCCTGGTTTTGATGCTCATCATTACGAACATTTTAACCAGTTAAGCATATTCCTAAAAACAGTAGCAGCAGTATTTGGAATGGGCACTTAAAAGAAACAATGCAATTTTATGCACTGTCCAGTATAAAAGCACTTTCACATATGGCCCGCTATCAGTCTCACAATGGCCCTTGCTGGCTCTAGTGTCTTTTCAAGGGTAAGGAAGTGATCACTGGGAAGTGGTCCAACCCACACCTCACCCTGCATCAGCTATATCCGACACCTTTTGTTGTTTTATGGTTTGTTTATTTTTTTAACAGTAAGTCTTACTCTTCAGGTTTTAGCTTTTCTACTTGTTCTCTGTAGGTCAAATACCGAGAAGAATATGAAAAGTTCAAGGCCCTTTACACCTTACCAAAAAGTGTTGACGACGATCCAAACACAGCACGGTGTCTCCGAGTGGGCAAACTTAACATCGATGTAAGTACTAGAGAGACTTTGCTTCCCACCGAGGCTGAGTCATGTAGCCTTGCGTTACCAGCGTACTTTCTATGAGACCGGGCATGTGCCACAGATTGTGCATCTATAACAGAACCTAAGTGTTACCTCAGCAGGGCGGTTGGAGAGATGAGATGGCTCAGAGGTTAGAATACTTACTGCTTTTAGAAAGGACCCAAGTTCAGTCCTCAGAACTCAGATCAAGCAATTCATAACTGCCTGGAACGCTGGGTACCGGCGCCAACATGCATGTGACACACACTCATACAGACACATACATAAACATAGAAATAGATCCTTTTCAAATATCCTGGTATTAATCTATACAAAATTTAAGAAAATTCCAGCCTGCACCCCCACCCCAGTTGCTTGCTATGTCTGGAGAAGACACACCTTCCATGCCAATGCAACGGCTTTCCCATAACTGGGTTGTAACTGGGTTGTAACTGGGTTGTAACTGGGTTGTAAGTGGGTTGTAAGTGGGTTGTAAGTGGGTTGTAACTGGGTTGTAAGTGGGTTGTAAGTGGGTTGTAAGTGGGTTGTAACTGGGTTGTAAGTGGGTTGTAAGTGGGTTGTAACTGGGTTGTAAGTGGGTTGTAAGTGGGTTGTAAGTGGGTTGTAACTGGGTTGTAAGTGGGTTGTAAGTGGGTTGTAACTGGGTTGTAAGTGGGTTGTAACTGGGTTGTAAGTGGGTTGTAAGTGGGTTGTAACTGGGTTGTAAGTGGGTTGTAAATGGGTTGTAACTGGGTTGTAAGTGGGTTGTAACTGGGTTGTAACTGGGTTATAAGTGGGTTGTAACTGGGTTGACTTTCACAGCGCCTGTACAGATCGGTGTATGAGAAGAACAAGATGAAAATCAACATCGTGCCCGACATGGTAGAGATGGTGACTGCCAAGGACTCTCAGAAGAAAGTCAGCGAGATCGACTACCGCCTGCACCTCCATGAATGGATTTGCCACCCTGACTTACAAGTCAACAGTCATGTCAGAAAAGTGACAGACCAGATTAGCGATGTAAGCCATTGCTTAGAAGGACCCCCATAGTTGTTCCAACATACTCACACCCCAACATTGTTGAGAAGCAGGCTCACCTGCATATCCACCTTGGCCTTTATCCCTCTTGTGTTCTGATTACCCATGAGTCTGAGGGGATTTTAGAGCTAACCCTGGAAGCAGGATTAGGCAGATCTTTGTGTGGCCTCTCAGCCTTGTTGCCAATAACCTTTGCTTTTTGATCCTTCCCCATGTCACCTGGGTCTAGGGTACACATATTCTTTAATATCCAAGGGATTGTAAGCTTTGTTTTCTGATCCTCTGCATCTACTGAAACCCCCTAGATTGTGTACAAGGATGACCTCACCTGGCTGAAGGGCATTGGTTGCTATGTCTGGGACACTCCTGAAATTCTCCATGCAAAACATGCTTATAATCTGCGCAACGATGTGAGTATCCTCATTTGATTTGTTGGTATAAACACACCTCTACAGTTTAGAGTCGAGGAGACAATGTTTAAGCTGAGAACAGTGCCGTGGCCCAGTTGTGAATTTAGTCTTGTTGAAGATGCCCGAGCTGGAGAAAGATGCTTAAAAGGGAGTAGTCATTTCTTAGCAACACATTTAGCATTTCTATCAAACAACCCGATGCAGCTGAACCTTGCTCCTCTGGAAAAGTGACTCCAGGATGTCCTCTCTCTTAAACTATTTTAGATATTTTTAAACTATTTTGAATATATTATACTATTTTGAATATATTAATGAGCACATAAATTTTATTCTGTGAAAAACTCACTCGTTAGGATAATCAATGAGATTTTATTTGTGAGATACAGGGGAATTTGCCACACAGTAATATGATAGTGAGGAGTTCAGCAAGAGCTTTCAGAGGTGGGCAGTGTTATACCAGCCATATAATTCTAAAGCCCTGTATGACTGTAAACCCTGGTAGTATGGGTTGTTATAAAATTCACATCCCTCATCTGCGTGTTACTGATGGGAGTGACCTGCAAGCCCTCTGTAAGGTCTTGCGCTATCTGGTACAGCAGATGTTCCAACATAGGCTTGCTTGCTTCCTTCTTCTTGGCAGATCAAATACAAAGCTCATGTGCAGAAGACAAGGAATGACTACAAGCTGGTGACTGACACACCGGTTTACGTTCAGGCAGTCAAGAGTGGGAAGCAGCTCAGTGATGTAAGTCCTCCCCGGGGAAGTGACTCTGGGTAGCAAGGAAGATGGGGGCACAGCTCAGCCAAAGACTGGGTGGCAGCCACTTGTCCTAACTGGGAGTACACTTGATACCGGAGAAAGTCCTTGAAACGCTTCCTTTCCCTAACATCTGAAGTTTGCTTTGTGTGTTAGAACGTCTAGCAGTGCTTTTTGCTGCTGGATTGGTATCTTAGTCAGGGTTTCTATTCCTGCACAAACATCATGACTAAGAAGCAAGTTGGGGAGGAAAGGATTTATTCAGCTCACACTTCCACGTGCTGTTCATCACCAGAGGAAGTCAGGACTGGAACTCAAGCAGGTCAGGAAGCAGGAGCTGATGCAGAGGCCATGGAGGGATGTTACTTACTGGCTTGCTTCCCCTGGCTTGCTCAGCCTGCTTTCTTATAAAACCCAGGTCTACCAGCCCAGAATGGCACCACCCTCAATGAGCTGGGCCCTCTCCCCTTGATCACTAGTTGAGAAAATGACTTACAGCTGGATGTCATGGAGGCATTTCCTCAACTGAGGCTCCTTTCTCTGTGATAACTCCAGCTTATGTCAAGTTGAGATAAAACCAGCCAGTACAACTGTGCATAGTGAGAGGCATTTATGTCTCCCTGTTGAGGCTGTCTGGTAATTAGAGCCAATGTTAGACTTAGAAGAAAGCAGGCTGTGGTGTTGATAATGTAGATTGGGAGTTGTCCCTCTGCCGCATAATACAAGCCTTGGAAAAGAGTATACGTTCTCTGAGGCCTGGTATCTTTATGTGTAACACAGGGAAACATGTGTGCTGAGTCCCTGTCATGCCTGTGAGCAGGCAGAGAGGAAAACCACCAAGCTGTCCTTTCTCGATTACATGCGCAGGCAGCAAGTAAAACATTACAGCCCACCAGTTATCTAATCTAATTAATCTAACCTAATCTAACCAGTTAAAGGATCAGTCCCACCTATTACCTTGAACTTCTGGAGGGGACACATCTGTCCCTATCTCTGACAGATGAGTGATGACCATACTTCTCAGGGTTACCTGCAGCCAGTTCTGATTCCACTAAATAAGACACATTCACATATCAGAGGTCTTTAGGTGCATTTGTTCCTTTTCTTCTGTTGTGACAGAAACAGCGGGAGGAACTGCTTAACTTGTCTTTTAGATTTAGAGAGCTCAGTCCGTGGTTTCTTGGCCCTGTGTGCTTGGGCAGATACCATAGTGGTAATTGCATATGGTGAAGACTAGGTCTCTTCTTCGTGATAGGAAGAAAGGAGAGAAAGGGGTGGGGAAGCAGGCCTGGGTCAAGAATCTGCCCCACTGACCAGTTTCCCCCAGCTAAGTCCCCACTTGCGGAATATTGCCACTGGCTAGGATCAAAGTAGCGATGGCAGTGGGGGAGGTCATCTTTATAACACTGAGCCAAGGGAAGACAGGCTGCTCCATTTTCATAGTCTCAAATATGGATTCCCACGTGCCTCATTCTAACAACGTGACTGCAGTCTGAATGAACTCACCTTACCTCTCTCTGCACCCAGGCTGTCTACCACTATGACTACGTGCACAGTGTCAGAGGCAAAGTAGCCCCAACTACAAAAACTGTGGATCTGGACCGGGCCCTCCATGCCTACAAGCTTCAGAGTGAGGTGAGTGTTGGGAAAGGGGCATATCAGCAGAAAGCCAGGCCATGGGATGAATAGAGGCAGGTTGGCTTATGTATCCTCACTGACTGGTCTTGTAAGACATATACATGCTGTTCTATTCTGTGAGTCTGGACAAAGAAACAAACAAAAACAAAAACAAACAGTAAAAACTAATAACTCACTATTCCACTCAGTGAGCTGGAAACAAGAACCAGTAAATCTTGCCTTCGTTCTCGACTAATGGGATCCTCCTAAGAAGTCAAATAAACAATAAATGGGCAAGCAGTTGACCAATATTTGACAGTCAGGAAGATGAGAGCTGATAGGCAATCACTGCTCATAAAAGCGTTAATAAAGGTAGAAACTGCCATTTGAGTTTGGAAGATGAAGAACAGGAGCCCTACCTCTCCCCTCCTTTTCTGTGGGACCTCAGGAAGCTACTTTACTGCTATTTTGTATTTTGAATATAATATGTCAATTGGTATTTTTCCACTTGAAACACTATTCTTAAGCTCATAGCTACCCTGAGAGCCAGAATATTTAAGACCACAAACAGACCTTCACCCTATTCTCCTTGTCCACCAATATATCCATCTGGACCACATTCTGTGATGTCATGATGTCTGGGGAATACAGGAGGACACTATCAGATGTGCCTCAGAATAATAACTGTCTTGGGGACCATTGGCTGCTTGAGTATCTCCTGAGAGTGTGGTTAATGGCAGCATGGCACCATCTTGGTTCACAGCTCAAGGGTCCATTGCAGGGAAGTCACAATGGCAGGAACTTGAAGCAGCTGATTATATTCTCTGTTCACAGTCCAGAAGCAGAGGCTTTGTACTTAGCTAGCATCTTCCCTTCTATACAATCTAGGAGCCAAACACAGACCGTGGTGTTCCTCTCCTTTAGGGTGTGCCTTCCCATTTCTGGAAACTCAATCAAGAATATCCCTCCTGGATATGTCCAGGGGCAAACCTAATGCAGTGCCTCATAGGTATGCCTCCTAGGAGGTCCTGTAAAGTTCCTACAGAGGTGATAGTACCAATCCCTCTAGTCTCTTGTCCCAAAATGGTGAAACAAGAAGAACCTGACTGAATTCATGATTCTTACAACTGAACTTCTTGAAATCAACTCAGAGAACATAAATATGTCAACAATCTGACCAAAAGTCAAGTGAACTACATGTGATGTGTTTAACTACATGTTATTTGGTGCTAGCCAGCGTTTTACTTGATCTTTTTCATCCTGGCAGAATTTGTACAAGAAAAGCCTGAGATTCCTGCCTACTGGGTACAGGCTTCCGGTTGATACTCCTCATTTCAACCACACCAAAGACACCCGCTACATGAGCAGCTATGTGAGTATTCCTCGTTCTGTCAAAGTCTGATATTTGAATGTGAAGAGATCAGCATTAGTTAGTAATCTCTTCTCATGCTCAAATTATACCCAGAAGGCTCAACGTGAAGGTGGGAAGGGCAGGGGCAGATGTTTCCTGGGGATGTGATAGTATTGGCTGCTTCTGTAGTTTGGGTGTGCCTGACTAGGATAGTGAATTAGAACAGGACCTCATGGACACCTTGGTTCAGCATTCAGTGCTGTCAGGATGCCTCTGTTTCAGCTTTAGACTAGAAGCATCACAAACACTTCCCACATCAGTTACTGGAAATGCAACTTCACATTTGCACTTTGTGCTGTGGATATAAATTTAGGAGAGAGACATCACTCTGTGTCCCTTTGAGGAGACTTCCTGCCAAGCTTCTGAGCCTGACACTTAACCTTGCCTTTTATCTCTGTGCTCAGTTCATGGGCACCCAAGGGGTATCTAGATTCCTACTGCTAGTAACTTGCATAGGTTGCCTCTGGCACTTCTCTTTCCTGGGTTTTTTCAGAGGCAGCACAGGACCTGAGACATGTACTCCAGGGGCAAGTCTTAGAAACATGTGGTAGTCTACAGACTATACCATGAGCCAGCCATTGTTTGGAGAGCAAGATTAAGCTCTTCCTTGTTGATGTTGATCTTCAGAGTCCTGAGAGTTGATCCTGCTGGCCAGATAGTGCCAACAGGGCCCAATAATTTATTTCCAAAGCAGACATTAACAAAGTTGAGAATCAAACCTGTTTTTTTTATAAATTACTCGATAAGTCATCCATCAATATTAAAAAATAACATCTTGGTCCCTTTTATATTTCCTAATTTTCAAGCTGCTTTGAGATTAAAGTGATAGGTTTTTTTTCTTGTGTTTTTGCATCATCTCCTACAGAAATATTTCACCTGATAAGGGGATTTAGTTTTACCTTTCCATACATGTCTTTATCATTCAGCTAATAACTTAATAATAATAATAATAATAATAATAAGGCTTAAGGCCATATTAAAATCATGTCATTGGGGCCAGTGAGATAGCTTGGAGAGCAAAAGCATATGCCATCTGAGCTGGTACCAGATCTGACTCCCAGAGCCCATGGAAAGAGGAAACAGATCCCAGAAATTGGCCTCCTGGCCTCTACATGCATGCCATACACATGTCCTTCACCCACAGGTATACATCATGCACATACACACAACAATCATAAAGAAATAACATCTAATTTATGTCGATGACTAGTTCTTACAGTTGATGTTTAGAGAATAAATTTCAAATGGAGGCACATCTCCTTTCTAATTGAGAGATGCAGTACATTTCTTTATTTACCCGTCACTGATTTACAACTGGCTTTGCTTTCTCAGTTTAAATACAAAGAAGCCTATGAGCACATCAAGGCAAATGGGTACACACTTGGACCCAAGGATGTCCCGTTTGTCCATGTCCGGAGAGTCAACAACGTTACTAGCGAGGTACCGTGAACGCTCATTCTCTGGGGGAAACACTGGATTTTAAAATCATGGATTTGTTTGAAAAACATTAAGAATTCTTGTGTTTCATCTGTAAGCTTGCAGACTGGACAACAGGATGAGGACCGTATTTTGGTTTTGGTGCCCCTCTTAGTGTGTGGGTTTGTTTGTTTTCTTTTTTTCTATTTGTTAAATCATCATAGAGACTTGGTTTCATAAACTGTGCTGAGCTTTTAATTTTTCTAAAGAAATAATTTACTTTGGGTAATTGTGTTAAATATTTCATTTGTATTTGTGTCTGGCTCAGCACCCTGGTTTTCATCAATTCCATTTGTATGTCTGCCCTACTAAACAACCATCTCATGGAATGTCGACTACTTTGTACTCAAAATTCTTCACCTCAATGAAAGAAGCAATTTGGCTCATTCTAACCTTAAATCATTTTGTAGTCCCAGAGTTTCCTCTCTTGGTCCTTTGTGTAAGGTATTTAATTGTTTGTTAGTTGATACATGCCCTTATAATACTGTCCCAAACATTTAGAATGGTTTCTCCTTCACTGCAGAGACTATATCGAGAACTGTATCACAAACTAAAAGACAAGATACATACAACTCCAGACACACCTGAAATCCGCCAAGTCAAGAAAACACAAGAAGCTGTCAGTGAGGTAAGAGTATGGGGAGCAGACAGGTTGTCTGTCCAGGGAGAAATGCTGGCCATCTGCTCTCTAATGTGATTGTGTTCTTCTCCCCCACTTTAGTTGATCTACAAATCAGACTTCTTCAAGATGCAGGGCCACATGATCTCACTGCCATACACACCCCAAGTGTTGCACTGTCGCTACGTGGGAGACATCACCAGTGATGTAAGCATCTTGTAGACTCTTTCTAAAGGAGTCCTACTGAGAAGTAGCATCACTTTCAGCATTTAAGATACTCGGTGTGGACTTTGAAAACCTTTTCCATGGCATATTCCTTCACTGAATGTAAAATTTGGAGGTGAAATTCTGAGGGGAAATCCCACAGTTTTCTGGCTACAGGAGAAGCCATGAAAAAAACCAGTGGAGAAACAGGGATGGCCACCATGCCTGCTTTTGTTCAGTGACTGCCATTCTACATCAACATAAGATCTTCACCAACTCGTACTATTCTTATGGCCTGTGTGCCTGGTTATATTAGGTTCCTTTTCCTCATGATCCTGTTGATACTCCCTCTTCGCATCTTCCTACTGCCAAAAAGAAAAAGAAGCTTCTTGTATGTCTCCTTTTCCTGGTGGACCTACCCATTGAATCTGCAATTTTTTCCCTAGACAGGATAACACAATATCACTATTTTCCCCTTGTGTCATGGTTAGAGATTAAACTTACAGTTTGGATGCAAGCAGAGTAAGAGAATATGGTACACATGCTAAATCAAGCTAAAAACTCCAGTGCCACCCCCATCTGTAGAGGAAACCTTCCATATGGATGAATCAAACCATGACTCTACTATATACTCTTGATAGAGTTTAAATTGTAAATAAGGCATACAATATTAAGCTTGATGACTAATAATACAGTAAAATGATCATAACAATATTCTAAAATAAAAGCTATATAAAATGCACAAACTGATTTTTTTCTGGAATTTTCCATTTTATAGGTTTTTTTCTATAACAATTGACAATGGAAAACTGAAACCACAGAAAGCAAAACTGTGCACCAATAAAGAAGTGTGGCTGTCTGTGTCTTTTTGTCTCATATTTATACTGGTTCATAACCAGCTGTCTGTTTGTCCCTCAGATTAAATACAAAGAGGACCTGCAGATCTTGAAGGGACTCGGCTGCTTTCTGTATGATACTCCTGACATGGTCCGCTCCCGGCACCTGCGGAAACTCTGGGTGAGGACATATATTCACAGTACACAGTTTGTGCCGTAAAACTATCATACACCCCATTGCTAGCTTACTTAAGATCTGTGCTAAGTAATAAACTTAACTGACTTATGGTTGCTCTTATTCTTGTTTGATACTGTTTTGTTCCCCCCAAGAAGGGAGAAATGGGAAGAAATGGTTGAGACCCTTAGCATCCCAGGACACAGAGCCTTCTCAGTTTGCATATGACAGCCATTTGAAAGATAGGACATGTGGCCCCTTAAATGACTAACCAACTTGCATTTCTGGCTTTCTTCTTCTAAGTCGAATTACCTGTACACGGATAAAGCCAGGAAGATGAGAGACAAATACAAAGTGGTGCTTGACACCCCGGAATACAGAAAAGTGCAGGAACTGAAGACACATCTAAGTGAGGTAAGGATTCATCACCTGCCACCACACAAGAGCTCAGCAGACCAGATGGACTGAGCTACTCAAGAGTCTCAGTTCCTGTCTATGATGATCAGTACTCACTGACGACTGGGGAAAGATGTCACTTCTGTGCTTTGGCTGCAGAGCGTCCCAATGTCAAATCAGTTGACCTCACGTTGACTCTATTTTTCTCCTCTTGTGAAAAGGACATTAATAGTTGTTCTTCTATAACTAGGGTAAATAAGAGGCTTGACATGATCTTCTAGCTTAGAAAGTCTTTGTCTTAAACAATTGTCAACAAACTAACATTAGCTCAAGTTTTTCTGTCTTGAGTATGCATCCAAGAATACAGCCACAGATTGACTATTGGGTGGCTTGAATTGTCTGCTGTGTTGAGGCAATGGTGGGGATGGAGAGGAGGTTCAGGAAACTAATATCCATGAACTATCGATTTAGAAGGAAGAAATTAACCAATTGCAGCAGGGGTTGCCTGCCTTACCTGCAAATAAGCAGTCAGGGCATCTACAGAACATTAGCCATGCCAGCAAAGAGGATGTTTCAGAGGTTTCTTGTTCTGCCTGTAGCTGGTGTACAGAGCCTCGGGCAAGAAGCAGAAGTCCATTTTCACTTCAGTTCCTGATACCCCTGACCTTCTAAGAGCCAAGCGAGGACAAAAGCTTCAGAGTCAGGTAATGACTATGATTAATGAAAATTGATTAGTCTTCCTTGAGATGGTAATGTCTACTTGACCTTCCTGGGCTGGTAGCTGAAAGAGTAGGTTGTCCTTGGTGTAACCTCTATCCACTAATATTGCAATTTTCTTTGGAACTACCATAACTATGCTTGGGTTTTCATGAGCAAAGGGTACCATGTCATTTTTGCTAAAGGCTGTCTGATTTTGTCCTCAGATGAGTGGTCATGAGCTCTAAGTGGTGAAAATGGTTCTTTGATCACTTCAACAATGAGTCTGTTATCCACAGACAAATGAAACTCTGTGTCACAGATGCAGACAAAGTTAGGGGAAGAGGAGCTGAAGGATCTTTCAGAATCTGCTGTCTTCTGTTGGCATTCTTTATCACATGGATTTACACTGGATCAAGTCCAGGAGATGGATTGTTAGACAGCTGGTTTGTGGATATGTTTTCAAATGTCACTTCCAGAGAAACAAATTTATAAACACGTGCACCAACAACCACCTTAGGCAACCAAACACACACACATAGATAAAGACTCTAAGTGAAGAGGACGGACTGAAGCTTCATCTCTAACTCTTCCCTTGCTCTCTTATTACTCAGTATCTCTATGTTGAGCTTGCCACTAAAGAGAGACCCCATCACCATGCTGGAAATCAGACCACAGCCTTGCAACATGCTAAAGATGTGAAGGACATGGTCAGCGAGGTAAGATGAGAAGTTCATACCATCACATCCATTGGCTAAGAAATACTTCCAAGCCTTTACCTGCTACTTCAGTGGGACTTTACCACTACAAAGTATGCTCATCATCACCCAGACACAGAAACTGTGCTCTAAGCATGAGATGCTTTGTGCCTTTCCCTCAGATTTGTGACTTGGGTATAAATTGGAAAGGGTTAAAACACGAACTTGGGCTAGTGCCATGGCTCTACACGTAAAGCACTTGCAGGAGAAGCATGACAGCCTGGAGTTCAAGCCCCAGAACCCACATAAAATCAGAGAGAGAGCCAACCCACATAGATATTCTCAGACCCCATGCATATGTCGCATGCATGTATACACACACAAACACGCCACGGTAGTTATCACAAAATTTAAACTTGTCTTTCTCTTCTCTTTTTATATCTTAGAAAAAGTACAAGATTCAGTATGAAAAGATGAAGGATAAGTATACACCAGTTGCAGACACGCCAATCCTCATTAGAGCCAAGAGAGCTTACTGGAATGCCAGCGATGTGAGTGTCCCTTCCTTCCTTCTGCTGTGACCGGGAGAGCTGTTACATCACAGAAAATTCATTGCACACAACATGGATCAGGAGAGAACATACGCACACACACACACACACACACACACACACACACACACACACATAGCATCACTCCAGTCAAGTAGCTAAGAATAATGTTGAGATGCTACAAGCTATTAGTTACCTCCCAGGGCAACAGCGTGACCCTTCCTTATACTTCTCAGGCAGCATCCTAGAGATACTTGATAACTAATTAATTTAGACATAAAATCATGGGTGCAAAAAAAAATCGATTCAATTAAAGATGCCTGCTCTTCAGGTCCATATAATTTGTTTAATTTTTTTATATATGAAATAGGATGATAAACGTGGTAATGAAGTAAGATTATGCAAAAAAATGTGAATAATGTGTCTATTACACTACTGAGCTTGTTGGTGCTTAGAAAATGTTCTTTGGTCTCTTAGTTGCTGACTGTAGTGTGTGTGGGGGCCAGGACACATGAACACTGTAGCCAGAGTCAGAGGGGGACTTCTTTGTCCACATTACCTGATGAGGGAAAAGGCTACTGATAGAGTTTATCTGTTTCAGAAGATAGGAATTATTAGTCTGCTTGAGGGAGGGTTTTCTGGCTTTGTGCCTCAGAACTCAAGTACAGATTTGCTGTATTTATTGCCACAACTCTTAGTGGATTGGACAACTGGACTTACACAGAGATGACAGCCCTAGCCAACACTATATATCTACAGTATAGCTCCAGATTTCATGGTGGCATAAGGGAATTACTAGGAAGGCAAGAATTCTAGTTAGTGCTTAAAATGCAAGCTGAGAAAGCCACAGATTTGCTTCAAAAATCTACCGTTCAGCACAGTTTAAGTCTTTGTGTGACATCGCTGTGACATCACCTCTTTTATCATTCAATGATCAATACTAACTTGTATCAATCTTAAATTTTTTGCACTGGGGTGGCCATTCACTGAAATTGGTTCCAGGGTTCAGATGCACCCTAGAGCTTCCCCTGTGGAAATTTCTAAATCCTTAATTCCAATTAGAGCACCAATTCCAAACCCTTAATCTTTAAAATCATCCCAGTGCAAGAAGGATGTTAGATTTAATGTATCAACCGTGGCTGGCCCCACAAGTAATTTTCAAGCATCACCCATGTAAAGAATGAAGTATTTCAGAAAAGGCATCTTTCAATACATGCTTGCTCAGGACTGAAAGCAGGCCACCTAGAGAAGCATCCGTCTTAAGCCGATGAGATGAGAAGAGTCATCATGTCACAAAGATGACAGTCATGATGAAATGAAATTTCAAGACTGCTCAATGGGAAAGTATATTAACAGCAGGAGGTAGGAACCAAGGCATTGTTAGAATGTCTTAGAAGAAGCAAGGCTATGGTCTCCCTTTGTTTGCTTCCTCCCCATCCCCGAAATAAAATTCCTTAACATTTACCTATATTTCTTTTTTAAAGTTAGGCAGTCTTTAAAGAAACATAAAGAAAGACATAAGAATTTTGGCATCCCCTGCATGGTTTCAGCCATCACTAACCTTCAAACTGATATTTACTACAACCATTATTATTTCATCAATCCATGGTATGTTTTTTTAAATTATGTTTTCTTTAGTGTCTCTTTCTCTTCCAACATCTGGAATGGCTTTTCAAGCTTTTCCCTAACTCTGTTCCTGGGGAAAATCTAAGAGAAGAACTCAGGAGAGTTCAAACTGGACAGACCAGAGTTATTTAAGTTGGTAATCTTTATAGTCAGTGTTGTATCCTCTCTTAACAGCTTCGTTACAAAGAAACATTTCAAAAGACAAAAGGGAAATATCACACTGTGAAGGATGCCCTGGACATTGTGTATCATCGAAAAGTCACAGATGACATCAGTAAAGTATGTCCCCAGATGTGACCGCTTGTAATGGGTTCTGTGACCCAACATGTTTTGTTCTTGCTGTTGTTGTTGTTGTTTTTTCTAAAAGTAGTCTTGCTGTTCTAAAACCACAGAGATATGCTTTGCGTTAACTTTGAGTCGACTTTTTTTTACAACAGGTGAAATACAAGGAAAACTACATGAGCCAGCTGGGAATCTGGAGTTCCATTCCTGATCGCCCTGAGCATTTCCACCACCGGGCAGTCACTGATGCCGTCAGCGATGTGAGTATTACTGTCAGTTTCCACATAGAAATCCATGCTCCCCTGTGAGCTGTGACATCAGCCACTGCATAAAAACTGCTGCAACACCTGCCCAGTTTATTGCTGTTGTTATTGTTGCTGTTGTTGTTGTTGTTGGCAGGGGTAGGGAGTAGGTATCACATGCCATGGTACATGAGAAACAGTGAATGTATTGGGTTCAAAAGATGACTTGGTGGGAGTTGGTTCTCCCATTACCACTAGGGTTCTTTCTCTGGGGGATGTACCTTTACCTGCTAAGCCGTCTAGCTGGCCCCACTTCCACAGACTTTAGATCTTGTATATGGTTATTCGAGTCATAAAGTTCAATTACTAAGTGACCAAGCATGAGCTTAGGAGAGAGAGAAGTATATTCAAATTTGTCACCCTATGTTTTCCTCTATGACTCAAAGCAATATAGTTCATGCCTATCTTGGATCCTTTGAAGAGAATGTAACAGAAAGAAAGGCCCATTTAGAAAGAAGTTTCACCTGTCCTCATGAAAGATTAGCTGCCAAGTCAATGATATTCTCTGTAGAAAAGTATACTGGTTAAGGTTGATTTTAATTAATATTAAAAATGAAAATTTCTAAATATTATAAAAGTAGTCAGAAGAAGAAACCAGTAATTCTAGAAATGTATTTAAATAAAACAGACTATTTTAAATCTTTATTACTTGACAAACTTTGGGAATCAGAGTTTCCTATCCGTTCACTTGGATGACTCCTAACCTACACCTAATTAGAGATGAATTACTAAAACGCCTTGATATTCCTCTTCTCTTAGGTAAAATACAAAGAAGATTTGACCTGGCTTAAAGGCATTGGTTGCTATGCCTATGATACCCCTGACTTGACGCTGGCTGAACAGAACAAGACTCTCTACAGCAAGGTATATCTATCATCTTCCCCATGAGAACAGCTTCATCATTAAATATAAAGCTGAGCTCACAGAGATGAGCGCTGGGGGAAAGCCTTCTGTAGCTTCACCTCTGTCCTCACTTCTATACCCTGTAACTAAACCCTGTGCTGAACTCTTCACTTTTTAGAGAGCTTCAAGTTTGGTTTGGTTTGGTTTTTTAACTGGGTCTTACTATGTAGCCTGGACTGGCCCAGAATTCACTGTGTATACTGAGTGGTTGGCCTTGAACTCACAGAGTTCTGAGTCTCTCTGCCTCCTGAAGAGCTAGGATTAAAGGCAGGCATAGCTAGAGATTTCCTTAGTGCTGACCTCATTAACTGGAGTTTATTTGTATTTGAAAAGAATTATCTAGTACTACTATTTATGACTACTCCAGAATTCCCTCTCATAAATGTATAGGGATGATTTGCTCAACTAAAGCATTAACATAGCAACAAATATCAAGTGTGGTTATTTTAATCCATAAACAATGTGGTATATGAGAAAATTATGGTTTGGGGCCTCATTTTTCCTATTTTGAAAAATAAAGCAGTTGAATTTGTCTTTAATACAAAATAAAAATCATCCAATTTCTGATAGATGCCAGACAGAAGATATTTTATAGTATACTTGGTGGGTCACATGTATTATAGTATCTATTTTCTTTGTTATAATCATTTATTTAAAAAAACATTCTAAATTTGTAGAACTATTTAAAAACAGGTTGCAGGGTAACTAGGTCACTACCCACCCTGCCCTGTAAAACTTTAATTATCTGATTAGTTGCTACAAAACTATAGTCTAACTAACGAACTAAAAACTGCTTTCACATAGCCCATCAAAATATATTAAAGTAGAATCACTGTACTATGCCAAAACACAGGGGGAAAGCTTTAGGTCTTCGATCAGCATGGAATTTGTATTAGGTGACCATCTAGTGGGTGGTTTATACTATGTATTTGGGACTATTTTCAAGATAGCAGCCCTTCTGCTTTGCACTACCCCAGGAAATAAAGAAAAAAAACTTGATAAAGACTTGTTAGATCTATGAATGCATTATTACAATTGTAAGATAAAAAAACATTGCTCATCCTTAAGATTGAATATGCAATCAAATAATTATGTTCTTTCCCCCAGTATAAGTACAAAGAAGTGTTTGAAAGAACAAAGTCAAACTTCAAGTATGTTGCTGACTGTCCAATTAACAGGCATTTCAAGTATGCAACTCAGTTGATGAATGAGGTACGTACAACTAATTTGATTCAGCCTCTTCAGTTCTCTTAAGAAATTTGCAGGGCTATTTCATTAAAACCTAATATAGAACATGACAGGAAGTCTGTCCTAAATGTTCATTCCATATAAGGACTTGGAAAGACTGTACAATGTCGTTATCTGGTAGGCTCTGCCAAAACCTTGAGTAGGTCCACGATCATATTCACCTCTGTAACACGGTCTTATGGTACCAAAGAGAGGAGGAAGGATGCTGTGGACCATCATCTAAATGGTCCTTTAACCTGAGTAGAACTGGGAGACCTAGATGGTCAAGGTTGATCAGTAGTTTCACAAAGGTACCAAAATGGAAGTGGTCAGAACCCTGACTCTCAGTGTGGGTAGTTGTGGTATCATGCGCTCAAATATATTACTGTTACTCTCATGGCATTGGATGCATAGTGATAACTATTTACAGCTCTCTTTATGGTCTGCTCCTCCTTCCCTATACCCATCTTTACAGTGGTGTACTTTGAATATAATTCGAGCAAGGTGAAATAATCAAGCTGTGAGTCCTAAATGAGGAGTTTTTTATAATGTTTAGATGTTTTCATAACTAAACTTATGGTTTTCTGCTTTCAGATAATCCGTGGACTTGCATAATTTCAAACACGTTAGAAAATTAGTAAAGGAGCCCTAACAATGAGACAGTAGCCAGTGGTACTCTTCCGTGTATGACCTAAGCCGAGTTTAACTCATTTTTGTTTAATTATTTCATTTCAACTCATTTCTAGGTAGGAAAACTCTAAAGTCAATACCATCAGCAGCTCCCTAGGGGGGTCTTGATATATTTTGTTTTTTCTATATCATGAATAATTTCCAGTCTTTTAAATCATCAAGTAAATTAGTACAGCTTGCCTTGAGTAAACCTAGCTATACTTTTGCATATTAGTTAGTTATCCTTTGGAATGCCATCAATTATACTTTTAGACTCTTGCTGCCTTGTATATTATTAAACTTGTAGATTATTGGCACCTCATTTTAAATACAGTATAAGATTCCATATGGCCTGACATCACTAACATGCCTTATGAAAAGATGGAAATGCGGGCCTAAGGTACATCGGTTTGCTCCAGAGGTTGCTTCTCCCAGGCTCCAGCCTCTCGAAAAATCTGTGTTCGCTTGTCATTCCTACTCTCTGTATGATCATCTAAACATTGTCCTGGATATTGATAGGCTTCAAACTCTCTGGAGTGTTTAGATTGAGACATGACCACATACCCTCGATGTCATATACTTGCTATAATTTAATATAATGTTTGAGCAGAAAAAATACAGAGCTGATTATGAGCAACGGAAAGATAAATACCACCTGGTAGTCGATGAACCTAGACATCTGCTGGCTAAGACCGCAGGCGACCAGATCAGCCAGGTACTGTGATGAGGCCGGCAGCTTGGCCCAGACAGGACTGAGCTCCGATTTCTCCCAAGGTGTCGTCCCGTCTGCTGCAAGGATGTCATAGGCTCTGCCTATGATATTAGACTGTTCTGTTTCAAAATATCTGTCTAGCCACCCAAAGAGCCTGTGAGCTATTTGAGTGTGCCAGTCAATGCTCTGTGTCCTCACTTGTGCTGTGGTGAAGGTAGAAAAGAGAAGCCTATCCATTCTATTCTTCTGCAGTAGCATTTGTTAACAGCAGCTAGAAACCGAAAATTGAGTTGTAAAATAAATAAATAATAAAAAATTTAAAGTTATGGGAGCAGAAAGACAGAAGAAATGCCTATTCTAGTTTTCTGTTCTGATGATGTCATCTCCATAAGGCAGCCTGGGTGGTAACATACATATTACTACCTCTGTCCTACCCCATTTGCAAGGACCGTGGATGGTCAAAGCGTAAATATTTCAGCCACTCTCCTTGCATTCCACTTGGGGGCTTCACCACACAGCTCTGTGAGCACACAAAGTGTGTTAAGCCTACATCTCTTCACTCCGAGGTGACTGGGATATAGAGCCGTGTTTTTTCTGTCTTCACGAGTCTCTCTTGTGCTTCCCTGCTCTTTGCATGGACAGAGAAAATATAAATCTAGTGCCAAGATGCTTCTGAAACAAGGCTGTAATGAAATCCTGCGTCCAGATATGTTGACTGCTCTCTACAATACACACATGTGGAGCCAGGTAATGTCTGACACGGTGTGTGAAGAACCAGGCTTATACCTTCGGTGCACTTTTATGCTCTCATTGGCCTCCTTTCCTGACCTCTGCCCCTGCTGCTTTCTCGTGATAAAGCATCTGAATATTCATTCCTTAGAAATAAAATGACTGTAGCCTGGTGTACAGGGCAGCCATTGTCTGCACATCTAATGCTTAGAAATCCTCAAAGATCAGTGGAGTCTCTACGCATTTCACTTTTTTTTCAAATTGATAGAACATTTACTTGTTATTATTATTATTATTATTATTATTATTATTATTATTATTATTATTTTAGTGTTTGCTTTGGGAGGCAGATTCCTTAGCTATTAAGGATCTTTAGTAAATTAATAACTTTTAAAGGTCTGAATATTTAATGTTTTCTTGTAATTGCCCCATTGCTCAGTTCTCACTGCAACTGTTTCAGAGAGCTGGCCGAGCCACGCAGCCTCTGGACATTGGCCATATTTATGTCAGCAATATTGTCACCCAATGAAGTCCACTGAGCACACACTGCCACCTTCCCATCACAGACTGGAAGGGAAATGTGGTAACTTAATTATCTGCAAGAACATTAATGAAATGCCACTCTCTGGGCCCAAACCAAAAAGGCTTTAGCCAGTCTTTCGCATTAGCAGATTGCTTTGTGATTTTAGTTTGTTGTCAAATCAGATAGATAGATAGATAGATAGATAGATAGATAGATAGATAGATAGATAGATAGATATGAATATGTTCTCACATAAACATCCTTGGCCTTGATAAGATCATCAAAACACTGCATGAAAGTTTGTTGGTCTCTGTATCTGTCCTGCTTAAACCAGCTTATGTGCATGAAAGAAAACTACAAAAAAAAAAAGTGTGACTTGGAAATTACTCCCCCCAAAAATGCATTTTGGATCTAGGGGAGATGGAAGATGGGGGGGGCCTTGGAGGAGTGGAGGGAGGGGAGGCTACAGTTGGGATATATTGTATAAAAGAAGAATAAATGGTGGGTAGATAGATTATAGAGATAGATAAATAAATAGATAGATAGACAGACAGACAGATGATTAATTAAAATCTAAAATACTTTAAGTTATATATACTCATTTTATTAGACATTTATTTTACTTGGACATGGAAAAATATCAATGTAATATAGAATGTTAGAGTGAGATTGTCAATCCAGAGAAGAGTCTAGTCTTCCTCTGAGATTTACTGCACACACGCCCTTGGCTCAGAGCCCCTTTGCTTCCATGTGTATAAAATATATTGGAAAATATCTGTCCATGCTACTACCCTACTGCAAAACATCTTCAGTTAGGATGTAAGGCAGAAGCCACCATGATGCCAGCACACTCTGGTGTTGCATGAGATTTCTTTAGGGCCTCTGTTCTTGATCGTAACTTGTCCTTTCTTCCACAATTTAGATCAAATACAGGAAAAAGTATGAAAAGTCGAAGGACAAATTCACCTCAGTTGTTGACACCCCGGAGCACCTGCGCACCACAAAAGTCAACAAGCAAATCAGTGATGTAAGTAACAGAGCAAAGGGCCTGCATCCTCAGGCTCAGCATCAGTGATGTAAGTAACAGAGCAAAGGGCCTGCATCCTCAGGCTCAGCATCAGTGATGTAAGTAACAGAGCAAAAGGCCTGCATCTTCAGGCCTGGCGCATCTGCCCAGGCAGAGCCCACTGTAGACTGTCAGGTGTCTGAGAAACGGCTGTCAGGGGGTGGGAGGCAAGGGTGATACATGCCTGCTGCACACAGGGTGCTTCTAACATAGTGAAGACTTGCTGTTCAAAATCAGCAAACAAGCCAGGGAGAAGCAGAGGCCTCAGCAGATGGCGTGTAAATACCTATCGAGTTTATAGAATTGCCTTTCCTTCCTGTTCACTTGCTATGTGTATTTTAAATTGCAAATGGTGTTACACCTGCCTGCCTTTTTGATCTGCTTCAGATACTTTATAAACTGGAGTACAACAAGGCCAGACCCAGAGGCTACACCACCATCCATGACACACCCATGCTTCTGCATGTCCGGAAAGTAAAGGATGAAGTTAGTGATGTGAGTACCCTTCGTTAGTCCCTCTGTCTTACACTTTCAGTGTGATGTAGTAAACACCTGTAGAAAAACCACTCGGCAACCTAATGCCCTAAAATAACAACCTTCCATCTTCCTTATGATTCTGTGAGTTGACTGGACACAGCAAAATAGGTCTGTTCCAAATATTGTTAGCAGACAATGGGGGCACAGCTAGGCCAAGATTCAAGGTGGCTCCTCCAAGACCCAGTCCCAGCATATCAGAGCCACACCGATGTGAATGAAAAGGGTAGGCAGATCTAGAGACACAAGGTGCAATTGGAGAGAACTTAGTGGCAAAGCTTAGCCCAAGGCAGCGAGACAAAGCAGATCCCTGCAGTTTGTATCAGAGAGACATGTATATTGGTCAAGTCAAAGGCAACTTTGCCAGACCCAGGAATGTACCTGTTCATCCTGAGATAATGTCAGATGGGCATGATGGCACATGTCTTTGATCCCAACACTACAGAGGCAGAGGTAGGCAGGTCTCTCTGCGAGTTCTAGACCACCCAGAACTGTACAGTGAGAGCCCATCTCAAAACCAACATCAAACAGTAATGTCAAAAGATCCTTCCCTGGCACCAGCCTTTGGTTATAAAGGTCTATATGTCACTACAGTGATTTTGTCCAAGTGTTTTGCTAGGAAACGGAGCTGGGTGACCAGGGTGACCCTGGGACATACATCGCTGTTACAATCAAGATGAGCACAGCTCCGTGAAGCTGAATCCACAGAGAGCCATAGTCACACAACTGACAGCTGATGGCTGCCTGGCTTCTGTATAAATGAGGCTCCTTCTGTGCATCTTCTCTGTATTGCTCAGCATAGGGTTAGGGTTAGGGTTAGGGTTAGGGTTAGGGTTAGGGTTAGGGTTAGGGTTAGGGTTAGGGTTAGGGTTAGGAGGCAGAGGGCCAAATCCGTTAAGAGTTATTCCTAGAACTTACACACTTCCCAAGCGATGTGTGCACCTGCTGTCACTGAGATAAGATAAAGTTTTCCCTTATAAACAGAAAGTTTTATATTGACTCCTTGGTGGGTGTTTCCACTCTGTGATTGATTGGCCCTGTTGCTTGAGCCTGGTGGAGGTGCACCGCAAAGCGAATCACTAACTTCATCATGCAATATACAAAAGGAAGAGAAAGGAGCTGGGTCTCACTCTCCCCTCTGAGGACAGGCTGCAACGCTGGGAGGTAGCAGAACCTTTAGGAGGTGAAGCCACCTTTTATGATCTGCCAGCCACACCTGAGGCTAGGGACCAACATGTTAGTTAGCGTATGAGACTTTAGAGACATTCCAGGTTTAAACTATGGCAACTGATAAAGAAATGGTCACCAGTTCTGGATAAGCAAATGGCAAAGCCACATTCTAGAACATGTGGAAGAGAACCCACTGAGGCAGAGTGACCTACTCTGCCAGCCTTATTGTCCCGGAGAAAATGAACTAGCTGTTAAGTTCTCACACTGCATTTCAGGAGAATTTGAATTCATAAGTTTTCAAGTTCTTGACTTTGAGTTGGCTTTAGCAGTACATGTATACAATCCTAGCATTTTTTTGGGGGGGGGGAGGATGGGGGGTAACAGGAGCATGGCTGGTTTAATAAGGCCAGACATGGCTGTATAGAAAGAGCCTGTTTCAAAAATAAACCAAACCAAACCATATTTTTGCTTTGATTTTTTTGTAACTGAAAAGCTACCATTAATTCATTGAAAAAAATAGTATTTTTTATTTTTGGAATGTTTAATTTTTTTTTATAGCTCACACTTACCTAGAGCTCACTTTCTAGCTGAACTTGGCCTTGAACTCAAAGTGATTGTTTTGCCTTAGCTTTCCAAGTAGCATGAATCACCATACCTCACACAAATTCAGTGTTTTAAATAACTCTGTGG
>NC_137982.1:26018695-26127013 GCF_963924665.1 Micromys minutus | reverse complement strand
ACAATTTTAAGGAGAGTACATCTCCTAACACAAAAGCTTACACATTTGATAGAACAGAATTAGAACAGAATACTGGGGTAGACAAGTAGTCTGTTTGTAGACTGGGATGCTTTTGATCTCTGTTTTCTTTTAATAGCAATGCTTTTTTTATTTCACATTAAAGAAAGTGAGCCTCAGAAGCACTCTTCAAACTGCAGTGTTGGTAAGATTCTGATTAGATAACTGTTATCAGGGGTTTCTCAGATTAAGTGTATTCAGCACAGCTGACTACAACATTTGAGTAAGAGAGTCTTTTTATGATGGGTAATTAAAATGATATAATTGTATGAAGACAGCAGTTTTGGTATCATTATTTGATTGAATTGTGTCACTAGCTCCAAATGACATAACAAAGTCTTTTTAACTGGGTATCTGTGTTTGCATATGTGTTATGCATCAGGTGCATATTTGGTCTCATATGTTGGGGATTTTCTTGCCCAGTGCTGGCCCATGATTAGAAGCCCAAATAAATGCTTACTGACCCTAAAGCTAGTCTGCCTTTATCCTTTTTGATGGAAAGAGGAAGAAGGACCCCTGTGTACCTTTATGGACTTTTGCTTTTGTATATGTTTCTTTTTGATCACTTTACACTCAAAATTACCCCCCAGAAGATGGCATATTCTGGGATGGCATATTTGATATCTTTAACTGCAAGTTTTCTATCCCACCCCTACATTAATGGGTGAATAATCCTGCAGCTGGGCTTCTGGAGTAGTGTAGAGGTCACAGCCCCACAGGCACTACAGTTTCTTATAGAAAACAGCCACAAGCCTCCATGTAACCTCTATTATATTAAAGCACTGTGCCAGGCATCTGGGGACAAGCAGCAGGGTCATCAGAAAAAAAAATCTTCTATTATTAAAGAAATTTATTACCAGGGCTGGAGAGATGGCTCAGTGGTTAGGAGCACTGCTTCTCTTCCACAGGACCTGGGTTCAATTTACAGGACCCACATGGCAGCTCAAAACTGTCTGTAATTCCAGTTCCAAGGGATCCCACACTCTTTTCTGTCCACCACAGGCACACAGACATGCAGGCAATCATGTCTGTAAAATAAAGATGCAATTTAAGAAGAGCTCCATTCCCTGACTGCGTCTTTCCTTTCACTTTGTTCATTTTTGCTACTAGGGGTTGAAATATCTCACAGACAACCTTAAATTGAAAACCAGTAGCTATGTTCTCTCTCACTCTTTATCCTAGAAATTGTTCTCTATGTTCCCAAGTTGTAAAGCTGTGGCCTTTTCTTTATCTCCTCTATCCAATGTCTTCTCAAGTTCTATTCCTCCCCTAGGTTGCACCTTTATTCCTGCTAATAATGCATTTTGGAATTTCATAGTTTTGCCCAGTCTAAGTTGATACAGTTGTGTTCCCGTACATGTGCTTCATCTACACTGGGTGAGAAATGTTCTCAAAATCATGATTCTACCATTTACAGTCTTTCTTATTTCCTTTATTTTTTGCCCTTTTATTGAATATTTTATGTATTTACATTTCAATTTTTATCCCCTTTCCTGGTTCCTCCCTCTCCCATTCCCCCCCCAGCCTCTATCCCACCCACCCTTCCCTCCCTCCTCCCCAACATGACATTTTCCTATGATTCGGGACATAAGCCTTCACAGGACCAAAGACTTCTCCTATTGATGCCAGACAATGCCATCCTCTACTATATATGCAGCAGGAACTATGGGTCTCTCCATGTGTATTCTTTGGTTCCTGGTTTAGTCCTTGAAAGCTCTGAGGCACCTGGTTGGTTTGCAGTCTTCCCAAAATTCTTAAAGGCTTTTAGTAAAAGCCCTCACATTCCTTAAGAAATCACATGTAGCCCAGATGAGACATAAATACTTGCTACCAGGCCTTTATTCTCCTTCGGGTGACAGGCTTACCCGAAAGGGGCAAACCACGGATTCTGCTTCCAGTTTATGCTCAGCATACCTGAACCACTATTTATAGTGGTCTTTTCCTTTTAACAGAAAATAACATAGATAATGTGGATGGCAAATTGTTGGGCCTCCTGACATGTATACCATAGACTTACTCAAAGGTTATTCAGGACTGAACTGATAAGAGTGGTCTAGAGATAAATCATCTGAATTTGAATAGAATTGTTCTTTTATTTATAAAGGTATACAGTGTGTTAGTGCATGCTACATAAAACCCCCTAGACACATTCAGGGAGCCATATCACTATTTCTGTAGAGAAATGCATAAATATAGGAAATTTTCTCCCTAAGTGAGAAATACAAAGATTGTAGCTCAAGGCATAGGTTCATGTTAAATGAATATGAAAAGCAGTTTTTTGGTTTTCAGAGCTTTTTGGATTTGGGGAAGATAATTAGAGGCTTTTGGACCCATAGTCAGTTGTATTAGTCTGAAAAGGTTCTTTCTTTCCTCTAACAGTTGGTTTTCTTACTCATAAAATAGGACCAATAATTGTATACCCTAGTCGAGTCATTTGGGGATAAAATGAGATAATTACATGGTTGTGCTCAGCTAAGGCCTACTATAGAAAGCTCAATAAATGGTTGTTATTTTTATTAGCCACATTCTATTTTCACCTTATCCAGAGGCAAAAAGCTCAAATTATCTCAAGACATGCAGTGCAAGTTAAGAGAATTCAGTGATTGTGGGATCAAAAACCTGCATTTTTTTTCATATGTATAGCTTGAATTCCTTTCCTTAGAGACCATTAATATCCCTCTATTGTAGTGTACATGGAACAAAGGTTTTTTTTTTTTTTTTTAATCTACCATTGTATCTCAAGGGCCTAGTACTCTTTCTGATCCATATTATGTAGCTCAACAAGTAATGGCTAAGCAAGTGTGTCAAAGCCTTGAGACCTCTAAGTGATTTCACATTCAAAGGTATTTTGAACAGATGCATATTTGAGAAAGCCACAAACAAAAACAGGTGATAGTTTTTGTTTTTTTTTTTTTTTTTTTTTTTTTTTTTTTTTTTTTTCAGAATATCCAGGAAATTGGAGCACAATTTCTTTTTATTTTGGTCGCAAGAAGGCTTTGCAGTGCTTGACCTTGTTCAACTCCCAGTTAGGTCTTATGGTACTGCAGGCCAGACAGTCTTTTGTTGGCTCTAAATTTCAACAGAAACAGGCCGTACCCTAGAAGAAGGAAGAACAACGATTAACTCCTTATAGCTTTAAGAGCTAAACTGTTGCTGATTTAGTTTTTTCTTTAGTTTTAGACAAATATTGTATTAGTTAATTATATCATTGTTGTAATAAAATTCCTGATCAAAGCAATTTAAAGATGGGATGGTTCATTTGTGGTCACCATCAGAGCACAGTTTATATTGGGGAAGAAGTAAAGACAGAAGGAGACTGAGACATCTGGTCACATCGCATCCACAGTCAGCAGGTAGCAGGAGGAGTGCTGGTGCTTAATTTATTTTCTTCTATTAATTCAGCCCAGGACCCCATCCATGGGGTGGTACAGTTAAAGTGGGTCTTTGCATCAGTTGACCTAGTCTGGGTGATTTCGCCCAAATTATTTTTTCCCCTAGTTACTCTAGAGTCTGTGGAATTGACAATCATATTAACTACCACAGGGAGTTTCTCTCACGTTGCCTACCTGCAAACCCCTGAAAATATTTACTAACTAAGCTGGTGTCGTGTAACTATTTTTTCCTGATTAGTGTATTATTGCTGAGAGAGAGAAGGAAGCCTCATAAAGTGCAGGAAACTCAGTTACAAGACTCCTGGTGTCTCTTCCCATGGAGATTCTTTTAGGCAGTTCCAGGGATTCATCTCACCTCTGGCCACCAGAACTGAGGTGGACTTTCTGGAGATGAAGCTGCCTCAGAATCACCTATGCTACCGAATGTAAAAATATTAAACACAATGCTTCAGTGTGGTAGACTTGGTCAGGGTACTTATTAGTCTGTCTCTGCCCTATGAAGGTGCATTGATGTTCATTCACGACTTCCTGGGGAAACACACACAAAGGTTAGAAAAAGAAATGCTATTCTCATTTGACAGATTTTCTTTTCTATAACTTAACTGCCATCTAACTTCGAAAACATCCTTTACATATCTAAAGTACAATAGCATAATTTGAAGTAATGGATTCACTTTCATAATGCAACAATTAACCTTAAATGCAATGTTGGGTGTGTTTGTGTTAATATATAGCTTTGGATACTGTTTTCTAAAAGGATCTAAATTTCCAGTTCTTTATCCATATTTATAGAAGTAAAAAAATTTAAGAAAAATGTTTTTCCAGCAGCCAATGGATTGGTAAAGGATCTTTACCAATCCTAAATCTGATAGAGGGCTAATATCCAATATATACAAGGACCTTGAGACAGTAACCCCAGAGAATCAAACAATCCTATTAAAAATGGGGTACAGACCTAAATTCTTTTTTTAAAGTTTATTTTGAAAAACAAAGATAAATGTACAGATTTTAAGCATTTTTGCATTAAAGTATACAAATATATTTTTATAAGGTTGTAATTAAGTATTTGTGGGTACATATGCATACACATATGTATATATGTAACAATAATATAGGAAAAGAGGTTATTAATTTGAGGAGATAGGAGAGAAACTGGGAGGCAGTAGGAATGAAAGGGGGATGTGATACAGTTCTATTTTAATTAACATATACTCTATTTTTTCTTTTTTTCTTGATCTTCACACAGTCTGTGGGTTGTTTCTGGGGTGTTAAGAGCTTTCTGGGGTTAGAATCCCATTATCAGTGACTGCATATTATGTCTGTTCTTTTGTGACTGGGTTATCTCACTCAGGATGATATTCTCTAGATGCAACAATTTTCTTAAGAATTTCGTTAGGCCATTGTTTCTGATAGCTGACTAGTACTCCATTGTGTAAATGTACCACATTTTTTGTATCCATTCACCTACTGAAGAACATCTGGGTTCTTTCCAGCTTCTGGATATTATAAATAGAGCTGCAGTGAACATTGTGGTGCATGTACCTTTGTTGTATGTTGGAACATCTCTGGGGTAAATGCCCAGAAGTGGACTAACTGGGTCTTCAGGTAGTACTATGTCCATTTTTCTGAGGAACCGCCAGACCGAATTCCAGAGTGGTTGTATCAGTTTACAACCTCAACAGTGGAGAAGTGTTCCTCTTTCTCCACATCTTCGCCAGCATCTATTGTCATCCGCGTTTTAGATCTTGGCCAATCTGACTGGTGTGAGGTGGAATCTCAGGATTGTTTTGATTTGCATTTCCCTGATGGCTAAGGATGTTGAGCACTTCCTTAGATGTTTCTCAGCCATTCGATATTCCTCCATTGAGAACTTTTTGCTTAAGTCTGTACCCCATTTTTAATAGGGTTGTTTGATTCTCTGGTATATTGGCTTTTGAGTTATTTGTATACCTTAGATATTAGGCCTCTATCTGATGTGGGGTTGGTAAATATCTTTTCCTACTCTGTTGGCTGCCGTATTTTTTTCATGATAGTGTCTTTAGCCTTACAGAAACTTTGCAATTTCATTAAGTCCCATTTGTCAATCTTTGACCTTAGAGCTTGAGCTATTGGTGTTCTGTTTAGGAATTTTTCTTCTGTGTCTATAAGTTCTAAGGTTTTCCCTACTTTCTCATCTAATAGTTTCACTGTACCTGGTTTAATGTGGAGATCTTTGATCCACTTACACTTGAGCTTTGTACAAGGAGATCAGAAAGGGTCTATTTTCATTCTTTTGCATGGTGAGTGCCAGTTGGACCAACACCATTTGTTGAATAGGCTGTCCTTTTTCCACTGAATGTTTACACCTCCTTTGTCAAAAATCAGGTGACCATATACATGAGGACTCATTTCTGGATCTTCTATTCTATTCCATTGATCCACTTGCCTATTTCTGTGCCAGTACCATGAAGTTTTCAGCACAATTGCCTTGTAATATAGCTTGAGGTCAGGGATAGTGATTCCCGCAGATGTTTTTTTGTTGTTGAGGATGGATTTTGCTATTCTAAGTCTTTTGTTATTCCAAATGACATTGCACATTGCTCTTTCCAACTCAGTGAAGAACTGGGTTGGAATTTTGATGGGGATTGCATTGAATCTGTAGATTGCTTTTGGTAAAATGGCCATTTTTAAAATATTGATCCTTCCAATCCATGAGCATGGGAGATCTTTCCATTTTCTGAGATCTTCCTCAATTTCCTTCCTTAGAAGTTTGAAATTCTTGTCATACAGGTCCTTCACTTGCTTAGTTAGAGTCACACCAAGGTATTTCATAGTTTTTGTGACTATTGTGAAGGGTATCTTTTCCCTAATTTCCTTCTCCATATGTTTGTCCTTTGAATATAGGAAGGATACTGATTTGTTTGAGTTAATTTTATATCTGGCCACTTTGCTGAACTTGTTTATCAGCTGTAGGAGTTCTCTGGTGGAATTTGTGGGGTCACTTAAGTACACTATCATGTCATCTGCAAATAATGATGTTTTTACTTCTTCCTTTCCAATTTTTATCCCTTTGATTTACTTATGCTGTCTAATTGCTCCGGCCAGGACTTCCAGTACTATGTTGAATAGGTATGGGGAGAGTGGGCAGCCTTGTCGAGTCCCTGATTTTAGTGGGATTGCTTCAAGTTTCCCACCGTTAAGTTTGATGTTGGCTGTTGGTTTGCTGTATATTGCTTTTATTATGTTTAGGTATAAGCCTTGGATTTCTGTTCTTTCCAAGACTTTTAACATGAAGGGGTGTTGAATTTTGTCAAATGCTTTCTCAGCATCTAGTGAAATGACCATGTGGTTTTTTTCTTTGAGTTTGTTTATATGGTGGATTACCTTGATGGATATCCATATGTTAAACCATCCCTGAATGCCAGGGATGAAGCCTACTTGATCATGGTGAATGATCGTTTTGATGTAAGTTTAAAAAAATTAAAGTTAAAAAAATTCTCAACATAGGAATAGCAAATGGCTGAGAAGCATCTAAAGAAATGCTCAATATCCCTAGTCATCAGAAAAATTCAAGTCAAAACAACCCTGAGATTCCACCTCACACCAGTCAGAATGGCTAAGATCAAAAACTCAGATGGCAACAGATGCTGTCGAGGATGTGGAGAAAAGGAAACACTCCTGCACTATTGGTGTGCTTGTAAACTGTTACAACCACTCTGGAAATCAGTCTGGCCATTCCTCAGAAAATTGGACATAGTACTACCTGAAGTCCCAGCTATTCCACTCCTGGGCTTATACCCCAAAAATGCTCAAACCTACAACAAGGGCACATGCTCCACCATGTTCATAGCAGCCTTATTAATAATAGGCAGAAGCTAGAAAGAACCCAGATGTCATTCAACAGAGAAATGGGTATAGAAATTGTGGTCCATTTACACAATGGAGTACTACTCAGCTATTAGAAACAATAATTTTATGAAGTCCCTAGGCAAATGGATGGAACTAGAGACTATCATCCCAAGTGAGGTAACCCAGTCACAAAAGAACACTCATGGTATGTACTCACTGATAAGCAGATACTAGTCCCAGAACACTCTGAATTCCCAAGAAACAATTCACAGACCTTATGAAGCTCAAAAAAAGGGAAGGTCAAAATGTGGATGCCTCAGTCCTTAGAAGAGAGAAAAAAACACTCATGGGAGGAAATACAGGGTCAAATAGAGGAGCAGGAACTGAAGAAAGGATCATTCAGAGGCTGCCTGATCATGGGATCCATCTCATATGCAGCACTGTTGCTGATGCCAAGAAGTACTTATTGGCAGGAACCTGAAATGGATGTTTCTTCATGGGGCTCTACCAGAGTCATAGAGATACAGCTGAGCATGCTTGCAGCTAGCCATCAGACTGAACACGGGGACCTCAATGAAGGAGCTAAAGAAAGGACTGATGGAGCTGAAAGAGTTTGCAACCTCATGGAAAGAACAACATTATCAACCAACCAAAACCACAACTCTCAGACACTAAAATACCAACCATTGAGCACACGTTGAGAGACCTATGGCTCCAGTTGTATATGTAGTAGAAGGCAGCAGTGTTTCGCATCAATAAGAGAAGAGTCCCTTTGGTCCAGGGAGGGGACGTTTTTCCAGTGTAGGGGATGGGATGTCAAGGCACTGAGGTGGAGAGGGTGATCAGGAGCAGGTGCACCTTTGTGGAGACAAGTAGAGGGGGAGGGGGAATGTGAGAAGGGTGGGAGAAATGGGATAACATTTCAAATATAAATACAGAGTGTAGCTAATAAAAAAAAAGAAAACCCTGTTTTTAATTTGGTTGTGGAACTTGGTTTGGTCTGAACATATGTAATGGCAAAATATGAATTGACTTTGAAGTTATTTGATCTTCATTTATTGCTCTAACATAAGTGCTTTAATCAGAGTTCTTTACTAAAACAAAATACCTGAGATCCATCAATTTAAATATAGGAAAAGTTAGTTTTAGCACATAGGATTTTGGAGTGTTCAGTCCATGGTTATTTTTGCTTCGGAGCCTATGGTATACACAGACAACACATGGCACAGGGGTACGTGGTAGAGCAAGTGGCTCATATCGTGAGCAGAGAGCAAAGAGAGGAAGAGACTACCAGTTCAAACATTTCCTTTAAGATGGTACACCTCGCAATGACTTAGGACTTTCTGTGGGTCTGTCTTTTTAAAAAGAAATCATTAATTTTTTTTCTTTTATAATTTCAAAGATATACCCTGCCAAACCACCCTCCCAACCTCTTTCCTACATTCATTATTTTGTTTTGTTTTGTGACTCACTAACTTCAGGTAGGGTCATCCGTTTGTCGGTGGGTTTGTAACTACTTACTGGGTAATGTTCACAAATGAAAATGGAATTTTCTAGAAGCTATTAGTAGCCAATATATCATCAAGGAGAAAGGAAGCCCTAGAACACCTCTTCCATCAATTATGACTGTTTTGACAGGGTGAGATTTGTATGGGCCAAAAGAAATAGGCATGCAGTTATATAGTACATAAACATAGACAGATGAATTCAGGAATGAAATGGTTATGTGCTGTCTAGATGACATTCCACATCCCTTCTGGTTTGTTCATTCTTTCAACCCTGTTTTTCATCTTCAGCTATCAACTAAAGTGTGACGAGAAGTAACCTATTTCTCAAGACCATTTAGCTCTCTTTGTCTCTCATGAATCAAGATTGACTATCAAGCAAACCCTTGGGGAGGGAGAACATAATGTGCTAAGTTGAATGAATTTTGAAACAAGTGAGAACACAGAAAACATGTGCTTGTGTTTAATTTTCTGTTTGCCTGATAAAAAGTTGATGTTTTGTCCATTATTTTAATGGCTCTTGTTAAATAATAATCTTTAACTGTCTTAAAAGGATGAGGTGAGCAGAACAGGATAAACTGCCAAAAAATGTAAGCTTAAAGGAGAATTTACTTTTCTTTTTGTACAGTTTGCAATTCATGTAGAAGTAGTCTCATGCAAACAAAACAAAACAAAACAGAAGTTATCAGATGGTTTCTCTTTAGTAAGTAATGCACGAATATTCATAGAGCGTGCACACGAAGGTACACACAGCACTTCCACCACTGCAGTTTCTTTTTAGTATAAAACTTCTAGCCTACAGAAGGCTTCCTTAAAGGTCCTGCTTTAGGGTAGATTGCTGAGTTCCCTCCTCATTTTGGATCCAGGCATCAATTCTGGAGAAGGTGTAAGAACTGATCTTATGAAAGAATGCACTTCTGCAATGGTCTCCACTTTGGCAGACTTTCAAAATTCTTTTTTTTTCTTTAGTACCCCTGAGGTTCTGGGTCTGTTTCCTTTTCTTTTTCTTTTATTAGATATTTTTTATTTACATTTCAAATGTTATTCCTTTTCCTGGTCTCCCCTCCATACACCTATTCTATAACCACCCCTCCCACTTCTATGAGGGTGTTCATCTACCCGTCCACACCTTCACACCTGTCTGCCCTGACATTCTTCTATACCGGGGCACCAAGCCTTGGCAGGACCAAGAGTTTCTCTTCCCATTCATGCCCAACAAGGCTATTCTCTGCTACATATGCAGCTGGAGTCATGGGTCTGTCTATGTGTACTCTCTGGATTGTGATTTAGGCCATCCAGAGACTTCTCCACCTGGGGATCCAGCCCATATACAACCACCAAACCCAAACAATATTACTGATGCCAAGAAGTGCATGCTGACAGAAGCCTGATGTAGCTGTCTCCTGAGAGGCTCTGCCAGAACATGACAAATACAGAGGCAAATGATCGCAGCCAAATATTGAACTGAGAACGGGGTCCCCAATGGAAGAGTTAGAAAAAGAATCGAATGAGCTGAAGGGGTTTGTAACCTCATAAGAACAACAATACCAACCAACCAAAGCTCCCAGGGACTTTCAAATTTCTTGTGCTGAATGGTAACACCCAATGTCATCTAATTGAAAGGCGGAGCTTCTATTCAGCAGATGATCATTCAAGAGGACTGAGCTTCATTGTGAGTATGTGAAGGTTGGCAAAAGAGGCCCAAAGGAGCTTGTTTGCTCCTTATGTCTTGGGAGCACATTACCACCCACAAATCATGAAACAGGCCTGCACTAAACGCTGGATTTGACATTGTCTTGGTGTTAAACTCTGAGCCTAGATATGTTTAGATGACTCTTCTGTGCCCACCACAAAAGGCCCTGCCTTCCTAAATGACAGCACTGACTTTTATAGAGAAAAAGAAATCCATTCTACCATTTATTGGTCTCTCCATAGACACACTAAAATCAGATCATTTCTGTTTTCAATTTAATTATCTTCACAGCCCTTTTCATAATGGTTAACAATGGTTAACCAAACTCTCTGCTTTACAAAGCATCAAATATAAGATACTGACATAAATGAGCAGTAAACAGGTGAACAAGGAAAGGTATTGTTTTTGAGATGTATATTCACAGACTATCCATTCTAAGTCTGAGACTCACCAGAGAGTCTAGGCTTAAGTGCCCTCTTCATAGGACAGAGTGGTACCTTGCATGACTAGAGTGACTTAGCAGGGGTTGGAGGAAACTGTGTCCCTCTGGAAGCATTGTCTCTTGGTCACAGAGTAAACTTTAGAGAAAGCCCCTCCCTGTGCTTTGGAGAGGATATCAAGATACCAGCAAGAAGACCAGAGACCTAGAGACACTGCCCAGCTCAGTAGTAAGATCCTTGCCTCAGCACCAATACAAAAGATGGTGCACAACAAAACTGAACAGCTTGATATTACGTTATATAAACAGGGCAGTAAAAACAAGGTTTTCCTTTGGTTGAAAATTCTTTTCTCACACTGTATCCTGACTGCAGCTTTCTCGCCCTTCATTCTGCCCAGCGCCCTCTTATTTCTCTTCTAATGCAGATCCAGTTTCTTCCTGCCTCTTATTAGAAAACAACAGGTTCTAAGAAATAATAAAACCTAACAAAATTAAATATAAAAAAACAAAACAAAAATGTCACATGGAAATTGAAGAAAATAAACCAACAGAAGAAAAAGATCCCAAGAAAAGACCCAGACTCAGAGACTTTCTTGTTTGCTCACTCAGGGATTCAATGAGAAACATGAAATTGAAAGCCGTAATGTATATGTTTGTAATCATGTCTTTCTGCTGCTTGCGTTTTTCTAGACTTCTTTAAGGTATTGATTAACTTCCTCTGTGAGAGCCTCTATCATCTTCATGAGGTGATAAGAATTTTTAAGAATTTTTCCTTGTGTTTCAGCTATGTTGGAATACTCTGTGCTTGCTGTGGTAAGGTTACTGGACTTCAGTAGAGTCATGTTGTCTTCGTTGTCATTGGTAGTGATTCAACACTAAAACTCCAGTGTTTAGGCATCTGGGATTAGTGAGATAATCGTAGGTGCTAATATCTGGTCTTGTGGTTGCATTGTGAGTATTTTATTCTGTAGTTCTATTTTATCTGGTTCTTATGAGATGGTAGGGGCTGTGTGCTACCTATAGAAAAATCTTTGGGGGTCCTGATAAGTGTGGACTTTAGGAGATTCAGTCAAAATGTGATTCTGTCTATTAGGAGTTTGTACTTAGGAATTGAGATGGACTGTAGGGGTGGCTGAGGTGGCTCACAGGAGGGGGAAAACAGGATGCTCTGCCAGGATCTGCCTAGTTAGTCCCCTGGGAATGGAGCCAGAGGAAAGACCACAGCAGAAAAAGTCTGGTATAGATCTGAGGATGAGACTAGGAAATGGGACTTGGAGGAATGGAGGGAGAGGTGGAATTCTGTAGTTAGCCTACTTGCCTCTTTGGTCAGAGTAGCCCGTGGGTTCCCTGGAAGTGTTTGCTGGAATTGGGGCCAGGACAATCCAGGGTAGCAGAAAGGTAGTTTGGACATGAAGAACTGTGTAACTCACAAGCAGGAAGTGTGGGGAAATGGTAGAGGATGCAGCAGATGTTCTCTTGCAGAAGTTGGCGATTGGATTTGGAGGAGAGGAGAACTCAAGATCTGCAGTTAGCCTACCTGCTTCCCTGGCTAGAGTGGCCTGTATGTTTTGAGGTAGTGCCTGCTGGAGGTGGAGATTGGGATAAAACACTGAGTGGAAGAAGGGAGGTTAAGAGAAGTATCTGCATACTTTACTGAAGGTAACTACAGTGTGGGAGGGTGGTCTCAGCAGCTGATCTGTTACAGAGCTAGGGATGAGACTTGAGGATTGGGTTTGGAGTTAGCCTTCCTGTTTTCCTGATCAGGGTGGCCTATGGCTTCTCAGGAAGTGTAAAAACCATTTTTAACTTTGGAAGAATCTCTTGTGTTGTAAGACACAAGTCAAGAAATATGGCTTTCTATGTTGTAATAAGATAGTGACCAACATAAGAGAAAATGCCTCTGCTAATAATCAAGAACCTGTACATAGTTGTTTCCTTTTTAAGGTGCACTGTTGCATTTTCTACCATATACATTATTTTTATACATATGTATTTCATACATATACATGCACCTTTTTCTTGCTCAAGCCCCGGCCCGACCTCTTGATCCCTATCCACACTTACAGGTCCCGATGCTCTTCACAGATCATTCCCTTTCTACACTCACCTCACTTCTCTAAAACCCTCTCTTCTTTCTCCTTTCCTAACATCTGTGGTTTTCTTTGTCATTTTTCTGGTTGGTTGAATCACTTATTTTTTTTCTCCCCTACAGGAATTTAGACTTTCCTGGCTTACCGTGCCGATATCAGGGATTCCCTCCTACCTCTCTTTTACTCGATGGTGCCTCTCACTAAGTGCAGTGTTGCCTTTGCTCCCATGGTTGTCTGTTTTACTCTTTCTGTGAAGAATATTCTTCCGTGTTAGCTTGGCTGCCCTGAGATGCATATTGTGTTCTCTTCTTGACATGTCCTTACATTTCTGTCACTATGTCTCCGGATATAGCTAGCTTGGTTGACAGTTAGTTCATTCCAGGACTTAGTGTGTATTGTTCTCTTCCTCTTGGGCATTTGCGGGTTGCTAATCAGTCATGTGGCATTTTGTGCTTGCCTTAGTGAGTTGGCGTGTTTTTTATTACAGCTTTCAATAGTCTTTGTGTTGTGCACTGGATATCTTTGTCATGATGTGTCTAGGAAAGGCTGTTCTTCATTGCCTCTTGCATTTCAGTGCCAATTGCCTTCTCTAGACGTAGGACTACTCATTATAATTTTATAGGATGAATTCCTCTAAGTTTGTCTCAAAACCTCTATCTGCCATGTAGATTTTTCTATTCCCAGATTTTATCCCAAAGTTCTTGAACATTGTAGTCATGCTTACCCCAACATACACACACACACCACACTCACACACACACCATACACTGCAATAAAAAATACCATTTTAAAAAGAATAATGGGTAAAACAAACAAAAAGTTTTACAACAGTGATAAAGTAAGGTTAGGTAAATGTAAGAATGAGAATGAAATATTGAACATTTTTAAAAGAACAAATATTAGTAGCAGTAATTTATGAATTACTAAATATAACTAACAATACAGTAGAAAGCAGAAGGCAAAGGTCAGAAAAAGATGAAAGAAAAATATATCTAGCAAAAAATATGCATAAGCAAGTAAGAGAAATACATGAAGCCAAAAATAATTTTTTTTAATATGCTAAGGTTAGAACCACTACTGAAGATGTGAGAAAAAGAAAAGAGGACATTCAAGGGACAAGAAAAGAAAAAAAACTAAAACGTAGAAAGAACAAATTTTCTTCTTGGGTCTTGAAAATTACACTTTGCTAGATCCTTGCATGGGTGTGAAAGCCGTGGGTCAGCTGGGTCTATGGACCTCTGTGTTTTCTGTGGTTTCTCCTGGTGTTAAGCCTGTAGTGTATCTACTGGCCACCAAATTTGTTTCATCTTGTTTGTTTGCCTTCCATGTGTACAGGGTCTTCTGTTGGCCACACTTCACTTTGCAGTCGCTGGCCTGAGCCGGTTGTCTCATATACCTAGCTTGCACCTCCCACCTCCTGAGGTTGGCAGTATGGAAGGTGGCCAGGGCACAAAGGGCTGGGCAGCCAGGACACTTGTCTTTGTGTTTTCAGGACCTTTGAATTAAAGTATTAATCACCCAGCTAGGGAGATGCAGAAATAGTATCAAATAAGCCACCAGAGCATTAGAGTTTCCGGTTTCCATAGTGACAAATAGCACTAGGCAGTTACGAAGACTGTTGGCTGACTTCGTGCTCATGGTTATCCCCCTCCAGTTATTCTTAGTGGGTGAGATCTTCTCCTGGTTAGGTAACCGAGGTGTGACTGACATTCCATGGACTTCCTAAACTGAAACTCCTTGTGTACCTATGTGTGTCTAGTGAGCATGCGCTCTAAGACACAGGCGTGCTGGCGCGACTGCCTGTGGGTGTGGAGAGCTAAACTCCCCTCTTCAAGTTTGCATGAAGCACCTTCCCAGGCCCCTGACCTATGCTTGTTGTTAATGTGTGGATGTTCTCTCTCACTAGCCTCGCAGGGCTATCTCAGCCTCAGCTGCAGTAGAGCAAACTCAGACTCCCGATCCTGTGTGTGTTTCCTGATCTCAGTCCCTGAGAATAGCTCAGGTTTACAGAATATGTTCTGTATCAAGATCGTACCTGTTCCTCGGCCCTAGGAGCCATGAAGTGACAGAATATTTGACACTCCCAGGAAAGGAATCACCACCCTGGGTCTGGATCTAGGCTGCTGTGGATTGTGGGAAGGACTAGCCTATCTTTTGGAGCAATCTCCAACTTCCCTTACGAGGAAGTGGCCGGCCACTTTTCTGTTGTTTACCCAGTTTTTCTCTCTTCACTTGCTTTTTACCACGAGCTTTGAAGAATTCTGATACTTGTTTCTTTCCTGTTATTAGAATACTTTTGCGTTATCCTCACTTTTTTCCTTTACTGTTTTACACAGAAGTCATTTCTAATTGCCTGTGTCTTCATTTTTTTAAAAAAAGATTTATCTAAATGAGGTATGCTCTTGGGTAGTTATCACAAAAGTACACACACACTCTCCTCTCACATGCATGTGACACTCTGAAAGTACTCGAGTACTGACTGGTTTTAAACTTTTCAGCAAAGTTCACTTGAATTTTCAGTTCGCATTTTTCTGAGGCGCAACAACGTGTTCAGATTAAGCGTTTTGACCACACAGAAACCCTAGGCTTTCTCTGGGAAGTGATCGCTAGACCCTAAGATGGAGACAGGAAACTGCGATAATGCTGAGGCACACAGAACACCAAACAATCCAGGACGAACTACAGACCTCATTCCGCTTCAGAACAGTTGCACCGTGCTTTCACACCGCGTTCTTACCACCATCTCTCACTGCCTCTTGGGTCAGTGCATTGCTAGGCGAAAGCAGTGTGGTACAGCAGAGCCCCTGTTTCGGAAAGGGAAAAGGGTGGGGTGTTTCGTCGTTATCTGTTTTATTTTTCTTCAGTGTCTGGAATGTGCTTTACGTCACGGCGTCCCTGTAGTTTACTATGTATTTCTCATTCTAAGGGGTAAGACTCATCTAGAAATCACTAATATTTAACATCACCGTATGCTGGATAGAAAAGGTTTTTAAAAGAAGACAAAAATAAAGGCAAACAAATGTCTTGTTGTTTCTAGTGTTTTTTATAACACACACTATGTAAATGCAATGTGTGCACGTGTGTGTGTGTTTATGTGTGTGTGTGTGTATGTGTGTATGGATGTCTTTTGCTTTAGTGAATGTAAGCATTTCCTTATTAATAATAATTATTCACAATTATAATAATTATTATAACTATTATAATAATTATTAATAATTATTGTCATGCCCACACACCATTGTTGAACTAATGTTGTCAATATTCACTCCCCTGGAAGACTGTATCAAGAGCCATTTTTCAATTTGCCTGTAAGCAGATGCTCATCTGTTTTGGAACTACATTTAAAATTTCAGGCTAAGTCTTCTATTTGAATCAAAAATCCTCTCTAGACTTTTGGGGTAAGTGGGCTTTGAGTCAGGATGAAGAATGTGCAGTAAAAAAAAGAACACCGGATGACTGTTTGTGGGTAAAACCTGAAGACCACTTTGAAGGATCTCCACTTTCCTAAGATGCTTCGATAGTGTCAGTACCAGGATGCTGAGGAGGCAGCTTGATTGCATGCAGGTCACCTTCGACCTCCTCAACCAAGACTGCTTAGACCTCTCTCCACTTGCTCTGTGTAGTAGATTTTTTCTGTGTTATTTGGTGGATTCCAATGAGAATACTCTAGCAACAAATACACTGTTTTACAATTTATTTTTACATACTAGGGCTCATTAAGAAATGTGTATGGTGGATCAACTTGTTTTTGGAAGTTGTCTACTTATGTTTCTTTTATAATGCCTCTCTTCTCCTCTCCTCTCCTCTCTCCTCTCCTTTTTTCTTTCTTTATTACCTAGGTTTCTTAACTTCTGAGGACTATAATATTATATTACTCCCCTTTCCTTTTCCTCCTTGAGGTCTCCTAGTGCTCAAGCTCTGCCCAGTGAAAAAGAGAGCATCATCTGGACTGCCTTCATATAAAGATGTAGAACTCTTGGCTTCTACAGCACCATGCCTAACTCAGTGCAGCCATGCTTTCCACCATGATGATAATGGACTGAACCACTAAAACTGTAAGCCAGCCATAATGAAAAGTTTGCTTTTATAAGAGTTGCCTTGGTCATGGTGTATCTTCACAGCAACGAAACCCTAAGACATCTGACCAATAATTCAAAAGAGGACCTTTCATGCTTAGTGTTGGGTTTTTGTTAGATTGTGTTTGGCTATTGGAGGCAGCATTATCATCAGCCCAGATGAAAAAAACAATTTAATAAATATATTTATACTTAGTCTTATGTGTTTCATAGGTTTTTAAACAGATAAAATTGTGTGAATCCTTGTGACATTTTCAACATCTTTATTTTATTTATTATTGTATTTATCACTTTTCTTCTCTCTAATTAAAGTCTCTTGTGTTTTCATTTCCCAAGTCAGATCATTGTGCCTTGATATTCTCCTCATTATTGCTTCCCCATGACCTGTCCCCAGCATGGTCTTTGTTTTACTTTCCTGATCTCTTTAGTTACTCCAGGATATGTTCTTAAATCTGAAGATTTGGAGCCGGGAGCTGTCAATGAGAAAGAACATTTGATGTTTGCCTTTTTGGCTCTGGGTTATCACACTCAATATGAATTTATTTCCTAGTTCATTTCATTTAATTCATGTTTTTATCTTTATTTACAGATGAAGAATATGTCATAGTGTCATAAGAATCTGGTTTTCATTATTTATTTGTAGGTTGAAGAACATTTAAGTTGCTCTGATTGCTTAGCTATGATGAATAGCAAAGTAATGAACATGGTTGAACAGAACCATGTTCCAAAGAGTGGTATACCTGAATCATATGGTAGACTGATTCATTCATTCATTCATTCATTCATTCATTCATTCATTTATTTATTTTAGATTTTAAAAAAACTTTACTTTAAAAAACAAAGATAAAAGAAAAAATTTTAAACATTTTTGCATAAATGTATACAAATACATTTTTGTCAGTGCTTGAGTTTTTTATTTTTTTCTTTTTTTTTAAGGTCTGATACCCTGCATTAAGGTCTTACTAGTTACAATGAGCAAAAAAGTACATGTAAAACAGAATGTAACCTGGAGTTAGTCAACGTTTTCTTGGTGTGTAAGGATTAAGCATAATGTTTTGTTTTTGTTTTGTTTGTTTGTTTTGTTTTGTTTTCTTTTTTTCTTGAGCTTCACACAGTCTGTGAGTTGTTTCTGGGGCAGTCCGAGCCTCTGGGGTTAGCATCCCACTATCAGTGACTGCATATTATGTCTGTTCTTTTGGGACTGGGTTATCTCACTCAGGATGATATTCTCTAGATGCAACCATTTTCTTGAGAGTTTGGTTAAGTCATTGTTTCTGATAGCTGAGTAGTACTCCATTGTGTAAATATACCACAATTTTTGTATCCATTTATCTACTGAAGGACATCTGGGTTCTTTCCAGCTTCTGGATATTATAAATAGAGCTGCAATGAACATTGTGGTGCATGTAACTTTGTTGTATATTGGAGTATCTTTGGGGTATATGCCCAGAAGTGGAATAGCTGGATCTTCTGGTAGTACTATGTCCAATTTTCTGAGGAATCGCCAGACTGATTTCCAGAATGCTTGTATCAGTTTACAGCCCCACCAACAGTGGAGAAGTGTTCCTCTTTCTCCGCAACCTCGCCAGCATCTGCTGTCATCTGAGTTTTGGATCTTGGCCAATCTGACTGGTGTGAGGTGGAATTTCAGGGTTGTTTTGATTTTCATTTCCCTGATGGCTAAGGATGTTGAGCACTTCCTTAGATGTTTCTCAGCCATTCCATATTCCTCAATTGAGAACGTTTTGTTTAGTTGTACCTCATTTTTTAATAGGGTTGTTTGATTCTCTGGTATCTAGCTTTTTGAGTTATTTGTATACCTTGGATATTAGGCCTCTATCTGATGTGGAGTTGGTAAAGATCTTTTCCCATTCTGTTGGCTGCCGTTTTGTTTTATTGATAATGTCCTTAGCCTTACAGAAACTTTGCAATCTCATTAAGTCCCATTTTTGACCTTAGAGCTTGAGCCATTGGTGTTTTGTTCAGAAAATTTTCTCCTGTGCCTATGTGTTCTAAGGTTTTCCTTACTTTCTCATCTAATAGTTTCAGTGAATCTGGTTTAATGTGGAGATTTTTGATCCACTTACACTTGAGCTTTGTACAAGGAGATAAGAAAGGGTCTATTTTCATTCTTCTGCATGCTGAGTGCCAGTTGGACCAACGCCATTTGTTGAATAGGCTGTCCTTTTTCCATTGAATGTTTACTGCTCCTTTGTCAAAAATCAGGTGACCATATACTTGAAGGCTCATTTCTGGATCTTCTATTCCATTGATCCACATGCCTATTTCTGTACTGATATCCAGACTGTCTGGACCAATTTGAGATCCCACCAATGGTGAATGAAGTTTTCCCTTCCTTCATACCTCTTCAGCACTTGTCAGAAGTTCTGTTGATCTTTGCCATTCTCTCTGGGGTAAGATGAAATCTTCATGAGATGAATTCAGGGAAGATCTCAGAAGTTTGTACAATCTCCACTCAGCTTGCTGACTCCGGAGTGGCCTGGGCAGGTTAACTGTGTCTTGGATTACAGGAACCTGACAGAATGAGAGAGCTAGAGTGTAGGATTGAGAGTGGTTGATTTGTTTTCCAAAGATATACTTATAGGCATGTTGCTCATTATCATTAATAATTAGCTACCTCAAGGAGGACAACTTCTTCTTATTCAACAGGATATGGTGACACATATTGGTTATCTCACCAAAGCTAAGGCTGAGGTTGGAAACTTGTAGGTTTGAGGTCAAGAAGAGATAAAGAGTTACTCATCTCCATCTCAATTGTATCAGGACAAAGTCTAAGGGCTCTCTTTAATGGCCCTCATCTGTAACAATTACAACCACACTGTCTGCACTTACTCTCTCCTAGCTTTAAACATAGACATTTCCTTGAAATTTCCTGACTAAACTGGACCTTTGCTTTGGAATTCAAGCTTACTCAGATTTGTTGCCAGAATGTGGAGAGCTTTTTTGTGCCACTGGACAGTTGGTGATGGGAATTTTGACATCGCCAGGACAATTAGAGGCAGGAATCTGACTCTGTCCCTAAACTCAAGAAACTAGCCTGGATTAAGAATATTTACTATTGAAGCTTAGGGCAGGACATTTACATTTATAGTTCAGGGCAGGCTCAGCAGATGTAAGTGTGGCAGACCCTTTGTCTATTGGAAGCCCCTTTTGTCCCTGGTCTTCCCACTTAACTCCCAGAAAGATGTTTACAGGATCTTTGATTGTTGACTTGCTTGTTCCTTGACTCAGAACTGATGTTATCTTTCTGCATGTAATTAAAGTGGTTTAAAAGAGGACTGAATAAAAAAGACATTGCTTCAGTCTCAGAACTGGCTGAAGTCATTTTATAATTTCATCTAATTCTCTTTCTCTTTTTTTTAAATCCTCACTCCTGCCCTGGGGGACCTGTTGTTTGACCAAGCCGATCTCAGACACCAGAACATATTATTAATGTTTCCCAACACTGTTCCCAACAGAATCCTTGTTCCACTTTGAAATCTCATGTTGCCAGCTCTTACTGGTGGTGTTTTTCTTAGCCGTATAGCTTAGGAGCACCTATTAAGTTCTGCTGGTAGCACACAAATACTTCTCTAGCTCACAATTCCAAACTCTCTCAGATTCTTTTCACAAACCAGCTTCAGAAGCATCTGAATTACAAAGTGGGGCTCATCAATATTGGCTCCACCCTGGTACCAATTTTATGTATTAGTTTGTTTTCTCGCTCAAGTTATAAATAGCTGAAGACATAGAAGTCTATACTGGTGTATGGTTTGTGAGAATATTGTCATCCCTGGCAGAAAAGGCCTGGTTGCAGGTATCACTGTGGCATCAGGAGTGTGGCAGATGCCTGCTTATATCTAGAAGGGATAGCAAGCATTGTAGATGTAGCAGGTGGTAAAATGTGCACCAGCAACTTATCCCCAGGGATTTCCTTTCTTCTGTTGGCAATCCCTCTTAAAGATTCCTCGGCTGGGGGCTGGGGAGATTGCTCGGTGGATAAGAGTACTTGTCACTCTTCTAGCAGACCTGGGCTCAGTTTCTAAAATCAACGTAACCATCTGTCCAGGGGATGACACGTTCTGATACACATATGGACATGCAGGCTAAACACTCACATATAGATCAAAATAAAAATCTACAAAAGAAAAGTTTTATTTTCTAAAAAAAGATTCTATAGTCATGTGAGAAAGTGCCATTAACCAACTGGGGACCAAGTAGACATCTCACATTTAAGCCATGACTGAATTTGGTACTAGCTAAGTAAGGCATCTGTCAGGGTAGTACTTCCTTAGCAGAAAACAGTTACTCCAGGGTTTAAATAAAAGTCTGGATTCTAAAATAGATTTTGAAGAAAATTATGAGAAGAGAAGGTGTTTGAACCTAACTGGAATCATTATGTCTGAGAGGTGGGGGTGAAGATGATGGGGAAGATGAAGATGATGAGGATGGAGGCAGAAACAAGGTAAAAAAAAATGACTCATGTGAGGTTCCAATCTCAGAGGAGACAGGAAGAGAGAGAGAGAGAGAGAGAGAGAGAGAGAGAGAGAGAGAGAGAGAGAGAGAGAGGGAGAGAACTCTGGAGGAAGAGTAGAAGAGTGAGGAGAGGTTAACCCAGTGATTAACCCCTAAGGAAAGACCCGGGGAATGGGTGACTAGGGAGACATGAAAACTTCTACTGTACATAGTAAGAGAAGTGTTGTCATGGAAACCAGATGGCAGGAATTAAGATGTGTGTTATGGAGATGGAAAAGCAGACCTCTGACTCTGAGAAGCTTAATAGAGAAAAGACAGAAAGGAATAGTATATCTGATTACTGGAGTAATTACTGCATACTTTTAATGTCATTTTCCTAATGTCAGCTCTGTGACTTTTATGTATGTGGTATAGCTTTAGGGAAGAGAATTGCATTTACCTTTCAATGTAGTCATTGTGTTTCATTTGCTTGTTTTCTTCATGAAACTGTAAGCATGAGAACAAGTTTGCCGTGTTCCTTGGCTTTACATGTTCCTCATTGAGAATTGGTCCAAGCACAAGCTTTGTGGCACCTATAGGTGTTGAAAAAATGGATGCATTATTGGAAAGTATTTTCTTCACCAACCGCTTACACATCCTCAACTCAGTCTGTTTATATTTTTCTTCTTTACTTCTGTTACTTCAAAAAATGTAATTGCCAATTTACTTCCTTCAGAAACATTTTTTCTAATTTTTTAAATGTTTGCATATGTGTATATGTGAGTGTATGTGCATGTGAATATGTGCACTTATGAGTGTGTGCACCCATGAATATCCTTGTGCAGGCCAGGTGACCTGGCTCTATAATGTTCCGTCTTTATCCCTTGAGGCAGGGTCTCTCCATAAACCTGAAGTTCACTGTTTTGTTTGTTTGTTTGTTTGTTTGTTTGTTTTTTACCTGTTAGATTGACTAACAAGTACCAGTGGGATTCCAGGTGTACTTAGCCACACTGGACTTTTACATGGTTGCTGGGGATCTAAACTCAGTAACTCATGTTTAGGCAGCATGCACTCTTACTCTATTTTGACATGTCCATAACCCTATATTTTCTTGCCCCTAATGAATTTAATATCAGAAAACAAATTTTTCCGTGAAGTTTGAGAAGGCAAAACATCGTTTCTACTAGCATTCTTGGGCTCTGCAGAGCCTGAGAATTGCTGCCGGTTGACGATCACCTTTAGGAAGCAGAGACGTGCTGCAAGGCTGCTAGTGCCCTGATGTCTGTGTAGATCTCTGTGATCTTTGTTTCCACTCACACGTGCACTGCTGGCAACGTGGGGAAGGACCTTCTCCTTGCAGAAACAATTACTGCCTTGCTCAGCTCTGAGCCCAGAAAATGTACCTTTGTCTTTGGAACAAAACCAAGAACAGTATTATGACCTCAGTCCTCTTCCGCTTATCCTTCAGGCCCACTTTCTGTGGAGTCCTCTCCAGTTTCATTCTTATGGACTGGAGAGCACTTCCTTCAAAGACATCATGTCTCAGGGGCTGTTAGAACACATGGGTTCCTTGTCTTCAATACACAGTTTCAGGATTCACTTGAGGTGAACAGGGTCAATGAATAAGAGAGTGGAAAAAAAAAAACAGAAATGAAGAGAGAAAAAGAAAACCCAGCCAATTCTAAAGAGGGTTTTTCTGACATTCATGAAGAAACCATTGTTTGGGAGTCATTTGTGGTGGATACAGACTAACTAGACAACCTCATCTCCGGCTTCTCAATGGACTTCTTATAGGGAATTGGGTTCTGCTTTCTAAAGTTGGCCATTGAATGTACACGAGGTGACCTCACCTCTCTTGTATGTGGAATGGCATTACCAGTTAGTTTCTTTTGTAGGAACTGAGAAAATATCCACCAGTTTGGTTCCTATGGGCACTCCGGATCTTCCTAACCAATTTAGAAAGATTGTGAGTTTGCTCATTGTGCTGAAATTCAAGGGAGGAGACTCTTCACTGAGAACATAGAATGGGAGTCTTAGAAAAACTGCTGATGCACAAACCCCATCACTGAAGGGCCAAGAAATGCATCCTCAGAAGTTAGTGTCAGACAAAGGTGAGAACGCAGGAGCTCTGGTGTCTCAGGACTACAGTAGGGCGGGTTCAGAGCAAAGCTCAGCAGTATACAGTGTCAGCCTCGGACAGGAGGGAAAGACATGGGAATTCTTATGGCATGTATGTTTGCTAGTTGAGGAGTTATTCCTAAAGATATGAAGACATCTTGAAATCGCATTACAGCAACCTACTAAGCTGATCCTGCCATGCTGTGCCCTGTTTACAGATACAGTCAGGACCACTGAGTGCAGAAAGCTTTGAAGTGAGACCAGCAGCCTAAAAGCATCTAACTATCCAGTGTCTCACTTTCTGTTCCTGGAACAAATATCTGAGATGGTTGGAATCTAAGGAACAAAGGATTCTGTTGGGAGGTAATTTCATGTCTCAAGTCACAGTTAGTTGGCCCTGTTGCTTTGGGCCACAGTAGAAGAGGCCTGTGCATGTGTGTCAGCAGGAAGCAAAGAGGGTAAGTGGAGACTCACTACTTTAATTCAAGCCCTAGCTAAGTATTAATTTTCTCCCCCAGGCTCCAACTCCTACAGGGTACAGTGCTTCCTTCCACAGGCTACCCTTAAAGCATGAACCACTGGGGCCCAGTCAAGCCTGATGACCTGAGCTCATTCTCTGGAACCCCACCGTATATTAGAAGGAAAGCAAACAGAAGGCCCTTTGACTTCTACACTGGTGCTGGGGCATACACTTGTACATATTTAACTAAAATAAATAAATGTATGAAATAAATAAAAATACTTTAACCATACTATTCAATTTGCTCATTTGTAAGAAGAGAGACTTCTTTCTGCTTTTTAGAGTTGTTGGGGGAGATTAGGGAAGAAATTGAGTCTAAGAGTCCAAGACAATGTGTAGAATGTAATGGATAACTAACTGGGAATTTTACTTCTTTTGGTTTCATTTTAATTGCTTCACATCAGCCATCATTTTCCATTGACCATGGGATGATGATGATAATGATGATGATGATGATGATGATGATGATGATGATGATGATGATGATAGAAGAAATAAACTCTAAGAGTGTTTCATCCTTTCCTATTTCCTGGTATTCTAGAATTATTCAGATGACAGTAACTGGTTATAGAAGACAAAGGAGGAGTTGTGTATAGGTCAGTGAAGGATACTTCTCCATCCCACACCAAGCTTTGACTTCACACCCAGAACTATATGAACAAGACAAGTGAACAAGAAAAGCGTGAGATACTAAAGGTTATTGCATCGTTGACTCTCCTGGGATGAGCATAAAGCTATTTTATGTCTCCGCCTCTTTATTTAGTTGTCAACAAACTGTTCTGTTTATGTAAGCTGTTGTGAGAAACGACATAAGAAATTTATGTATTTTATTGTGGCATGAGTATTTCCTTGTGAGGATGTAATATGTATTTCTGCTTTCACACACTGCTGATGCTGCTTGATTCAACATACCTTCAATTTTTAAGAGACTGTTTTCCTTTTGGAATCCTTTACCATTCACAATCTAAGTAATGCACCTTAGTTAGAACCTAACAGATGACAAGGTACACTGACTTTGAAATAAATATGTCTGGTATAAAAAAATACATATTTACTAAATGTGCATCTATTTTTTCCCAGATGGTATAATTTGGAAGCTACATTCTGGTTTGAAAATATTCATGCTTAGGTCTGGCTATATTATATGTAGCTTCTATAAAACTAAAGGTGGTGTTTTAGAGCTATGCATTAGTCTTAGAGTTTGGCAAGATTCTCACTTACCTTCAGGTAAAGTAAGTAACAAGATGATCATGCACAAAATCAAGGTTAGGAGAAAATATCCGTATCACCAGACAATGAACCTACTCCAGGATGTGAAGGAGAAATGCTGATAAAACACAGAGAGCTGACCAGACTCTGGGCTTTTTACCTTTAAAAAAAAAAAGACATTTTATTGAGATAGATCATAAATACTCACTAGATCTTGAGATTTTAAAGTATAATCTCCCATCCGCTGTTCCCTGTTTCCATGAGGGTGCTCCTTCTCTCACCCACCCATTCCCACCTCACTGCCCTCCATTCTCCTAAACCGAGGCATCTAGCTTTTACAGAACCAAGGGACTCTCTTCCCATTGATGCCCAACAAAGCCATCCTCTTCTACATATGTGGCTGGAGCCATGGGTTCCTCCACGTGTGTACTTTGGTTGGTGGTTTAGTCACAGGGAGCTCTGGGGGGTCTGGTTGGTTGATATTGTTGTTCTTCCTTTGGGGTTGCAGATCCTTCAGCTCCTTCAGTCCTTTCTCTAACTTCTCTACTGGGGTCCCCGTGCTCAGTCCAATGGTTGGTTGAGAGCATCTTTTAGGTATATGCCCAAGAGTGCTGTAGCTGGGTCCTCATCAATAATTCTTTTTATTAATAAAGTATTTTGTTTATTTACATCCATAATATTGCCCCCTCCCAGTTACCCCAACCCCCAGTGTTCTTTCCTTCATTCCTCCTACCCTTCACCTCTGATTGAGTCTACCACCTCCAAGTATCACCCCACTCTGGGGAAGTCTCTACAGAATTAGGTGCATATTCTCCCACTGAGGCCAGATAAGGCAGCTCTCTACTACTTATGTGCCAGTGCTTTAGACCAGCCCTTGTATGCTCTTTGGTTGGTTGCTCAGTCTCTTGGAGCTTCCAGGGGTCCAGGTTAGTTGACCCTCTTGTTCTTTCTATGGGGTTGCCATTACCTTCAGTTTCCCTAACTCTTCTATAGGGGTCCCTGACCTCAGCCCAATGATTGGCTGTAAGTATCTGTATCTGCCTCAGTCATCTGTTGGCAGAGCCTCTCAGAGGACAGCCATGCTAGGTTCCTGTCTTCAAGCACAACATGGCATCGATAAAAGTGTCAGTGTTTGGTGCCCACTTATGGGATAGATTCCAAGTTGGGCCAATCATTAGTCAGCCATTCTTTCAGTCTCTGTTCTAGTTTTACTTCAACCCATCTACAAAACTACTGATGCAAAACTACTCTTGTCTAAAAGAAATTCAGGGACTTGCTATGTATGTTTAACTTGTTGAATTCTTATTGTGTATTTAAACAATTCAAATTTATATATGAAGAGATTATTAAATGTATTTTTGTCTTAACCTATCAAGATTTTGAGTGCCCAACTTATTTTAAAATCTTTTTGTAAATATTAAGTAGCTTGCTGATCAACCAAAAAACTACTTACTTTTTTGTAAGTAGGGCTTATGAGTCCCAACTGATATTGAACTTGATGTGTAGCTGTTGATGACCTTAGCCTTCAACTCCAAAGTGCACAGAATGTATTACCACACCCAGTTCCAAAGACTTTGAACCACAGAAGTGTGTCCTTGTCTGCCTGGTGACTTATCTGCAGGCACTGAAAATAAAGAGGCTGGTGTGGCTGACGCTAAAGCAGAGACCATGTTTCTATAGTAAGAACCCAGGCCTGAACGCCTGCTTCCTGTTCCCCTTGAACTTGCTTTCTCCCTCTGTGTGGCCTTATTCCTTCATTGGCTCTCAGCCCTTGGGCTAGGAGGTAAGATTTCCCTTATGCATGCTATTACTCATATCTTCTGGTCTCCCTCAAAGTGAAGAGCAAGAATTATCAGCTTCCTAGTAAACACCATTGTCCTTGTGCACACCAGGCTAGGAGACAGCAAGACATCTCTGTGCTGTACACTCAAGGCATGGAGAATGAGACCACAGTGTCTACAAGCAGGTACACTAGAGACCACAGAGTGCATCAAAGAGAGAAAAAGGAATCTTGATGGTTTTGATCCTGTCATTATTTTACTTAGGTGCACAGCTCAGTCTATCATAAAGCAATTTCTTCCATTTATATAATTCTTTTGAAAAAAATGAGTGGCTCTGTGTCTGATGGTCCCACTGACATTTATACATAAAAGCTTAAATTATAATGACAATTTCCTGTCTTTAACAAAGTCGCCGTAATTAGGAACCCACAGGTAATGCCATTTCTCTAGTTTTCATTGGTATTGACATAGAGTAATAAAATTTGTCGAAGACATTTATGAACCAGTGCTTTTCCATCTACAAGGGCTCACCCACCGCAGAGGCTTCATTCAAAGCGTTTTCATTTATAAGTGGGGTGAGAGGAACTATTTCTCGGGAACTCTTTATATCTGATTATGGGTACAACACTGCACACCTCTGATATCTATGTATTGCGTGTGTATCGAACCTATGTAAGTAAAAAGTGCAATAAACGGAGCTATTTATAGCTCACTAAAAGCAATGGAGAGGCAACTCAGACTCCCATGGGTATGCGCAGTGAAACAGCACTCAAAGGCATGCAAGGAAGAAGACCTGAGCTGGACTTCTAGAACTCATCTGAAGGAAGGAGAGGACAAATTCTTGAGAATTTTCCTGACTTCCACACATACACTGCTGCACATGGGAATGCAAATTATGTGATTCTAAAGAACTGTCTCAAATTCTAGTATCTGGGCACTGTAAACGCCACCTTACTCTGCCCTTTGTTGGGGGACAAACATTTTCCCCTAACTCATCTGTAAAAAAAAAATAAGTGACTGGCACTTTTTATTTATTTGTGGATATTCTAAACAACCCCCCCAATCAGGGTGAGAGCTCCTCAGAAAGTAGCGGCTGGGTAGAAAGACAGAGGCCTCTGAGGCCTTCTCTACTGCGTGTGTCCGCCCAGTTGCTTGACTGTGGATTCAGCTGTGTTTGCTGGCTTCAGAATTCCTCTTTTGGGCAGATGTCCGATCCTCAGTTATTAGTGTGTTACTGTGGAGGAGAAAGTTGGCTCTCATGTTAATCAAAATGTTTTCTTAAATTGTATGTGTTCATTTTAGTAGAAGGGCTGATTCACTATCTTAAGACGTTTTTGAATTGGAAGCAACCTGACAAGCTGTCCCAAGGTGAGGAGAAGAATAAAAGAGCATGAGTTTATAGATCCCCACACTCCCCAGAATTCCATAGCAGACTGCTTGCCAAGAAATCTGACTCTAAGTAAATCCCCTTGGTGCTAAGGGTTTTCGTGAGCACATGCCTAAGCCATTTGCATGCTAAGAGCAAATGCAGAGCACATGTTCTCAAACACGTTCACTTGAGAGCGACATGTACCACAGAGCCAAGAATCTGCACTCTGGCCGGAAACAAGAGTGGGTGTAGAACGTCCCCACACAGAAATGTAACACTTGTCCTTAATGTCTAAGCTCATCTTGTCCAACAACGGGAAATTGGTTTAACGAATCAGAGGGGTGTGGCTTGCTACAGGGCTTGGTCATCGAAATTTGACTGCATGTGACAGACTTTGGAAAGCAGAAAACATTCCTGCACTTTCCACAGTACCTACAGCAACAAAGCAAGATTTCTGGTTTTGTTTATGGTGAAATGATCAGGTTGTGGAGCAAATGCTTCAAAGACACACCAAAGACACAAAACAAAATAAAATGAAACACCATGATTACATGACATACCTATGCTAATTAATTAATACTAAGATTCACTCAGAAAAATGTTATCTACTTCGAAGTTGGGAGAAGAGACAATGGCAGGCCATGAGGAGGTCAGAGGTCAGAGGACTACTTTCAGGAGATGATTCTCTTTCCACCATGGGTTCCTAGCATTAAACTCAGGTCATCAGCTCACACGGCTGGAGTGTTTATGTGCTGAGACATCCAGTCAGCCATACAAAAGGATTCTTTTGTATAAGGTGGAATCTGCAAGAATCTGGTCATACAGGTCTATTGATGAAATTACAATTTGGGAAAATAAAATAAATGATGAGACATACTGCCAATAAGCCTCCAGTCACCGCTGTTTCTTCTGTGGCCAATTACACTCACTGTAATTTATGAACAGAGTCACTTATGAGCTCTGATCATCTCAGTACTAAGTAGGCAGCGTGGATCTGGAAGACCTGAATGGATTTGGAAAGATCTAGATATCAATTCAAGTTGGAGACAAAACACTTCCTTGAACTAGGAGCAAGTTATAAGGTTCAGAAGCCTCTATTTCTTCCTCTAACTATGGATATGCTAAGACTTTCTTTCCAGGGATTATGGTGGGAAAGGCTCTGTGGGAGACCATTGAGCATGCTAGGCATTCAGTTAGCTATGAGTTACTCTCTGTCCTGGTGACCATAGTGAGACAGGATGATTAAAAACAAAGACCACTCATCACAGAAAGAAAATCACTGGGAACAGCTTCACATTTGATGGGTAGTGGACAAAGCCCTTATGGTTGGTTAGGGTAGACAAAGCAGCCTTCTGTCTTCTCCAAGCAACACATCGCACTTTCTCAGTCAGTATGGGTTCTGAAAATTTAGTTCTCACTGGTTTTAATTTTCTCAAAAATAACTCAAATTAAACAAAACAGAAAACAGAATAATCCTGTACTGAGAAGAAATGGACTTTAGCCCTGACACTCGACACCAGGGACAACCTAAGTACACGGTGCAGGATTCAATGGTGCTTTCTCTCTCTAATTTAAAATTAAACTATTATGGGAAGACATGTCAGCTTATGGTAAAATGTTTTACAGCAGTGGGAGTGCTCAGCTTCTCAATTTACTTTTATATGGTCATGCTTGCTGTGTAACACAGAACGAGGGAGCCTTTTCATTTCCACGTGGAAAAATGACGCATGGTGATCAGAAGGTCCCAAGCTCATGACTCACAGTTCTTCCACTAGTAATACTCATTGTATTAAGTATAACAGTTGTTGGTATCCAGAAGTGTGGATTGTAGTAAGAGGAACAATCACTTCAACCATTTTTCACTAACAGTAATATGGTCTTTTAAAGGAAAACAACAAGAAGCAAATCTCTTTTTCTTTACCAGTTTAGTTGTTTCTGACAGTGATTACACAGGCATTAAGATTCACAAATCTCCTTTTTCTCCCTGCAAAATCTATCATCAGCCTGCTCTTTAAAGTACCAGCTCATTTTCAAATAGACCCTTGGACAAAGGAAAAGCAAAGGCGTCTTCGAAAACCCAATCTTTACCTGGAAATCCCATAAGGAATGATTATCTTGAAAGGGTTTAATTCCTTTTGGCTTCTGCTGAATGAGTTATATTGTGAACAAGCAACGTGTCTCTTGGAATTTAGTCATTTATGTTACTAGCTGATCCCGAACAATGCAGAGATGAAAACGCCAGACTCAAACGTTTGGTTAGAACATAAAGACATCAGGCAAGACACAAACATTTACTGAGCTCTAGGTATGTGGTAGGTGTTAAGGAAATAGTGTCGAGTGTCTCAGGACTGTAGGTAATACCAGTTTTTCCTCACTAAAGGAATATATTATGATGAACATTCTAATATAGTAGTTACACCATGACATGGTGTTTATCTAGGAATGGGTGACATGTAGTTAAGCCTTCTGTGTTGACTGGGACACAGGCCATCTGGGTTGTACCTAGGGCTTGAGTGAACTAAATACCGTGGTCAGAGAACACTCTCCTGTCTTCCTGTAGCTTGCGTGTTGTTCTAACTAGTGCAGTGTGTCAGGACCCTCACCCACAAGGACTTACTCACGGTATTCTCTTTCCTGCCTCCCAGTACTAACACAGCTTAATTTCTACAACCATCCAGACCCCTGTAGGGGGGACAGATGTGGCTCTGTGGTCTTGTGAACCCTATCTGTCTTCTTACTTTCAAAGGGCCTGTGGCTTCCCGACTGTGTGCAGCAATGAAGACGTGGGAGGCTAATTCTTGCTCGGTAAAGTCAATTTGACCAAGCTATAAAGTTTTCCTTTCACATTAACCCTAAACCAAATAACCATTCCTCAGAACTTGAGCTGAGGGTCTTGCTGAAATGTGTCTCAGGTATTTCTTAACTTGTTGAGTTACATACAGACACAAAAGAAGACAAAGACATCTCTGAGGAGACTGTTTGAATGTGAAACACGTAGAAGTTACAGCAATTAGAACTGTGTGCCTGTTTACAATCGATTAGACAAGTTTAACACCAGTGCTTTAAAGCCTTTTCCAATGGAAAAGGAAATGAGTCATCAAAAGCATTCAGAGAAGAGCTGATTTCCTACCTAAAACAAATGTTTTCAGCTGCATATTGAGTAAGAACTGGGTCTCTGCATCCCAGTAGCCTAGACATAAAGCCCTCTTTTGCTATGGAGAAGTGAGATGACCTTGGGCAAATTATTACTTTCTAAACTTGATGTTTGTCAGTACATAAAATGACCAAACCATAGTAGCCTGTTACCTGTCGGTTCTGGAAACATGTATTTGTATAACTCTTTCTTGTTGCATACAGGCTGCAGCGGTGACTTCCTTCCAAACAGAAGTCTGAAGAAGACATAAGAAGGGACTCAGGTTAGGTGATTTGGAAGGATAGAAGCTTCCTTCTTGGGAATCCAGTCTCTCATTTGTTTCAAATCCCTTGCCTGCTGAGGAGTGACCTGTCACGCTGACAGCAGGCATACGAAAATTCCCAAGTAAGAAGCAACTAATGTCTCCAGGCAAGAGTCAGTGAAGGCCTGAGATGGGACTAGAGCCAAATGCTCAAGCTCGAAGCCAGATCTTGCATATGCTGGACCTCTCCCTCTGAGTGAAACTTCAACCTGAGGGCAGATTTTCCAAGTCTTTCTAAAGGAAGACATGAGCTGAAGGCCCGTGGCTAAACTGCGGTTTCCCTACTCAACGGGGACTATGAGATTATAAGTCTTTATAGTTTTGAACTGCCAAGTGGGAGTTGTCTTGTCACAAAGCATTGGAACATTGATACAAACTAGAATGCTAAGAGGAACTTTGTTGGGCTGTTGTGATGTTACAGAGCCTGAGTAGAGCAGGTGAACTGGGGGACAATTACCCTTATCTACACTGGGAAGACTTGAAAGATCTAAAATTTTGAAAGGAAAGAAATTAATCAAATTGCTTAAATGAGAATAACTTTATTTTTCACATCTAATTCCAACTCCATGTAAGCTGTAGCTTTAGGTACTGAAGCTTTCCTAAATCATCCCTTCTCTAAGACGATAAACCCTGCAGTGACCCAGTTCTGAATCGTCTCACTGCAGAAATGACCATTGTTGACATAGCCCACAAGGCTCAATCTGAGTACCTGGGCTGGTATTTTCAGTTAGATATCTGTCAGGCTTTTCTGTGCTGGAAACACAGTCGTGGAAACACATGCTTCTTAGTCATTTCCTAGCCCCTCTGGGTAGGTTTTTATGATGGCCACATCACCTACGTGTCGTTGCATTCTATCTGCACACTTAGATTAATGAAGGTCCTAGTATCTTCACAGAGTCCTTCGTTTTTCTAGATATCTCCTTCACAACAAAACTCAAATGGTTCAAAAGACCAACAGCTCTGTCAATGGAGCATCTGAGCATGACTTACTTCTCTAGAAGTAGGTCATGTTTCGAGATAGGAAGGAAGTATAGACAGAAAGAATTACCTTTATCTTTTCCCATGTTCCATGCGCCCATCCTTGTAGACAGGTGGAAGGAATTCCTTTTATATAATTTGGAAAAAGAATTGGTATGACACCAGAATTTTTTAAACCTTCTCCTTACTCTTTAAAGTGCACATCATTTTTAAAATGCTATAAAAGTCAAGGCATTGCCTAAGCTGTGATTCAGCTAGCACTCTGGCCCAACCTGAGTATTCTACACACATTAATGGCTCAGTTGTAATACTATTAAATAGGCCAGGGCCTCTTCCAGTAAGATTTTTATGCTTAGCTGATTAAGAGTAAAAGAAAGCCATTAGTCCACTTGACCTTTCCCAAGGAGGGCCAGGAAACACAAAGAACAGATCCTAGAGATGTGCATCTGCCAAGTCCTAACACATTCAGCAGGTTAGCAGTAGCTCATCCCGAGAAATTCTGATCTGCTCTCATTAGAATAAGCTGAAGCCCCCCACGGGAATCGTCTTAGAATATTGGCAAGAAAAGTTCCTATTTTGTTTCTGTGTCTTAAATAAATCTTCCTCAAAGAGGCAGTGGAGAACAAAGGAAAGATGTCCACAAACACATTGGGGCTGCTTTCGACACCATTTTTCTGTGTGACCTTGTATGAATTTTAAAACTTTAAACTCTGAATTACAGTATCAAAGCCACATGGTTCTAAATATAAACAAAGCAAAATACATAGATTTTGCATTTTTTCTCAGTTCTGGAGTATGTGATTTTTACTGACATATACTAGTTATATAAAAGAATGTAAAGGACTGGGTCTTATAATTTTTTTAATTAAAAAAATTTCTTTTAGTTTTTTCAAGATAGGTTCTACTGTGTAGCCCTGGCTGTTGTAGAACTCTGTAGACCAAGCTGGCCTTGAACTCAGAGATCCACCTGCCTATGCCTCTTGAGGGTTGGAATTAAAGGCAGGCACCACGACCACCCAGGTGATATTTTTGTATATATCATAATCTGAGTTTTCACATTTAAAAATTTTTGAGATCATAGTTAAATTATAACATTTCCTCTTCTCTTTCCCCCTTCCAAGGTCTTCTATATTTTTCTTTTCTCTTTTCCCCCTCCTGCTCTGCTACAAATTGGTGGCCTCTTTTATCACTATTTATTACATGCATATAAGTATAGGTACATACACACATGTTCCTGAATGCAATTTTTCAGACCATACAGTGTTACTTGTATTATGTTTACAGAACTGACTCTCCGGCACTGGGCAACCAATTCCTACCTCTTGTTCCTCTCTTTCATTTCTCTTTATTTTGAAGAAATTTCGGCTTTTATGGAAATAGATCAGATTATATGCAATGTGGTAGCCACAACAATATTCAGCATTCCAATCTTTGCATTTTCCCTCATGTGTCTTATCTTTGGCATGGCATTTTCACCAGGTTAAACACACAAACACACACACACACACACACATAGGAGAATAGAGAGGGAGAGAGAGAGAGAGAGAGAGAGAGAGAGAGAGAGAGAGAGACAGAGACAGAGACAGAGACAGAGAGAGACAGAGAGAGACAGAGAGAGACAGAGAGAGACTGACAGACAAAAAGAAACAGACACAGAGAGAAACAAGCTAGTAACTGACAGGATCTATTTCTTACGAAACAAAAACATCAGTCATCAGTCAAAGGAAGACATTGACTTAAACCTGGTTGGCAGCACAGAAGTGAAAGGCTTAGCATGCTCAGAGGGAGACACACCAACAGTCAGGAGGTGAATGGTGACTGTAGCTGAGAAGGGCATGGAGCATCCTGGGCAGTTAACCTTGTAGGGCTGTACTTTAAAAAGATGCCAAAGGAAGGAAAGGTAACAAAAAGGTAGAATAGATAAAGTGCTGCCAGATCATTCAATATTCATACCAGTGTCCAGACACTGGTTCTAGGCCACAGCTGAATATTTAATTATTTGCAATATAAATTTTGTTTTTGTTTTGTTTTATTTTAAAATAAGTTTTGTAAAGTATGTTTTTCATCTCTTTTGTTAGAATCACATGGGAACTTGAACATTTGGTGCATGGCAGAGCACCTCAGACCTAGCTTTTAAACATTAAAATATGAACCCTGGGACTGGAGAAAAGGCTCTGTGGTTAAGGGTGTTGGCATTAGGATAGCTCCTTCTCCCAGAGATGGCTCCACCCGCAGGTGACAGGAATCTGGCACATCCATCACCATGGAAACAACCAAAACATTCCCAGAAGACATGGGTTCAAAATCTCACCTCCACCTGGGAGCAAATGACTTCACTACCCCTACAAAAGACCAAAATGCCTCCTCCTCCTCCTCCTCTTCTTTTATTCTCCTCCCTTGACCCTGACTCCTGTCCTGTCCCTATTCTATTAAACCTCTCCATGTGGAATCGTGTTCATTTGGTGTGGTTGGTTTGTCCAGGCATGGGCCGAGAAATCTAACAACAAAGGGTACCTGCTGCTCTTCCAGAGTCTCCTGATGTAATTCCCAGCGCCCACAGGATGTGTCACAACATCATGGAGATCTACTGCCAGAGATTCAGCTCCCTCTTCTGACATCGGAAGGTACAAGGCACACAGGAGGTACACAGATAGACATGCAGACAAAAATCCCATACACATACAAATAAAATAACTTTTAAACTTAAAAGCAGTAAAATATGCTCCCCAAGGATGCTTTGTCCCCTGGAGTTGAGAATGACATCTGGAACTTGGTGAATCCCAGTTGTGAATCTCAGACAAGAGATTCCAATGTGGCCTGGGGGCTCAGCACAACAAACTCTGAGTTCCATCTCAGACTAGCTTTAGACACTTGTGGGTGGGGCCCACTGGCATGGAGTCCAAGGCTCCATGTCTGAAGACTTTGTGTCTGAAGGCTTAGTGAAGACTGCAAACTGCTCCAGGCATCCTTCTTTCAGGTCATTTTGGTTTCAACATTTAAGGTAATGTGCGATTCAGTTTAAGAGCACATTTCCAAATGATTTGCTTCAAAAATGCTCTTGCAACAACAGGGGTGCCCTGATTCCATTTGAAAATGGATTTGTGCTTCTGATGCCGAAACAAGAAAAGTAACTTTAGAGTTCACAGATTCACTATAAGAGGATTTTCGGGACTCCACAAAATTCCTACATTATTTTCCAGATGATGGATTTGGTCAGATGGAAATGGTCAAATTCAGACCTTTCTTGGACCAGGTTTGGCTAAACCTGTAGTTGTATGGTAATAAAAGCATTTGATGAGCCAGAAAAATGGGGTCCTACTTGGAGGGGTTCCTGGATGTCTCCAAATGTTCAGGATGTGGACATGTGTTTTCCTAGGTCCTATGGATGGAGCAATCGCTAAGGAATTAATGGAACTTTGATCTCATGGGCCCTGTAGTGATGGGGCTCATAGTTAGTGAATTGTGATGAATCTACGTTTTAAAATGTACTTAAGATGGTGGGACACAAAAGACAGGATGTGAGCTTTAGCATCACGGAAGATGGGATCTATTTGAAATTGTACCAGTGTGCTACCTGCTAGAAACAGTTTCCTCCACAACTTTGAAGTCAAAATGATTACAGCCATCTTCATCTTTATAAGCTGGAAGATTTCTTGTTCTGTACTAACCAATCAGGCTTAGGATTTCTACTAGAAAACATACTTAAAATTGTGAACTAGGAGAAATGGGGTGCATACCTTCCTAGTTTTCAGGGATTTGGAGAGGTGTTGACAGAGGACCTGAGAGTGAGTGTATGACTCCCTCGTAATAAGGAGGTGTGGAACATTTTCTCACGTGGAAATTTTGCTCATTTTCAGCTTGTTTTTGAGCCAAGGATTGTGTTTTGGATGTCACTGTGCAAGCATACATCGTAGGGTGTTGGCAGAGAGCTAGTCATAGACATATTTGCATTGTGTGAGCTACACAGAGAGGATATAGGCATAGATAGGCATGCAACACCTTAAACTTCCTAACTAGATAAAATGAAATTAGAGAGTCACAGGGTTGAGAGGAAAACGCAGAAAGCAGGAAGTGTTTTCAGGCCATGATGTATCTCTGATCACAGAAAAGATTTCATTGCTATAGTTAAATGTGCCTTTGTAGCAGGATGAACATCAAATGAAGAACCTACATTACTATTAATTATCAATTAAATGGCCTTAAAAATTTTAAAGACATCTAAAGGTTGCTGCATGCTACTACTAGCCAACAGGATAATACTTATGTATTAGGTTTAATGATACTTGGGCAGGTCAGAAGTGATTACCTTTTTAAATCACAATCTCATTACCAACTAAAGTTATTATAACAAATAGATTATTATAAAAATTGAAAGGAAAATGTCCCTAAAACTAGGATGTGAACTAAAATCATACCTTTTTTTATAATCTTGGAAAAATAATACTTTGCTTTTAGTTATATTCTTAAGCTTCTTATTTGCTTGTTTCTGTATTTCTATTTAGAGATTATAACTTACATTCCTAATGTTTGATAATTATCTTGAGTTATAATTGTATCATTTTTAGAACAATACAAGAGTTGTATAATTTTATATTTATCTTTTTATGTATAGGTTGGCTTTTAATATGTCTGTTAAAATTATTAATCCTACCATACACTATTAATTTTATTAACTTAAAGAGAAAAATAAATGTTTTAAACTTTCATTGGTTATTTATTTATTTGGGTAGGGTTTTTTCCTTTCCAAAGGAGCAGGAAAACAATTTTCCTTCACCCCAAATGTTTTTTTAATACAAAAATCTGCTGGCAATGAGTTGTCTTGGAGTCCATCTGAAAATATATTTTCATTTAAAAATTGAACAAAATTTTGCCAAATATCAAATTTTAGGTTGGCGTTTTATAATAGAATAGAACTTTAAGACATGAATCCTTTTTTTTTAATAAACAACTGATATTTATGTGAGAAGTCAGCTTTAATGTTGGTTCTTCCTCTGACTTTAAAGCCACTTTTTCATCTGACTTACGATTTTTTTATTGATTTCCCTCCATGTTTTTAAGAAAAGTATCATGAGACTTTTTGCCGAAGTAGGATTTTCTTCCTGTTTAATGTACATGGGGTTCTCTAAGTTTGACTCATGGCTTCATATCTTTCATTGATTTTGGAAACAAACGCCAACAACAAAAGCCCTGCTTTATCTTTTCCTAGAATTCCACTGCCCAATTTTGTTTCTTTTCTCTGCTCCTAACTCTGAGTCCACACATATGAGATCTTTACTATTTGTCTGCTTATCTTCGATGCTCTCTTGTCATTCTCTTTTAAACTCATTGGTATAAATTACCTGTACCAATCTGTTGATGGGACCGCCAATTCTTTTTCTGATTTAAGTGATTTAACACCCTCTTCTGAGCAAAAACTACTTAATTACTTCAAATATTACAGCTTCTATGTCACTTTACTTTGTTATTTTTAAAGTATATACTTGTTTATTTTATTTATATGAGTCCACTGTAGCTGTCCTCAGAGCCATTAGAAGAGGGCATCAGATCCCATTACAGATGGTTGTAAGCCACCATGTAATTGCTGGGAATTGATCTCAGGACCTCTGGAAAAGAAGTCAGTGTTTTTAACCACTGAGCCATCCCTCCAGCCCCTCCATTGGCTATTTTTATGTCTTTATTTTTCATTGATGAAAATGTTCTTGTCTCACTTTTATTTTCTTTGTAAACCATGTGGATTACCTACATAATTTAGAACAACACTTCTAGAATTCTTTTTCTGTTCTGTTGGAATCAGTCCTAGGGCTAAATTTTTCTCTTTAGAAATAGTGTAAAGAGTGGGATTTTACAGATCTTTGTTAATAAGGTTCAGTTCTAAAGTTTTTCCATAGGTGGTGGGTTGTGACAGTGTCATTACTCATCACTGCCTATTTATATCACAATTTCTATTTGTTCTCAGGGAATAAAATAAATTTGACCTTGAATAGCCATAATGAAGTATACTTTCAGTCTCAAAACCCAGTGACCTAAGTTAGAGAGAGAGAGAGAGAGAGAGAGAGAGAGAGAGAGAGAGAGAGAGAGAGAGAGAGAGAGAGAGAGAGAGAGCAGTGTAAGGCTAACCTGGGATATAAGGAATTCCAGGAAAATAGAATTTAAGCTTGGCTCTGGAATTGAAGAACAACTAAAATCTCTATAGTTAAAACTGAGATACTTCAGTGGAAATAAAATAATATTTGACGTGGTCATTGAGACAATACTAGCTAATAAGCTTCCGTTTACAGATTTGATCTCAGGATCCCAAGCATAATCCTTCTTAATCTAACAGTAAAACACATCAATCACCCCTGTGCTCCGAGGGACCTTTACACGCACAAAATCTGAGTTCCTGCAGCTAAGGAGGATACCTATCTTCTCTTCAGTACCATTCATTTGGGAGATTTGGAAACCACATCATAGTTCTCAACTTTAAAAAGCTTCTATTTCTTTTAGATAAAAACTCATTGTTGTTTCCAGAAAGACTATACAATGAAACCATTGACTAGCATCTGCATTCTCTGCAGAGCCACAGAATGAGAGAGATCATAACATTGCTTGCAAATTCCACTCAGTTCCTCCTACATTATTTAATTATCTTCTGAGCTTCAGTACTCTGGCCAGCAATTGTTTTCCCACTCTGAGTCAAAGTCATTCATGGCCTAACAGGGAAACATCTCTGACATTTCTAAATCTGGCCAAGTCACGACAAAGCCATCTCTGGATAAGAGTAGCTGAATTTACTGTTCATTCTCGGTAGAGAAGAGGGTTTGCTCCCTCTTCCATTGATCATGATAGCAGCTTCATTTTTCCATGCCCTTGATTTCTCTAAGTCTACTCTGAATTGAGACTAGTTTGGTGCTTGCCGTGAGTTTGATGCACAGAGAAGTGGATCACATAAAGATGCAAACGGAAATCCAGAGAAAAAGACTCAGGGATTGATGCTCCCAGCCCCTCCCCACCAAGTTCTACCATGCTTTAAGGCCAAGCTGCTGATCACCTGGGCAAGATGGAAGACTGACATTAAGGACAGGACATTGAGCAATAGGATGAATAAATGTCCACAGTCTGAGCAAACTGAGTTTCCCTGTGCTACATATCCAGTTTCATTTTCCTTCCTTCCCTCCTTCCTTCCCTCCCTCCTTCCTTCCTTCCTTCCTTCCTTCCTTCCTTCCTTCCTTCCTTCCTTCTTTCCTTCCTTCTTTCCTTCATCTCCCTTCCTCCTCCTCTTTCTTTTCTTTCTTTCTTTCTTTCTTTCTTTCTTTCTTTTTTTCTTTTTTTCTTTCTTTCTTTCTGTTATAATAGCTTTTTTTCAAAACTGCCAAATCTTACAGGCATCTAGGATGTTGTTCAACATATATACATATAACTTAAAACAATTATATATCAAGAACACACACACATATGTACATATATATATATATATATATATATATATATATATATATATATATATATATATATATATATAGTGTATATATATGTTCCATATGTGTGTGTGTGTGTGTAAAATATATGTGGGAATCTTACGTTATGTACCTTGATTTCACCTCCCAATAGTTTATGTCTGTTATTCTCCTCTTTCATGAACACCTCCCTGCCATCCCCCCCCCCAAAAAAAAACAAGAAAGGAAGAAACAAAAGAAAAAAATTAGTCCTTTTTTGTGTTGTCCATATGCTCTCTTGAGCATGGTCACATTCCTTGTGGCCAGACTCACAAGGGAAGATGAGGTTTTCTCCACCTGCACTGGGTCACATGCACTAGGCTGCAGAGAACCATGCTGAGCTCATACAGGGGCTAGGTCTGCTGTCCCGTGAGGAGCTGGGTAAGCTCTTCCAGGCTCCTGAACATCAACATGGATTCGGGCTATAGCCTAGACTATGGGCATATACATGGGTTTCAGTGGTAACATGGGCTATACATCAACACATCCCCTGGGTATATCAAGACCATCCACCTACCTATGGTCTTTAGCAACTGCATGGACCACTGACCTGAAAGTGACTTCAGGTGGACACACATGTTACTAATGTCAACATGCTCCCTCAGACCCAGGCAGCAAAGCCCAGGGGCATGGCCAAGGCATCAGCTGGCAGCTTAGACTGCTTATATCCATGTAGAACTCAGGCTTCATCATTGGCACTGAGCAGCAGCACAGACCACAGATACCTGCACGCCCTCTGGTCCACCTTGTAGTACAATCCAGAAAGTGAGCCTTTGCCAAAGGCATCCTGGCCAGGTAGCATGTTTGAGGGCTGAGTCTTTGTCTGTACAAATTCCAGGCTGCTGTACTTCAGTTCTGGCGACACTGTTGGACAGTGATAGCATTTTGACCCCAATCTTCTCTCATCTGTCATCTTCATCATGTCTCTAGTTTTTCCCCTCTCTCTCCATCACACACACGGCTTTGGTTTTCTATCTTTCCTACCAGTCGATTGTATATTTGTTTACCATAATGGTGTCTGCTGCCCGGAGCCTTGATGTGGAGGCAGCCCGGGTGTCTTTCTCCTGCTCACGCCTTGAGATAGCGGGCAGGCCCCTTCCAGTCTGATTTCTACTTGGTAGTTATCCACTGCAATATTTCACATACTTGAGAATAGGAAAAGTACGGTGTTTTTAGATGTAAAGCAAAGGAATCTTTGAAGGTGGTGCAATTATATCTGCAACTAGTTAACATAGACTTGGGCCACGATGACTAAGGAAAGTATGGTCATGGTCCTTAGCTTGGTAGGCCCCTGCAGTTTCTTTTCTTTCTTTCTTTTTTTTTGGGGGGGGTCTTCTGAAGATACCCTAGAAATGAACCTAAAAATAAATCATGAAGCCCCACCCCCCACACCTGGGGAATTCCACTACATTGTAGTAGTAAGGCATTGCAAACATTATGTGTTTTAAGTATTCTGAACTTGGGTAATTAATTACTATTCCTAACCACTTTGAAACAGTTATATTAAGATCTTAAGGATAACTGTCATTTTCAAATTAATGAATTTAATGTATAAAGCTTAAAGATATCAAGAGGAGCACAAGAATATAATAAACTCTGAGGTATATGGTTTTAGTTGTTGCTTAGTAGAGTCAAGGGACTGGATGTGTGGTTCCATAGTTAAGAGCAATGCATTGCTCCTGCAGAGGACCCCAGTTCACTTTCTAGCTCCTACATAGAGCAGCTCTCACAACTGCCTGGGACTCCAGCTCCTGTGGTCCACCACCTGCTACTGGTCTCTGCAGGCACCGAGCGCACATGCATACACACACATGCTTACACTCATGTATACATGCAATGGCAAATAAAATACTAAAAACAGATTTGAAATCATAAGACATTTTCTCCCTTCCCTTTCTGACATTTTGAAAGGAGGCCCCTTAACAAAATGGAGCATCTTAAAAGAGATAGTCTCTTCATCGAACACTTGTGTCAAATGTCCAGCTGAGCACATGCTATTTTAGAATTACTCTAGAAATACTATTAATGCCTTCTGTTTACAACAGAAAAAAAAAAAAAACCTAAAATTTAGCGATCTTTTCGATAGTCCACATGTGGGTGGACTGGAAGCTGAGATGCACTTTAGAACTTTCAGGCACGTGCATAAGAAACTCAGGGACAATTGGGCTGACTTTGCATTTTTCATTGCTTTGATCACTTGCTTCCATTAATGTTTGTTTGTTTATGTATTTAAGAAAGGAGTTTTTTTTTTTTCTTTATGGAGCACATTGAACTTAAACCCCCAATGTCCTGCCTAAGCCTCCTGAGTGCTTGTTTGGAAATATGTGTCCCATGACAGGCTTTGATCCATACTCGCTTTGTTCTACACATCACTACTATATGTATGGCAATATTGTGCACGTTGTGGTGGGTCTCCCTTCTCCCCGGGGTTGTTGGCCACCAGCCCACGAAGTTGAAGGGAGTAGAGTTGGCCAACAAAGTTTTAAACAGTTCCTGAATATAAACAGAAATGACGACATTTGAGCATCAGGTTCCGGGAGACAAATCAACTTTATTCAGGGTTAAGCAAGGGTCATATAGTTTGGGAAAGACAGTATCGATATCCAGAGTGGGCATAGCTCTTTGGCATTGAAATTCATTCTAGAAATACAAGGTGCTCGCTGAACAGGTTCTTATCCAGAGGAAGGAAGCTGAACTTATAAGCTAACGAAGGCTACATGACATTCCACAGGCAGAGGGTATGTATGGGGGTTTCAAGTTCTCCTGATGAGGTTAGCCAATGAGTATGCCATTTTGTATCGAGCTCAAGGATTTTCGGTAATGCCAGACTTCTACCTTAATTAGCAGGGTTTTTCTACAGGTTGTTTTTTTGGGGGGGAGGGGAACTTGGGGACAGAATTGGGTTTCTGCATGTTTTGTAAGGGTGACCATTGACATTAGATGGACAGAATGCTACACACAGATCATGCTAAGCCATCATTTTCTAAACGTGTTCCATCTGTTACACTACTGTGTACTTTCAATCAGTTTTTCCCTGTGTTGTAGACTTCTTTCCTGTATCCATAAACTACTAACCAATATCTGGAGGAAGCACATTGGAGCCATGCTCTCCCATCTCCAAACATTCAGACACTTCATGTCTACTTTCTTCTTTATAACACTCAGTACTTCAGAGATTAAACTCTGCACTGTGGGCAAATTTTGCCTCATTTGGTCACAAATGCTGCTCCTAATAGAATATAGCCTGTTGTTTCTAGAATAATACAGAAGACCAGTTTGGAGAAATTCTTTTTCTTCAGACTCTAGTGAGCAGGAGAGACAAAGTCATGATCATTAAGGCACGCAGCTGCCAGAAGAGTCCAGGAAATCATGCCACATGGGTTAGACTTCAACCAGGTAACCAGACACTAGCTAGCTTTTTCTCTTATGGATTACTCTGATTGTATCAAAAAGACATCTCATTGGGTAGCTCCAGCCCACAGGCAAATGTTAGTCAGGACTTCAACAAATAAATAAGACTGTTTAGGACAATAGAGTTAATAACTTCAAACTATTTATTAGCTAGTTCTCCAGGCTGGGTAGCTTTGCTCTAACCCTAAACTTTCCACGCTTAATTTCATGTCTCAAGAATTACTGTGCCGTAAACGTGATGTTAAAAATAAGGAGGGACCACCTTTTTGTCCCAGGAGGGTATGTCATCCTTTAGCTTAGGGAAGAACATGTAAGCTTCTATTCTCATTTCACCTAAAAGCAGTATTTTTCTCAAAAGCTTTATTCAAATTTCACTTTTTGTCTGTTGAGTTCATATATGTATAAAATATTTTAGACATTTTCACACCATTGTTCTCTCTCATTCCCTTCCCATTTCACTTCTTCCTTTCTCTGCCCCCCCCCCCCCCGTCTATCTCTGTCTCTGTCTCTGTCTTTCTCTGTTTCTCTCTTGGTATTCTCTGCATTTACATTTCAGATGTTATCACCTTTCCCCCCAATCACATCCCCCTTCCTCCTCCCATTGCCTCCATGAGGGTGCACCCTCTCCTAAACACCCTCTCCTATCTCAGCACCTCAGCATCTCTCTATACTGGGAAAATGAACCTTCCCTGGACCAAAGGTCTCTCCTCCCATTGATGCCAGAAAATGCTATCCTCTGCTGCATATGCATCTGGGGCCATGGGTCTCTCCATGTGAACTCATTGGTTGGTTTTTTAGTCCCTGGGAGCTGTGGTGGGTTTGGTTAGTTGATCATTTTGTTCTTCCCATTGTGGTTGCAGACCCTTTCAGCTCCTTCAGTCCTTTCTCTAGTTCCTTCATTAGGGTTCCTGTGTTCATTCTTAGAATTAGCTGCAAGCATCTTCCTCTTTATCAGCATGGCTCTGGCAGAGCCTCTGAGGAGGCATCCATATCAGATTCCTGCCAGTCAGCACTACTTGGCATCAGCAATAGTACATGGATATAGTGGCTGGATATGAGGTGAATCCCCAGGTGAAAGAGTCTCTGGATGATCTTTGTCCAATCCCTACTCCTCAATTTGTTCCTTTATTTTTTCTCATGAACATTTTGTTTTCTCTAAGGCATCCACCTTCTGGCATCCCTTCATTTTGAACTACATAAGATCTGTGAATTGGGTATTCTGAGCTTTTTGGCTAGTATCCATTTATAAGCGAGTATATCCCAAGAGTACTCTTTTGTGACTGAGTTACCTCACTCAGGATGATAGCTTTAAGTTCCATCCATTTGCCTAGAAATTTCATGAAGTCATTGTTTTAAATAGCTGAATAGAACTCCATTGTGTAAATGTACCACAATTTCTGTATCCATTTCTCTGTTGAAAGATATCTGGGCTCCTTCCAGCTTTCAGATATTATAAATAAGGCTGCTATTAACATGGTGGAACATATGTCCTTGTAAGATGTTAGAGCTTCTTTTGGGTATATGCCCAGGAGGGGTATAGCTGGGTTCTCAGGTAGTTTTATGTCCAACTTTCTACGGAACGGCCAAACTGATTTCTAGAGTGGTTGTACCAGCTTACAACTCCACCAAGAGTGGAGGAGTGTTCCTCTTTTTCCACATCTTCGCCAGTATCTGCTGTCACCTGAGTTTTTGATCTTAGCCATTCTGACTGATGTGAGGTGGAATCTCAGGGTTGTTTAGATTTGCATTTCCCTGATGACTAGGGATATTGAGCATTTTTTAGGTGCTTCTCAGTCATTTAATATTCCTCAGTTGAGAATTCTTTGTTTAGCTCTGTACCCCATTTTTGATAAAACTATTTGATTCTCTAGAGTCTAATGTCTTAAGTTCTTTGTATATATTGGATAATAGCCCTCTGATAGATAGAGGTTTGATAAACATCCTTCCCCAATCTGTTGGTTGTTGTTTTATTCTTTTGACAGAGTTCTTTGCTGCCTTACAGCCTTTGCAATTTCGTGAGGTCCCATTTGTTGATTCTTTATCTTAGAGCATAAGTCACTTGTGTTCTGTTCACGAAACGCTTCCCTGTGCCTATGTGTTCTAAGTTCTTCTCTACTTTCTGTTCTATTAGTTTCAGTGTACCAGGTTTTATGTGGAGATCTTTGATCCACTTGGACTTGAGCTTTGTACAAGGAGATAAGAAAGGATCAATTTGCATTCTTCTGCATGCTGACTGCCAGTTAGACCAGTACCATTTGTTAAAGAGTTTGCCATTTTTTTTTTCATTGAATGCTTTTAGCTCCTTTGTCAAAGATCAAGTGACCATAGGTGTGTGGGTTCATTTCTGGGTCTTCAGTTCTATTCCATTGATTTACCTTCCTGTGTCTGAACCAATACCATGGAGATTTTATTGCAATTGATCTGTAATACAGCTTGATGTCAGGGATGTTGATTTCCCAGGAAGTTCTTTTTTTATTGTTCACAATAGTTTTTGCTATCCTGAGTTTTTTTATTCCAAATTAATTTGCAAATTGGTATTTCTAATTCTATCAAGAATTGAGTTGGAAATTTGATGGGGATTGCATTGAATCTATAGATTGCTTTAGGTAAGATGGCCACTTTTACTATGTTGATCCTTCCAATCCATGAGAATGGGAGACTTTTCCACTTTCTGAGGTCTTCTTCAATTTCCTTCTTCAGAGACTTGAAGTTCTTGTCATACAGATCCTTCACTTGCTTGGTTAGGGTCATACCAAAATATTTTATATTTTTTGTATCTGTTGTGAAGGATTCTTTAATTTCTTTCTCAGCCTGTTTATCCTTTGAGTAGAGAAAGGCTACTGATTCATTCGAGTTAATTTTATATCCATCTACTTTGCTGAAGTTGTTTATCAGCTGTAGGAATTCTCTGGTGGAAACTTTGTAGTTATTTAAGTATAGTATCATATCATCAGCAAATAGTGTTATTTTGACTTCTTCCTTTCCAATTTGTACCTATTTTGAACTCTTTTTGCTGTCTTATGGTTCTGGCTAGTACCTCCAGTACTATATTGGATAGGTAGGGAGAGAGTGGGCAGCCTTGTCTATTTCCTTATTTTAGTGGGACTGCTTCAATTTTCTTACCATTTAGTTTGATGTTGGCTACTGGTTTGTTGTATATTGCTTTTACTATGTTTAAATATGGGTCTTGAATTCCCGATATTTCCAAGACTTTTAACATGAAGGGGTGTTGAATTTTGTTAAGTTTTCTCAGCATCTAAAGAGATGATCTGTTAATTTTTTTATATAGTGAATCGGGTTGATAGATTTCCATATACTGAACCATTCTTGCATCTCTGGAATGAAGCCTACTTGACCATGGTGAATGATTGTTTTGATGTGTTCTTAAATTTGGTTTGCAAGGGTTTTATTGAATATTTCTGTATCAATGTTTATGAGAGAAATTGGTCTGAAGTTCTCTTTCTTTGTATGGTCTTTGTGTGCTTTACGAATGAATGTAATTGTGGCTTCGAAGAATGGGTTGGGTAGTGTTCCCTCTTTTTCTATTTTGTGAAATAGTTTGAACAGTATTGCTATTAAGTCTTCTATGAAGGATTCATAGGATTCTGCACTAAACCTATCTGGTCTTGGGCTTTTATTGGTTGGGAGGCTTTTGATGACTGCTTTTATTTCTTTAGGAGTTATGCGGCTATTTAGATGGTTTATCTGATCCTGATTTAACTTTGATGCCTGGTATCTCTGTAGGAAATTGTCCATTTCCTCTAGATTTTCCAGTTTTGTTGAGTATAGGCTTTGTAGTAGGATTTGATGAGTTCTTGAATTTCTTCAGTTTCTATTGTGATGTCTCTTTTTTCATTTCTGATTTTGTTAACTTAGATATTCTCCTTGTGCCCTCTAGTTTGTCTGGCTAAGTGGTTATCAATCTTGTTGATTTTCTCAAAATCTAGCTTCTTCTTTTGTTGATTCTTTGTATAGTTCTTTTTGTTTCTATTTGGTTGATTCCAGCTCTGAGTTTGATAATATTCTGGTGTCTACTCCTAATGGATGTATCTGCCTCTTTTTGTCCTAGAGCTTTCAGGTGTGCTGTCAAGCTGTTAGTGTATGCTTTTTCCAGTTTCTTTTTGGAGGCTCTCAGAAATATGTGTTTTCCTCTTAGCACTATTTTCATTATATCCCATAAGTTTGGGTACGTTGTACCTTCATTTTCATTAAATTATAAAAAGTCTTTGATTTCTTTCTTTACTTTTTTCTTGACTAAGCTATTGTTGAGTAGAGCATTGTTCAGCTTCCATGTGTATGTGGGTTTTTTGTTGTTTTTGTTATTGAATACCAGCCTTAGTCCATGGTGATCTGATAAGATGCATGGGATTATTTTGATCTTCTTGTATCTGTTGAGGACTGTTTTGTGATGGACTACATGGTCAATTTTGGAGAAGCTGTCATGAGGTGCTGAGAAGAAGCTATGTTCTCTTGTTTTAGGAAGAAATACTCTATAGATGTCTGTTAAATCTATTTGGTTTATAAAGTTTGTTAGTTTCACTGTGTCTCTGTTCAGTTTTTGCTTTCATGATCTGTCCAATGATGAGAGTGTGGTGTTGAAGTCTTCCACTATTATTGTGTGTGGTGCCATATATGCTTTGAGCTTTAGTAGAGTTTCTTTTATGAATGTCGGGGCCCTTATATTTGGAGCATAGATGTTCAGAATGACAGTTTGTTTATCTTGGTAGATTTTTTTTCTTTGATGAGTAAAAAGTGTCTCTCCTTATCTATTTTAATGACTTTTGTTTGAAAAATCTATTTTATTTGATATTAGGATGACTACCCCAGCTTGTTTCTTGGGACCATTTACTTGGAAAGTTTTTCCAAACCTTTTACTCTGAGGTAGTGCCTGTCTTTTTGCTGAGATGTGTTTTTTGTATGCAGTAAATTGCTAGGTCCTGTTTGTATATCCAGTCTGACCATCTATGTGTTTTTACTGGAGAACTGAGTCCATTGATGTTAAAAGATATTAAGAAATAATGATTGTTATTTCCTAGTATTTTTTATTGTTAGAGATAGATTTATGTTTGTGTGCCTTTCTTTTTTTGGTTTTGTTGCAAGAGGATTATTTTCTTGCTTTTCCTAGGGTGCAGTTTCCCTCCTTGTGTTGAAGGTTTCTATCTATTATCCTTTGTTGGACTGAATTTGTGCATAATTATTGTGTAAATTTGGAATGGAATATTTTGGTTTCTCCATCTATAGTAAATGAGAATTTTGCTGGATATAGTAACCTGAGCTGGCATTTGCTTTCTCTTAGGGTCTTTATGACATTTGTCTAGGATCTTCTAGGTTTCATAGTTTCTGTTGAGAAGTCTGGTGTAATTCTGATTGGTCTGCCTTCATATGTTACTTGTCAGTTTCCCCTTACTGCTTTTAATATACCTCCTTTGTTTTGAACATTTGGTGTTTTGACCATTACTTTTCAGAAGAAATTTTTTTCTGTTCCAAACTATTTAGAGTTCTGTGGGCTTCTTAATTGTTCATGATCATTGCTTTCTTTAGGTTAGGGAAGTTTTCTTTTATATTTTTGTTGAAGATACTTACTGGGCCTTTATTTGGGAGTCTTTCTCTCTTCTACACCAGTTATTCTTAGGTTTGGTCTTCTTATTGTGTCCTGGATTTCCTGGATGTTTTGTGTAAGGAGCTTTTTAATTTTTACACTTTCTCTGACTGTTGTGTCAATGCTTTCTATGTTATCTTCTGCCCCTGAGAGTCCTTCCTCCATCTCTTGTATTCTTTTAGTGATACTTCTTTCTATGACTTCTGACCTATTTCCTAGGTCTTCTATCTCCAGGGTTGTCTCTCTTTGTATTTTCTTTATTGTTTCCATTTCTGATTTTAGATCCTAGATGATTTGGTTTATTTTTTCATCTGTTTTCTTGTGTTTCTCTAAGGGCTTGTACTTTTGTATCTGTGTTCACCTGTATTTCTTTAAGGGACTTATTCATGTGCCTCTCGGGGCTCTCTATTATCAACATAAGGCACAATTTTAAGACCAAGTCTTGTTTCCTGCTTTGTTGGGATAGACACTACTTGCTGTGATGGGAGAGCTGGGTTCTGATGTTGTCAGGGAATCTCTGTTTCTGTTGCTTAGATTCTTGTGCTTACCTCTTGCCATCTTCTTATCTTCGATGTTCGTTGATCTGGTTTTGCTCTGGAGGGGGATTGGTCCTGGATGTTCAGGTCTGTATGGGCATGCTGTGAGTTCTGATGGTGATAGGCCACGTCTAGCTTTGGGTGTAGATGGAGGCCTGAAGCGTACAAACCCAAGTGGTTCCATGATACCTGTGCCCTGAAAGTTCCTGGAGGTTTCTCCCCAGATAGTCAGTAGAGAGAGAGTGTGGGCTCACCTGTGAGCCAAGGAGGGAGAGTGCTCCTATGTCTCCTCTGGATGCTCAGCTCTATGCTGGAGGCCTGGAGTCCTGATGTCTATGTGCTAGCTCTGCCTGTGGCCCTGTCCCTTCCCATTTCATCTAATTCTCTCCTATACCCCCAAAAGTCTTGTTATTTTACTTTTCTGTTTCTCCTCTCTCTCCCTTTCCCTCTCCCCCCTCTCTCCCTCCCTCCCTCCTTTCTCTCTCCCTCCTTCCCCCTTTTCTCTTCTCTTCTCTTCTATTAATTTTACTAGTGTTTTCTCAACTCCACTAGAACCTAGATTTGCATAAATGAATATCCTAGATCGTAGGGGACATAATATAAAGCACAAAAACAAAACAAAACAATAATACCTCCTAACCAGGAGAATGAACTATGTGCCTGGGTAGCCTCCAGTTCTAGGAAGGTGTACTAAAGGGATAATAACTACTTCTTCAATGGAGTACTGCACCTTTCCTCCCCAGAATCTCTGCCATCAAGTGAAAGAGATAATCACATGTCTTCCCTATTTTCTGAACTAGTCATAAAATTGAAAGTTCTTAAAATCTCTTTTTTTTCTATGCATGCTTTCCTTGCAATTTGGGATTTGCTCCCATCATTTGGGTATTTCTCATTGATTCTATGGGCTCTTTCTTCCCACCATGGGGCTGACTGACCACCCTATGTCTGACATTTATGCTAGCTTATTTTCCATGGTCTTTTTCTTTATCTCCTTCATCTGACTCCTTCAAACATTTTGTGTTTTCTGTAAGATTTTTTTGTTAAACTGCGATTATATTTGAGTGTCTTCTATTCTTAAACTTTTATCAATGAAACTAAGTCCCCCCCCCAAGTAGGATTTGACTTTTGTTTGTATCAGAATCAGTAGCCACAATGGCTGTCTTTCCAACAACAACAAGCAAAAGTTCCTGAGGGTTGAGATGCCTGATTTTTTTCACTCACTCATTCATTCATTCATTCATTTATTCATTCACTTTATATCTTGATCGAAGCCCCCATCTCTTCTCTCTCCTCAGTCCCACCCTCACACCCTCTCCACCAATTTCTCCATACTCTTCTCCTCTGAGAAGAGAAGCCCCTCCCCATGGATACCACATCATTCTGATATGTCAAATTATAGCAGAACTGGGAGCATCCTCTCCCACTGAGGCCAGACATGGCATCCCAGCTAGGAAAAAGGAATCTAAAGGCAGGCAAAAAAGTCAGAGTCAGTTTCTGCTCCAATTGTTAGAGGACCCACTTGAAGAACAAGCTGCACACCTGCTACATACATGCTACATGGGAGTAACCAATGCATACTTATTAGTTGGTGGTTCAGTCCTTGTAAGACCCCATGGATCCAGGCTAGTTAACTCTGTAGGTATTCTTGTGGTATTCTTGAACTCTACATCTCCCTTAATCCTTCTTTCAACTTTTCCATAAGACTTGCAGAGCTTCTCCTGATGTTTAGCTGTGGGTCTCTGTATCTGTTTTCTTCTGTTTCTGATTCAAGCTTCTCAGAGGACAGTTTTGCTAAACCCCTGCCTGCAGGCATATCAGAAAATCATCAATAGTGTCAGTTGTTGGCTCTGTCCTGTGAGACGCATCTAAAGTTAGGTGAGTTACTTATTGGTTGGCCATCCCTCCGTTTCTCTTCCTCCTTTATCCTTGCATATCTTGTAGGCAGGGCAAGTTTTGGGTCATAAATTTTGTGAGTAGATTGCTATCCTCCTTTTTTTACTGAAAGTTCCATTTAGCTACAGGAAGTGGCCACATCAGCCTCCATATAACCTGCTGCAAGAAGTCTCAGCTAGGGTTGCACCATAGACTCTCAGGAGTCTTTACTTAACCCAGGCCAATGGCTTATCCTAGAGATATGTCCCTACTGATTAACCTTCTCTTTCCCAACCTTCCTGATGCCCCTCACCTGATTCCCACCCCATCCTCATCCCCATTCCCCTTTCCACAAAGTTTCTTCCATCTACCTTCAGTGTATAGTTTATTTCCATTTCTGGGTGAGATTCAAGCATCCTTCCTTGGGCCCTTCTTGTTACTTAGCTTCTCTGGGTTTGTGGATTGTAGCATGGTTATTTTGTACTTTATGGCTAATAACCATTTACGAGTGACTACAAACCATGGCTGTTGTTCTTGATTACCTCACTCAGGATGAAATTTTCTAGTTCCATCTATTTGCCTGAAAATTGCACGTTGTCTTTGTTTTTAATAGCTGAGTAGTATTCTATTTTATGAATGTATAACACTTTGTTTATCTATTCTTCAGTTGAGTGATATCTAAGTTGTTTTGAATTTCTGGCAATTTACACAATGGAGTACTATTCAGCTATTAAAAACAATGACTTCATGAACTTTTTAGGCAAATGGATGGAATTAGAAAGTATCATTCTAAAAAAAAAAAAAAAAGAAAGAAAGAAAAAGAAAATATCATCCTGAGTGAGATAACCCAATCACAAAAAAATAAAAACAAAAAAACACATGATATGTGCTCACTGGTAGATGGATATTAGACCAAAAGGGATGTGTGTGTCTTGGAATTTCCGTGATTCAACTTCTTGAGTCCTTTATAGATTTTGGTTATTAACTCTTTGTCAGGTACAGGGCTGGGGAAGGTCTTTCCTCATTGTGTAGGCTGTGTTTTCATCCTGTTGATTGAGTCCTTTGCTTTACAGAAACTTTTCAATTTCATGAGGTCCCATTTAATATTTGTTCATCTTAATGTGTGAGATATTGGTATTCTGTTCAGAAAGTTGTCTCTTGTACATTCAAGGCTATTTCCCACTTTCTCTCCTATTAGATTTGGTGCATCTGGCTTTGTGTTGAAATCTTTGATCTAATTTTACTTGAGTTTGTTGCAGGATATTAAATATGCATCTATTTGCATTCTTCTGCATGCAAATATCCAGTTAGACTAGAACCATTTGTTGAAGATGCTTTCTTTTTCATTGTACGGTTTTGGCTTATTTGTCAAAGAGCAAATGTTGGTCGGTTTAACAATTTATTTTTGGGTGTTCGATTCTATTTCATTGACCAACCTATCTGTTTTTATGTCAACGCCAGGCAGTCTTTATTAATATTGCTCTGTAATTTTGCTTAAAATCAGGGATAGTGAAGCCTCCAGAAGGTTTTTGGGTTTTTTTTTTTTTTTTTTGTACAGAATTTTTATAACTATCTTGTTTTGTTTTCCATATGAAGCTGAGAATTGCTCTTTCGAAGTCTGTAAAGAATTGTGTTGTAATTTTGATGGGAATTGCATGGACTCTGTAAATTGCTTTTTGTAAGATGGCTACTTTTACTATGTTAGTTCTATTTATCTATCAGCATGGGAGTTCTGTCTTTCAGTATCTTCTTCAAATTCTTCCTTTGGAGACTTGATGCTCTTGTCTTTCACTTGGTTAGCTAGAGTTACACTAAATAATTTATATTGCGAAAGATTTTTTTTTACAACCTATCATTTTTATAAAGGAGTACTACTGATTTTTTTGTTAGTTAATTTTGTATTCAGCCACTTTGCTGAAGATGTTTATCAGCTATAGGAGATCTCTGGTAGAATTTTGGGGATCACTTATATATACTAACATCTGTAAATAGCAATAATTTTCTTCCTTTCCAATTTGTTTCCCCTTGATCTTCTTTAGCTGTCTTAATAATCTAGGTAGAACTTCAAGTACTATATTGAAAAGACAGGAATATTCTTTTGCATTGGAATGAAATATTCTGTAAATATTTTTAAGGTTCATTTGATTAATAGTGTCTTTTGGTTTCACTATTTCTCTGTTTAGTTTCTTTCTGGGTGACCTGTCCATTAGTGATAGTGGGGTGTTGAAGTCTCCCACTATTAACCCGTGTGGTTTGATATGTAATTTAAGTTTCAACAATATTTTTTTCTTACACACATGGGTTTCTTTGCATCTCCTGCATAGATATTCAGAATTGAGATGTCATTTTGGTATATATATATATATATATATATTTCCTGGCATCAGCCTCTGGGAATGCAGGCAGAGCAGTGGGAGAGGAGTACCTGGTAGCATAAGAGCACTGTTTGTCCCTGGTGCCACCAGGCCTCTTGGGGTACAGTCACAGGTGTTAGTCCCTGAAAGCAACAAGTGTCTGGGAATGAAAGCAGAGCTGAAGCTTAAAAATTGGAGCACAAAGGGCTGGGGTGGAGCTCACCACTGCAGGGCAGAAGTGGGGGTGGGGACTGGGATAGGGATAAAGAGTAGATGGGAGGATGGGATGGCAGGGATGGGACCTAGAAGGCAGGGAATTTGGGTATAGGGGTCTTACCTGGTTGTCCCTTGTGCCAGTAGGCTTCCAGGGGTACAGCCAGAGCTGTAGGCAGGGAAATCCCCACTGTCCCTTCCTAAGTTTTATCACTGTGATTTCCATCATCTTTAAGGTGTATAAAGTAGGGTGGGTTCAGTTTTTATACAAGTGGGGCATGGATAATCAGGATTCCATCTGCCCTGGCAGCTTTCCTCACCCTTGGGGACCAGCTTATAACAGCTGCTGACTTCTTTGTCCCTTGATGCTTGTGTATGAGTATTAAGTGGGCTTCTTATGACTTGCCGCCTGTTACTGCAGTCTGTCTCAAAAAGCCCAGATAAGTGGGTAACTGGTGTGTGATGAACTTGTTTCACAGTAAGAGACTGGGGACCATGATCAATTTTAGGGATGTCAGCCAAAAGTTGGATTATGTTTTTAAATCCATATTTGAAGGAAGCCTTCAGAAACTAGCTTATAGATAATCAGGTATGCTTTGATGACTGAAGTTTGAGGATTCAAAACCTGCCTTTTGCAATCCACAGGGTGGATTCCCACCAGGGGGAACATATCATACTCTTTTGTGGGAGACAATTTTAGAGCTGCTGCCTAGGTCCTGCCTTGTCAGACTCACTGCTTAATGTCTGTTTTAGAGCTGCAACCAACTAAGAAGCTGCTCTCTTTAAAATGCGGTGTGACAGTCCTCTTCTCTAAGACACAGCTTGCTCTTTAGGTATTTTTCCCATCCTAAAAATATCAACAGAGTTAGAGTAAGTTATGAAGTGTGCCTTGAGAACATTGCATCTTAATTTCATCGAATCAGATTCAATTTGGCAAAACAATGTGGCTGGAAATCATTCCAGTAAACTCACAGATTTAGTGAACAGATAACTTCTCTTGTCAAAAAAGCAGGTCTTAACTGTAAATCTCACGCTTGTAATAAGAGAACTACAGTTAAGTCTTAGGGCTCAGTAACTATGGCAACTGCAGATTTCAGTCAATGCCCTTTGATCTTCACCATTAGATAATCATGTCTGATTGCCACACATAATCCTTTTCCCCAAGGAGGTCAATACATTCGGGCTGAAATTCTTCAAAATATTCTAGTCCCTAGAAATACTTGGGGACTCAGTTACTCTCCTCATTGGTCTATGTGGGAGTCATGTGACGCTTGCATAGGCACCAACCCTGGCATAATGTAACTCATACTTGTGTGTGTTTCATTGCTAAGAGGATGGTCACAGCTGGGTGTTGGTGCATAGGAGTACACACCCAATATAAACAAACAGCTATATATTGCATATGCCGTGCATTAAACCAATGCAGCACACCCAAGCATAGAAAGCTCAGGATAAGCTTAGTTGCAGATAGTTTTAATAATAACAATGTATTTTAGGTAAAAATCTAGAAATGATTGGTGGCGATTCTCACAACACTGTCACCGGCATCTATGTTAGGTAATGATGTCACTGTACTGGAATGGGTTGAACTAACCAAAACAAAGGCAAGTCAACCAGAGCAATGTAAGTTCGTGCCTTAATTTGATTGCTACACATTGTATTTATACCACTTTCCGAATGATCATTTCATGAAATTCCTATTTTCACTGAGACGCTGAGATACACTGTGAGAAACAAAATCATAAAACATGTCTTTGTAATATTTAGAAGCATGCAGTCTTTAGGAGGCACAGGTGACGTAAAGGAAAGAAAAATCACGTCAGAACAATGTGCTAAGTACAAATTCAAACCAAGATCCTGGGGTCTGTGAATGAGAGGTGAGTTTGGGCAGGAGTGGTCCAAGAGGACCTGGAGGAAGAGGCACAGCATCTTCTAGGTGCCAGAGCACGAGAACATTGAGAGCATCCCCTTGGTGTAGAAAGACTACTGTGCACAGAGACTGGAGCTGGCCCTCGAGCGGCCAAGATGCCAGGTGAGATTCTGGCCGTGTGGAAAGGTCATCTGACAAGATAACCTGAGGCTGTTGCATCAGGTCAGACATTTAGAAAAGGCAAGAGGAGCGAACCAATGTCTATGCCACTCTAAAAGAGAAATTAAAAATGCCTCTGGTTTGTGTTATTAGACCTCTAAAAGTAATCTCTTTCCTAATCTGAAGTGCTAAACCATTTCTTTAAAAAAATAGCTTTATTTGTTTTGCTTGGATGAACTTCTTCTGTGGAGCATCGTTAGAGAGGAGAAGAAGGTGGTATGTCCTCTGATAACGGAGTCACAGATGAGCTGCCTGCCATGTGGGTCCTGGGAATTGAATCCGAATCCTCCTGAGAAGCAGTCAGTAGTCTTAACCACTAAGCTATTGCTCCAGCCCCATGAAATGCTAAAACATTTTAACTGGTATTTAGAAGGGTTGTTTATTTGCCTGTTTATGGGAATAATACTTAGTAACAGCCTGGCTTTGCTTTCCTTCTTTTTTTTTTTTTTTTATCATGGTGTATTGAAGGCAGTAAGGATGCCTGGTGGGCAGGTATGTGCAGAAATAAAATCTCAGAGGAATAAGCCTGGAATATGTCTGCTGCACTTCAGAGCTCAAGGAGGCACATGGGGACAAGCTTAGAGGTTAAAGTTTGATACCATTATGAAGAAGGGCCTTTCAAAAGCCACTGAGTTCTCCAATGTTACCGAGAGAGAACCTCACATGCTTCATGTTCTAACAGGATTTTCTTGGCTGCCGCATTGACATGCACAGACAGTTAGACCCTATTGAAAAGAGCCAAGGTAGTGGTATAAATTAGTCAGTGCTTAAGAAAGGCATGAGGCGTGCTTACAGAACTTCTGGTTGTGTCCTGAAGGAAGAGTCGGTCAGAGAGCTGAAGAAATAGCAGGAGAGGGAAAGGAAGTATTTGAGAATAACCCCAAGGCTGTTGGTCTGCGAAACCAGAAGGAGGCCATTGACAGAAACCAAGGCTGATGAAGAGAGTGTGTGGGTCAGGTAGTGCAATGAATGATGTGGTTTCAGTTTAAAACTTTAAGTTTAAAACATCCATGAATGGCGGGAATGGTTGGGTAGGTAAGTCTAAGATTAGGCATTTCAACATGAAGGCTGATGGTGATGTAACAGAACAAGGTTAAGTAACAAGGAGTCTGATTACAGTAAGCTTGAGTCCATTGAAATGGTAGGTTCAGTGTCTGCCTGATCCTGCAAGAGAGGCAAATGATTATTCTAGAATTTCGTGAAAAGATAATACCCAGCATCAAAGAAGAATGTGTCCAGGTTTCCCCTGTTGAAATAGGCTGTCCACGGAGCACTGAGTTGTATGGAGCACATCTGCACACTGGAATGATGCTGGAATTCTGGACAACCTGAGGCATGAGATGCTAGTAGTTTCTGTGTAGGGAAGGTTGGTATATTCACACTGGGAAAAAAATATCTTGTCGCAGGCACCTTGTATCTGAATGAACTTTTGGGAAAAGTTAGAGGTCTCCAGAAACCAAAACTTGGGAAGTACTAAGATCAGATCTCTTGCTCTCTACACCACTACACCAAGAAACCAGAGAAAGGAGTCTTGCCGTCCAGAAGCTGAGATTTCTGTTGAGTAAGGCAAAGACTGATCGTCCTCCTGGTTTCACTTGCTGTTGACTTATACTTACTGCTTACTCTCACTGCATTAATGAGCGATGAATTTCTAATGAGCTCAGGAACCTTTGCTTCTGGGTGGAGATGGATTTCAGTGGGATGATAGAGGGAATTAGTAATGCTTAGAGTATGATTTAAAATCTATTTTTAAATGACATTTTTTAATAAATTGCATACATGGAAGAAAGACAAATAGATTGATAGACAGATAAGCAGGCATATGGGTAGATCAGGTATATAGAGGTATGAGGACATCTTGGCAGGGAACAGCCCTTTCCTTCTATAATTTGGGCCCAAGGATTAACCTTGGCTCATTAGACTTTACTCACTATTCTATTTTCTTCTCTGATGCTGTGGTTAAAAAAAAAGTACCACAAAAGGCTTATACTTGCAGGTCTCAATCCACCACTGAAGGAAGCCATCAGAAATGTCAAGCAGAAGTTTAAAGAAGAGAACACTGAGGAATCAGTCTTTCTGTCTTCCTCTAGTTCAGTAAAGTTCAAGGATACTCAGACAGTTTCCTTATATAGTCCCAGACTAGCTGCCGGGGGGGGGGGGATCATAGGACCTGCAGAGAACTGGGCCCTCCCTCATCAGTACCAACCAAGACAGTCCCTCACAGACATGGCTAAGATGAACTTGATAAGGACAATTACTCATTGAGAATTCTTTTACACGTGTGTCAAGTTGACCAGCCACTGCAAAACCCATTTAGCTACTCTATCAACACATACACACACACATACACAGATTTATACCTAACCTCTATCTAATCTGTATTGCTCTCAATAAATATATTCTGTAACATAATATATGTTTTTAATTCTGTAATATAATGTATATTATTCATTCTGTGATATATATTATATATAATACAGAAATATGTTATGGACAGAAGAAACTATGTCAGTCAGGTTGAAGGAAAAGACAAAGATGACCTTGAGAGAGTTCTAGGTTCACTGACAATCTGTATGTTGGAAGGCAGTGATGGTTCTGGTTACCTGGCTGTGCCTACTCTCATATCTTATTCTGATGTAACCATTTTGCCTGTGCATTTTGTCATTAGGGGGAAGAAATGTGAAATGTATATTGCAAGACCCATCCCATGTTAATAGTTTGAAGCTCAGGTGACCTCGCTGCAGACTCTGGAAGAGACTGTGAGAAACAGAGCGACTGTTGTTTCCACAGGAGTCACATGACCCCAACATGAGACTCCGGGGAAGGCATTCTGTTTCAATGGCAAGAGAGATGGTTCAGGGTTTGCTAGTTCAGGAGTTGCTATGGAAACAACCCAGGCAAATTGGTTAGTGTGATGAGCAAGGACCATTGAATGTAAGTGTCTCTGAAGATTCTCGGAAATTTTCTATGAAAACTGAACTCTGTACAGCCAGTTGGGAGAAAACTGGAACTGTGGAGATTTGGCTGTCTATACCAAGTAGCTCTTTGCTACACTGGTTGCCATGACTTCTTGTAGAATTCTCAGCACTAACCAGATTATGGTTCTAATGTGACCTCTGTTACAAGACATGTTAAAGGAGAAACTAGAAGCTTCTATTCTGTGTTTACTCATAGCCTAGAAAACTCAAGCCTGAAGGTAGTTATACAATCTTTGCGATGTATACTGTATACTTTGTGTGTGGGAAATATCACATCATAAATGAGTAATGACTCTCAGAATCTTCATTTTAACTCTCAAGAGTTTATATAAATTTTCCCCCATAGAGTAGCCAGTTTTAATAAGAAAAAATGATGCCATATGGAAGAGATACAGGTTAGAGAATGCAAATATGGTTATATAATAGGTATAAATTTGGGGAACCTATCATACAGCATGGTTATGAAATAGGTTTGAATTTTCTGAGAAAGGTGAAGTGTTCTTACTAGACACACACGGGTGCCTACACGTGGTAACAGATGTTTTTATCTACTGGATTGTGGCAGAAATTTTATATTTATATAAAAGTATCATACCATATACCTTAAGCTTACTCAATTTCTGTTTTTCAATTGTAATTCAAGAAAAGTGGAGAAACTCAGGTTGTACCTGAGACTTGGCCATGATCAGCAGGAGTCACAAGATTGCTCTGTGCTCTCTTTAAGAGGTGCGTTTTGGGTTCTGATAGACGTGGGGTTGAGGCCAAGTGATCTTAAGGGGTTCAGAGCAAGGATAGGAAATGAGGAAAACAAACGAGACAGGGGAGAAGTCGAACAGGGAGAATTTGAGTACTACCAGCTTGAGAATCGAATGAATGTCAGCCAAGCCCTGATGCAGCCCAACCTGAAATCCTGACTTCAATTAAGAATGTAGTAGAAGAGAGTCTGAAAATCTCCCACAGGTGTCAGCTTTTCCTGTCTACACGTGCAGGTGTGTGCACATCTGTATATGCTTTAGTTGGTTAGGGTGTGTTCGGTAATTTTCTTGCTGTGGAGTGTGACAGTGTGAGAAGGGTTAGGAGTATTAAGAGGTGGCACATAGCAGAAGGTGGTTAGGTCATGGGGCACCGCCCTTAGAAGTAACTAATGTGTTCTCATGGGGCTCCAGTTGGTCTCTGTAAGACAAGTTGTTACAGAAATACATCTCTCTGGCTTCCTGCCTTTCCACATAATCTCTCCTTGCTGCATGTGTTCTGCCAGACTGGGACGTACTCCAGCAGGCTCTGACTGGATGTACTGATGTTATGCGCCCAACTTCCAGAACACTTGGATAATAAAACTTGTTTTCTTAAAAAAATCCCCAGTCTTGGGTATTTTTTTTTTTATGGTAACAGAAAACATGCATTCATATATGTGTGTGTAGACATGTTTATGAAGATAGATGTTTATGTATATAAACTTTTGTACTACTCAATGAACAGATGCTTATATTTGAAAGATAACATTTATGCTAAGAATGCGAAAATCTAGATTAAAGAACTCAAATTTACCTTAATATTCCTAAAAAGTGGCTCCCAACCTTCTTAAAATTAGAACCCTTTAATACAGGTCCTCAGGTTGTGATGACTCACATATGTAAAAGTATTCCCATTGCTGTTTCATAACTGTAATTCTGCTGCTGTTATGAATCATAATGTAACTATCTGTATCTTCCCAAGGGTCTTATGAGACCCTTGGGAAAAAGTCATTTGGCCCCTACAGCTTGACTCACAGGTTTAAAACCACTACCTTAAATACTACTCCATTGTTGCATCCTAAGGGAAAGCTGAAGCCCAAGCAGCTTTCTGACTTGATGCTGGCTTCACATTCTGCACAGTGAGGAAAGGCAGGGGTATGTATTTTTGTGGTTTGGTGAGGGGAGTGGTATTTGCCTGTAATTGCTGTGAAACTTTCAGTTGGAGTCTGTTCTAGTTTTCATGCCCATGGCTTAGGTTTGCTGGAGTAATCTCATCTAATAGCTGTGAGGGCAGGACTTTCGAGAGCTGCGTTTGCAAGTCCTGTGGTTTGTTGGTTCCAGTTTGTCGGTTCGTCGCGGTTCAGAGGTGAGGTAAGAAAGACAAGCAAGAAGAAAAGGCAGGAGGAAGATGGATGTAGGTGGAGAGGAAAGTAAGGTCAGAGTCAAGGGCAAAGGTTAAATTGAGACTCTCTTATTCTGTCCACCCCAAGTGTCTTTAAGACAATCTATTATTTATGGTTTTGTTAGTGTCTAACAGAAAAGCACATATGAAAGGTTACTCGTTATTTTCTTAAAGATAAGGTGAAATTCTCTTTATTGTCTTGCATGTTTAATATGGATTCCAAGTCACTCTGCCTCAAGACTGCTTTCTGCTTAAGTACCTAGAGGTGAAGGAAGGAGTGAGCGTCAGGAGTCAGTATACCATTCCCCGAGCTGGATTAATGAGGATTCCTATGACATAGTGCTGACATTTTTAAAAGGCCAGTTCCTTAGTTCCTAAGATGTTCTCTTGGGCAGTGGTGCAGTCCCTTCCACTATGCCTGAGAACTGTAAGACACGGGGTCACACTTAGCAGCTGCAACACCATCTGAAAATGTATTGATCCTGTTGTTATTTTTTTCTAAAACGGATGTCTGGTATTGTTTGCTTGGTTGCTGTCCCTGAGCTGAAAGCAGAGGACAGGCAAGGAGACACTGGCTGCCAAATAGAAAAGACAGAATTCAGTGCTGGGAAGGAAGGGATCACCGAAAGGCACAGTGTGTGTGTGTGTGTGTGTGTGTGTGTGTGTGTGTGTGTGTGTGTGTGTGCAGGGTGGGTGGGTGGGTGAGTGAAGGTGGGAGGGGGGTCATTTAGGAAATTACTGCTCACTGCCCAGGTTGCCTGTAAACTGATTTTGTTAGATACTGTGTTGAAATGGAAAAACCCACACATGGTAGGTTTTCCCCACGTTTCTGTAGTATTAACTACCCTCATTGGCCACAAGCCACTCGACTTTAATGGATTATCTGGCTTGGACCGCTGGGAAAAAAGTCCCACCTTCCTCTCTCTGACTTACTAGACCTTGTTGGTTGAAGTTCTTGCCACAGTGTGATCATTTTACTGTTCCAGATTTGTGAATAGTCCTTGAGTTCAGCAGAACCCAGTCGAAAACCGTTCATGAAGCAGCTTCCCATGTTAGGCAAATGTTAGGCAGGTAAAGCACCAGCTCCTAGAGGCACAAAGATAATCATCTAGGCCATGTTACCACCCAGCGCCGTCACATCTGGGCAACGCAGCCTAATCCAAAAGCAGCTAGAGTAAGCAGCCTGACACACTGGCCTCAGCCCTACGGAGATACCCCTTCCCTGGGTTCCGTGTTTCATCCCGTCTCTGACTCACAGCACGTGCTGATCACGTGGGGGTGGGTGGGCAGCAGATGTTCTGTGATGACACGTAGTCCAGTAAACAGACTTGGGTGCTTTGCAGCTTCCAGAAGGATGCGGAGAAGAAGGAACTGGCAAACGGTTCTGTACCAACTTGTGGTTCTTCAACCAATTCCATTTTCTGTTTGTTTGTTTGTTTGTTTGTTTTTAAAGAAGACGCCCCGTTTTGTGCGAGGCCTGACTCCAATTCTGGGAGGAAAACCACAGAGTCCACTTGAGCAAATATCTTTATGGCAACCCCCCCCCCCCAGCAACAGTCAGGCTGCAACGGCAGGGTCACAAGCTGTATAGTGATGACCTAAGACATCCTGCAGACCATAGATAACCCAGCCATCCTGATTTTCAGTTGGTTTTGCCTCCGTGTTTGGTTCCTGAAGATTATATCAGAAATGCAGTTTTAAAAATATTAACTTGCTCACCAGTATGGAAATTCTCCAAGCTTGTTGTAAACTCAATACATGCTCTCTACTGCCAGACTCAAGGTTCTCACCTCTGACCCTATTTGGTTGTGCTGGTGAGAGTCCTTGCTCACAATAAAGACCCTTGTGAATTTACATCGGAATTGGCTCCTTGGTGGTCTTTGGGATCCCCGAGACTTGGACATAACCGTGCTAAGATGATATAGAACGAGACAGAAGCCCTGAACGTGTCATCAAGTGAGCTCCTTTCTCCACAAAGGAGACGCTTTGAAGTGAAGCAGCAACGAACTATAGTGCGTTCAGAACTCCGTGGCCTGTGCCAGAAAGGTGAATTCCTTTGGTATTTTCCTGCTTCCATGCGCAGAGGTAAGGTGGGGGCAGTTGGGGATTAACCTGGTTGAAGCGGAGGGTAAGTTTGAAGGTATTCTTCTTTTGAAAATACCCTAGAATCTCCACTGGGTTGTTTTGTCTTCACTTTTGACGCTGTTTATTTTTATTATTTTCATCTAGTGAGTGTGCGTGTTTTGCCTCTTTGTCTGGGTACCATGAGCAGGCAGTGCCTGTGGAGGCCAGCAGAGGGCGCAGAATACCCTGAAACCGGAGCTACAGAGAATTATGCTGAGAATCAAACCCAGGTCCTCTAGAGGAGCAGCCAGGGATCTTAACAGCGGAGCCATCTCTCCAGACCTCGCTCCAGTCATTTTTGAAAGTCAATGCTTAAATTATAAAAGGGTAAAAAGAATGTAACAAAAATCTTTATTTGTAAGTAAATTATAGTTAGGTTTTCTCTGTTGTTGAGGATTTATTTAGAAAAAATCCACACTGCTACTTTTCTCTTGGTGACTTGCAGGGGAAGAACAAAAAAATAACACAGTATTCTTTGGGGTCACCCTCGAAGCATTACAGTGAAAAAGGGTCAAACTAAATCACCATGTTTACAGGCAGCCAGTGCCCTCGGGATTTCTGCAAGTGGCTTCACCCATTCACCTTTGACTCCAGTGTCTCCATGTCGCAGAATTTTGTTCCCTCAAGCCTCAAGGCCGCTCCTCCATCTCTTCTCTGGCTCCCGTTCTTTGTTTTGTCCCTGCAGTTTTCCTTACCTTCATTCACAGGAGGCAGCTGGGGGTCGAGGGAGGGGACATTCTCTGTGACTTGTTACTAAGCAAAGAAAAAGGGCACATGCCCCAAAGATAACCCCAAATCTCAGCATCAGATACGCTCCCGTCCCTAAAATATGCTTTGCTGTTTTTTTTCCCCCAAATTAAGGCTCACCTGTTTTCCTTCTGTTTTGGTTCATCCTCTTTTTACATACGTTTGATTTCCACATGCCAGAAGTAACACCTCACTTTAATATCCAGAAAAATGCAACTCCCTCCAATGTAGAAAATTATCTTTCTTAGCACAAGGTTCTCGAATAATGGGGGGGGGGTGTTTTCTGCTAGAGCTGGGCAGAGCTTCATAAATGCCACCTGGATCAAGGTTAAGAGAATTAAATTGTACTTCTTGTCTTTCTGGCTGCTGGTTCTAGCAGTGGTTTTATCTTTTGTATTCTCTCCCTCCTCTCTCTCTCTCTCTCTCTCTCTCTCTCTCTCTCTCTCTCTCTCTCTCTCTCCCTCCCTCCCTCCCTCCCTCCCTCCCTCCCTCCTTCCCTCTCTCTCACTCTCTCTCTTTCTCTTGACCCTCTTTCCCCTTCTTTCTGTTTTTCCCTTGATTTCCCACCTCTCTCTTCCCTCTCTCTGTGTCTTTCCCTCTCTCCCCTCTATATCTCCCTCCCCCATCCCCCACCCCCGCTTTGTGTGCTTGAATATAGGTCCACACATGCCACAGTCCATGTGTAAAAGTCAGAACACAACTTTGGTGTCAGTCCTTCATCTTGTTGGAGACAGGAAACCATATCTAGGTTTTTTTTTTTTTTCCTGGTTAATACACCAGCCTACCGACCTGCAAGGTTCTTAGGATTCTCCTCTCTCTTACCCGTTCAATGTCTCCCTGGGGTACCCGGATTACAGAAATACACACTGAGGATTCTGGGGATTCCAGCTCAGCCCCTGATGCTTGCACACACTGTTGGAATGTGGAGTGTTGGGCTAACCAGGAGTTATTGTTTGTTACCATTACTAGGTACACTTGAATATAAAAAGTACCACGCAAGCTCGTGTGATGGAACTCCTGGTCTTCAGCTGATGAATTTATAGAGAGATGTATAGAGGAAACGAATCACCAGGAAGGGTGTCCCTGTGGTAAAGGCCTGGCTATAGTTCCTGCCAGAGTGCTTTTATGGCCTTTTGACATGTGTGTAAGAACACACTGCCAGCACTGTGGATCAACGGTGGCACAAGAGGCTTCGATAACATTGCTCGTCTACCATGTTAGACTCACAGACTAGTCCTCCTCAAACCACACTCCAAGATAAATTTCTCTCACCTCAACTTGCTTCTTGTCAGATAGTTGGAACCAGCAACAAGAAAAGCAACAACACATGTGATTTATCTTAGGTGCTACTTTATAATTCACTTATCTGTGTAATTCCTAAGTGTGTATCACTGATTAATATGGATTATTTCTGGGCAAATCCTGTTAGACTACGTCACCACTGCGAGAATATCAGAAATGTGTTTGCAAAAGTTTTGTGGATCGCTGACTCCAAATCCGGGTTATAGTATAATCTCATGGGGCTGCTATCACACTGTGGTCCACTGATGACTTGTGGCTCACAAGAGGTCATTGTGTCATGTATAACTGTGTGCTTGTGTGGATTCATTAACCTGTGTAGTTACTAATTTCTGAACACTTTGGTATTTGGGCTAAATATATATTTCTACCTAATATTATTTATAGCCTAAAAGATTTCATTTAATATCTTTAAACAATTTATTTGGGTATGTGCACAGAAGAACAGACACCCTCAAGAATTCAGGATTGGGTAGGAGATCCCTAGAGTTGGAGCTGCAGGCAGTGGTGAGCTCGCTGAGGTGGGGCTGGGAACTGAACCCAGGACTTCTGCAAGAGCAGTGTAGCTCGTAACTGCTGAGTCATCTCTCTAGCCCTGAACTTAACTGCTGAGTCATCTCTCTAGCCCTGAACTTAACTGCTGAGTCATCTCTCTAGCCCTGAACTTAACTGCTGAGTCATCTCTCTAGCCCTGAACTTAACTGCTGAGTCATCTCTCTAGCCCTGAACTTAACTGCTGAGTCATCTCTCTAGCCCTGAACTTAACTGCTGAGTCATCTCTCTAGCCCTGAACTTAACTGCTGAGTCATCTCTCTAGCCCTGAACTTAACTGCTGAGTCATCTCTCTAGCCCTGAACTTAACTGCTGAGTCATCTCTCTAGCCCTGAACTTAACTGCTGAGTCATCTCTCTAGCCCTGAACTTAACTGCTGAGTCATCTCTCTAGCCCTGAACAGTTTTTTTTTTTATTAATTAAGCTACATGAAGGTTGATAAAAGGATTGTTTACAAAGCATAAAATTATTGATTGATAAGCTTCATTTTTAGCACTTACAAATGTTTTCTTTTTATCTTCTTTCATTGATTTTGATAAGAATCCAAGAAATCTCATCTTTACTTTGTATTCTCTGACTGTTGTTAAGATATTGCCTTCATTGCTAGTTTCATCAACTTGGTTATGGCATAGATTGCAGTAAATTTAATAGTATTTGTTCTTTGGGTGCAACGGGTTCTTGGATTTATACCTTTTTTCCAAACTTAGAAAACTTTTTAGATTTGTGTAGATTTCAGTATCTCATTTGAAATTGGTTTAAATTTATTTATTACACATACACATTGTGTAAATGGCCAAACACATTTGTTATTGAGGAAGAGACTATGATTATTTACTATTCTTATACAAGATTCTACAATAGACATTTTTTTAGTTTTTAAAGTATTTTAGATTTTTTATACAATATATTTTGATCAAATTCTCATTTCAACCCATCCAACTTCATGTTCTTTCTCTCTTAAAGAGTATATGTATGTGTGTCCAAGGCACACACACATGCATCACCATACACAAAAACACACACGTACACATACACATACATACACACACATGCAGCAACACACACAAACACATACATGCACATATGTACATATGTACACATACATACACACATGCATCAACATACACAAAAGACACACATATACACATATACACACTTACACACACATACACTTATGCATCAACATACACAAACACACCCATACACATACACATATATACACATATACACAAACACACACACACACACAAGCACGTGCACACACACACTTTAAAGTCTACCTGTAAGAGTATGTTGCTTTAAGAAAGTGCCAACTGTCTTTCAAGCCAGCTGTGATATTTTAAATTCCCACCAGTAGTCAGATGTTCTCCGTGCTCTGCCATGTGTGATGCTGCCAGTGTTTGGGATTTGAACCATTTCAACGAAATAATACCTACATGTAATTTGCATTTCTTAAGAGATGTGCTAAAGTGGTCTTTTCAAGTTTCTGGCATCTGTAAGCTTTATTGGAAGGGATGCTTTGTTAAGGTCTATTGCTCATTTTTTAAAAATTGATCACTTTTATTTGTTTTCTCACGGTTGGGTATTAAGAGTTCCATATGTTTGTGTAAAATGTCTTTTGTCAGATGTACCACTTTAAATATTTTCTCCACATCTCAGTTTGTCTTATTCTTTTAACATTCCCTTTCACAGAACAGAGATTTTTAATTTTAATGAACTTAACTTACCAGCTACTCCTTTCTTGGATAACAGAACGGTTTTTGAGAAAGGGGTGACTCTGTTCTTATCTCTGCTTTTTGTGCTGCCTTCGGAATAGGCTCTTGGTATGAAAAGAATGGATTATTGCCCTCCCCTGGCCAACTAAACAGGCTCCCATGTTCTTAGATTAATAAAAAGAATGTGATGGGTTTAGTAAATACAAGAATGCCAACAAGTGATTGTACTTGCTAATCAAGATGACTCAACACTCTGACTCATGGCCCTTGCTGTTTTTTTCCACCAGTTACATTGGAATACTTACCCTTTATCCATTGCTCTTGCTTCAGTGGTTAATAACCTTTTCTGTTCAGATGGACAATCTACAGTCTCCTGGCATGACTGAAGCCTCCAGATTTATCTATTGCAGTTAAGAGATTATTTGATTCCTCATTACCCCAAACCTGGACTCGATAAGGAAGCTACAAACCAGAGTTCTATGGCTTTGTGTTAAGCCTGAGATCTAGGCTTCTCACCTCTCTGTAGGATTCTACTGCAAGAGGAAATGCCTGATGAGAGATCAGAAAATGATGAGATTTTATAAAAACAATGATGATTTGTTTCTGGTTTACATTTGACTAAATCCTAAATGCCACCAAATAGCTTGTGACTGAGTGCGACATGGGTATGATGTAGGGATGATGACAGTGCTTTTCAGTATGAACACGAGTTCTCTAATTGGAGGTGGGAACACATTTACTTAGATGTGTCCAAAGGTTTAACAAATAAACTGTGGGGGCTGGAGAAATGACTCAGTGGTTAGGAGTCTTGGTTACTCTTCGGGAGGGCCTGAGTAGGGTTCTCAGCATCCACACTGGGTAGTTTACACCTTCCTGTAACTCTGGCTCCGAGGGATCCAACACCTTCTCCGTCAGTACCCACACACAGGCAGCATCAAATGCTTGTGCACAGGAGCATGTATGAGTGTGCACATGTGCACACAATGCACGGGCACACTTTTTTTAAAAGAGGTAAAATTGAATTTTATTTAACAAATTGTCTTAGAAACAAAATAATTAGAAATTGCTTTTACAAATCAAGATTTATGATTACTGGACCCTTTATTTAAAACACATTAATTAAGGATGTAAAGAGAAAGCAAAGGGCATTAGAGAAAGCACTGGGGAAAACATTAGAGAAAGACATAGTTTTTTATTTCAATTTTTTTTTCTCAGCAACATGTGGAAACTAGGCCTTCCTCAGATTACCATGCTTTATAGTAGATATTATAGTAATGATTTCATCCTGCCCATTCCAGAAATCTATGAATAGGCAAATTAGCTTCTGCATACATCATAACTCTTGAATGGTATTTTCTCATTTTTTTTCTTCAAGTATTTATCTGAAATAACTTTTCTCAGTTGATTTTAGGTTCTGAGAGTAAATCATATGAATTTACATTTTACAATATTATTCAAACGCAAATTTTGTTACAATTATTTATTATCATCAAAGGCTATAGAAGTGTGTATACTGTAAATTATTTTTCTTGTTTACTTTTTATATTTTAGACCTTACACTTTTGGAGGAGACTGTACAATGTAAAGATGGATTCATTTGTATTTTTGCAGCTGATAGAGACTAAGACGCTTATGAGCAAACAATCGTGAGATTTGGTAGACATTAAGAAGGCCCAAATAAATAATATAGATAGATAAACTAGAGGTTATTTGATAAGCACTCTATAACTGAAGTCATGAATAGTCTTTCAGATACTTCTTATTTCTGATTTTTTCTTTAAGAGAGCGCATCATTACTAAAAATGACCTTACAGAAGCAAAATTGACAAACAATGAAAGCAGGCTTTTCTAGATGTATTAACCAGTGTTACCTTTATTGAATTCTTATTAAAATAATGTTCTTATACTAGGGTAGCCAACCTTTTAAAAACAACTTTTGCTATTATTAATCATCAAAAACTAATTAGTTACTCTCTATCCTCTATCTAAACTAACCCTCTATCCTAAATGATCAAAGCTTCGTCTCCTTGTGGCATTTGATTTTCTGCTGTTTGAAGTTTTCCTCTTTTTTTTTTTTTTTTTTTTTTTTTTTGTCATGCTCCTTTTTTCTGCCACCACACTCTGCTCTCTGCATTAATGTGCTTGTCTCAAAGTGAGATCCTGGCTGCACCAAACTTATTACTTCTAATTTGTTCTTGGGAAGTACAGCAGTTACCAAGCTTGTTAGAAATGTCTAAAATAAAAGTTAATGGAATCTGATTAGGACTCTCCTAGTGGTAACATGTATGAAATTTAATGGAGGTACGTTTTGGCAGTCAACACATAATGGGTCATTAATAATTTATTTGCTTTTCTGATTATTTTACATTTAGCTTTATATTTGACTATAGTTGTAGCTTGCCTGCTCAATATTAACAAAAAGACCCATGAATATATCTTTAAGGCAACATAACAGTACATTTATATGTCTGTCACCCAATTTACATTTTTTTCCACTTCAAGTACCATAAACAACAAACTCGAACCATTATGTTAGAACACATCAAAACTGCCATTCACAACTCTAAATGCATTTCTTAAATGTAAAATTAAAATATTATGCCAGGTGTGGACAGGCTTAAAATTAGCAGTGACATGGTTGGAAACTTCTTTTCCTTTTAAATGTAGGGGTCAAAGAAATGTTGTGTGGAATTCTGCCAGTTTGTCCTTAAGAAGGTGACTGTAGCTGTCGTAATTAAGTGTCAAATCTGCAGAGCCTTCAACTGCAGTGCTCCTCTACATGCAGGTAAGATGGTGCCTAGCTGAGTGGTCAGCATGCCTCAGGGTCCTTCATGGAGTTCTTCCAAGCACTGTCAGAGCAAAATGTCTCTCAGGTCAACTGAGCTCATGTTGACATTGATGTTCTGACGATGAAGAATGTTTTAACTCTGATGGATCAAAATTCTCAAGAAAATCTCTCAAAGAGTTGGGTGTTTTGTAATAAATTTTTACATACATCGTAATGCCTCCTGCTCTGTTTTGGAATATAGGTCTTAGATTGTAGATTTTAGTCTAACATTTTGGTGATACAACCAATTAATATCTATGTGAGAAAATCATCTGCTTGTTAAGAATCCAAAGTTCTATTTCAGATTATGAATTGCAGAACCAATAAACAACTACATATTTACATGTTGTTTGTTTCCACTTCAAATAAATGATGAAAGTAAAATTCATACTGATATTCTCCCAAAACAAGCACTTACTATGGTAGCAAGCAATTAGTAAATTGGAGCAGAAACCTGGAATCATTCTTTATGACTTTTTCATAACATCAGCCCTCCAAATTAATTCCAAGTTCTAGCTACTCAATGTCAATAACTGGGTTGAATGCACACTTTTTTATTTCTGCTCCCAAATCTTTAGTGCAGAATACAGTTGTATTTGTATTGCATTTGATGTAGTTTCCTGTTCCCCAAAATGAAAATATTCACAATAAAACTTTTGTCACACATTATCCTTTTTTCATTCTCCATGTTTTTAAAGTTGGTATGTAAATAGACATAAAATAAAATGTACATGTTTAAATTATAAAATCACATTAACTGTTTTATTGGTAATATCTTTGAACAGGTCATGTTTCATAAAAATAGTTCCATTCAAATATATCATTTGCTTTATAACACATCTGTCCTTTAGTGTCAGACATTTGAACTCCTTCTCTTATCACTAATGACCTTTCTTTCTGAGATTGTCAGAATTTTATTTTTAATATGGATTTATTTCAAGTTAGCACCAACTGTCAACTTGATATAGTATAGTATTACCTGAGAGGGAATATAAGAGTCTCAGTTAAATAATGTCTGTATCATGCTCATCTGTGAGCATGTTTGTGAGGTATTATCCCAATTGTTAATTGATATAGGAGGCTCCAGAACACTGTAAATAGTAACATTCTGTGGGAAGGTGGTTATGAGCTAATAAACCGAGATGAACATCAGTTAGAGAAAGCAATAAAGAGAGCCAGTAAGCAACATTTTCCCTGGTTTTCTGCTAATAGTTCCTGCTTGAATTCTTGCCCTGACTTCTCTCTGTGATGGACCGTGATCTGGAGGTAGAAATCAAAGAAATCTCTTGAGTTGCTTTGGACAAAATATTTTATTACAGAAACAGAAAGGAAGGAAACTGTCCAAACTGTACAGTTTTTGTTTCTGTCAGCTTCATTTGCTCATTTTATTTGGGGGCCTGTATAAGTGTTATCACTAATAACTACGTCACAGTTTCAACATTCTGCTGTGAAAATCTCTTCTATTAAAGAACTTAATCCATTTCTTTTACGCTTTGCCTCATGTAAATTCTTAGGACAAGGGCAGAAGTCATGCAGATTCTTTGACAAATAGAACAAGAATAGCTTCTAAATCCAGTTGCTCATGTAATTCCAACTGAACATTCTTGAACCTGGCTTCTAGAGTCCACATTGTTCTTGTAATCCAGTCTTCTACTAGAATGGGTCTTTAAGCTCTGCTTAAACTCTCTTTCTAGTACAAAGTTGCAAAGTCTTTCACATTCCCCCTAATCCAACCCGTTAAGCCCTTCATAGTAACAGGCCATTATCCAGTACCAGTTTCTGTATTAGTTACTACTTTGCTGCTGTAACGAAACACTATAATCAAGGGAAATTATAGAAGAATGAATTCATTTAGGCTTACAGCTCTAAAAGGATAAAAACCAATCATGGAGGGAGGCAAGCATCAGATATGGTGGGGGCAGCAGGAAATTGGAAGCTCCTATCTTTAAATGTAGGCATGCAATAGAGACAGCAAACAGGAAGTGGCATAGTTTTAAATTCTCAGAACCCACTCAGAATGATGTTCTTCTTCCCGCAAGGAAATGCTTCTTAAATCTCTTCAAACAGCACCACCAGCTGGGGACCAAGTGTTTAAATACCAGAGCCTGTGGGGAACATTCCCACTCAAACTGTCATGGTGTTCTGGTTTCACCAACTAGGGATCAAGTGTTCAAATACCATTCCCATGCAATGTGTTATGGTGTCCTTCTGGCTTTTAGAGTCTCCACTAAAGTATGGTTTAAAAATGTAATGGTATTTTGATGAGTTTGACTTTATATTCATTTGGTGCTTTTTCCTGTAGTTATAAATATTATTTTTGTTCTGCATACTTAATATAGACAGTATTTAAATTATATTATGACATATAGCTCTTTTCTAGTCTTGAAGTTTGACATTCTAAACTTTTAATCACTTCTTTTCCTAGGTTTGGAAAATGATTTGCATCATTCTACTGAACATGTTTTCTTTCTTTCTTTTTTTTCTTAACTGAACATGTTTTCTATCTGTTTAGATTGTTTTTATTCTCCTCCTTCTATGCCCATGATTTAAAATTTTGCCTGTTTAAAATGTCCCCTTGGAATCTGATGCCCTCTTTTGAGGTACATGAAGAAAGAACACTCATATACATGAAATATGTGAATAAATACATCCTTAAAAGATGTTTCCTATATATCAAAAGATCTGCTAGCATTTTCTTCTTTATATTTTTTGTTGTCAAATTAGTGTTTTAATTTATCTATGTGCCTCCAACCTCTGATGCTTTGTCTTCTACTTGCTTTTTTTCTATTGGGGAAGCTTTCCACTGACATTTTTCCTTAGCGTATTGAAATAGTACTTTTTTTAAAAAATATTTCCATGTATATATTGAATTCTGTTTTTCATACCATTTATTAAATTTCTGGTTAAATTCAGTAATTTATATTAATTCACTTAGACTTTGTTCAAAATACTATTCTTTTAAATTATTTGGGATTTCAAATTCTTCATTCTTATTGCCACCCATCTGTAGAAGAGACTATTCTCCTTTTAAAAAATTAATAAGTGTGTGTGTGTGTGTGTGTGTGTGTGTGTGTGTGTGTGGTGTCTTGTGTGTGGAGGTCATAGAACAACTTTCAGGAATTGTTTCTCTCACCATGTGGGTTTCAAATGTAGGTCATCAGGCTTAGTGGCAAGTGTCTTTAATTGCGGAGTCTTCTCAATGGGCAAGAATTGATCATTCTTAGAAGATTCATATTTCCCAGATTTCTGAGAGGACTTGTTTGGTGTTTGTATTTCTACATTAGAACTTACATATCTGGATTTACGTTGTTGGTTGGATATTGTAATACCCATTGTTATTCAATTGTCCTATTTGTAATGTTCAAATGGAGCTAAATTATAATAGGGTTGAGAAGAGTTTGTATCCATGGCACTGGGTACAGTTTCCTAAACCACTCTGAACATGGAGCACTGGCTGCAGAATAACCATAAATGATGAACAAGCCCAGCATGATAAATGCAGCAGCAGTCGATGGAACACAACCACCGCTTCAACTAAAAAGCTTTTTGAGGATAAAGGAACAAGAACAGTATGGTGCATAGCAAGATACTAATTATTAAGGGAAAGAAATAAAATGAAAACAGTGTGAGACCAACAATTGGTGTTAGAAATGGAGATGGGAGAGAAGAAAAAATGACGATGGGAAGAAGAAAGAAGAAAGGAAGAAGGGAGCAGTGTCAGCTTGAAGATTACGCAAATAACTTTGTAGAACACTTTTTCTTAACAGCCTAACCTTACAAAAAATACGGACCTAAGGGATGCTGCCATTGAAGAAGAGGGCATGTGTACAAGTCATGGTGAAAATGCTCACTAAACACTACTGAGAAAGTATGATGCACTGCTATCAGATGTTTAGCTAGGATTTGATTGTTGAGATAAAACACCATGACCAAAACAACATGGAGAAGAAAGGGCTCATCTCATCTCATACATCTCGGTAACTGTCACTGAAGGGAGTCAGGACAGGAACCGAGAATCAGGAATGGAAGCAGATACCGTGGATAACTTTGCTGCCTGGTTCACTCAACTTCTTTTCTTATACCAGTAGGCTTCGTATGCTTACATCAATAACTAAATAAGAAAGTGCACCTCAGGCTTCCCCATTGAGACATGTGGTATGGGCAGTTTCTCAGTGGAGGTTCCCTAGTCCCAAATGACTCCAGTTTGTGTCAAGTTCACCTAAACCCAGCATACAGGACAATGAGAACATTAACAGTTAACTATGCTAGCTTTTAGCATCTCATAAATTTCTTGTCTGCAATTATTAACACATAAAACAGTCTAAGACATTATTTGAAAGTCAGTCTTCAAAGTCCTTGTTTTCTTCTCAGTTGTACAGAATGGCCAGCTGTAGCCATGCAAAAGTGCATCCATATTTATCTGATACATCAGTTAGCAGAGAAACTCAGAGACTCCAGGAATGGACTGTTTGCCATGGTGGCATAACCAGAAAATATGATTTTAGTTTATGAAGAGAGACAGAGGAATATGAAGCTCACTGATCAGCTCTGGGGTTGGCTGGGGGAATGTGGGAATCATCAAATATTGTTATAACTTGTTTCTTAGTGGTTAGAAATTAAGATTCAGTGCAGGAAGAGAGATTGAAAGAATCTTACACATGAAACAAAATACCAGAGGGAGTGATGGAAGGAGGGAGAGAGAAAGAGAGGAGAAGAGGAAAGGAAAGAGAGGGAGAGGGAGAGAGAGAGAGAGAGAGAGAGAGAGAGAGAGAGAGAGAGAGAGAGAGAGAGAGAGAGAGAAAAGCACATGCCTTTAAACACAAGCGCACTGTGGACAGTGATGTTGTGGGACATCTCCCAAGGACAGACCTGTTCTGCTGCTCTTGACAACCTAAATAATTTCACAGTTAATTGCTAACAGCCAGAGAATACCCTTTCACCTTTCTGTGTGTGGAACACTGGGTGTTCAAGTGTCCAAAGTAATTAACATGAACTATTCCTTTTTAGGTAGAGAAGGTGGATGGTCCTAATTAGCATTGCTTGTCTGATGAACAAGTTCAATTCATAAAGGTTGAGACTCTTGCTTGAGGATATTCTGGGTTTCCTTGCCCACTGAACTTAACAAATTTTCTGGACAGCCTGTAGTCAATCTCTTCCCCTCCCCCACTCTCTCTCTCCCTGCCTCCCTGTCTCCCCCCTTTTTTCCCTCCCTCTGTCATTTTCAGCCTCCTTCCCTTAGCTTAGCTGAGGTAGTTAGTCCACCCTAACATTCCCACCATCCATCACCCAGGGAGTTGAGCAGCTTCCTCTCTATCCTTTCTTGAATCAATCAACATGATTAGCTTAGCTTCAATCAACCTGGAGCACTTCCTTTGAAGCTGCTTTACGGTCCTGGCAAATGGAATGAGGACAGGTAAAGGCAAAATTAATAAAAACATTTTCTGTTTCTGTTTGCTTTCAGTTATGGGATTATTGTTTGTACAACTGCCTTCTGCTTGTTTGGAAAATATTGTTTTGGAATAATCTACCACTAAATCCCAAATTGGAGACTCAGCTCAGACTCACTAATGACCAGCTGCTGGCCTGCCTGTTGGCTGCTTATCCTAATATTTTCCCCAGGTCAACTGTCTTCTGTAAAGGTGCTACGCAGATTGCAGCTTCTGTCCCTGTGTAGATACATGGCTTCAGTTCTTTAAACTTGTGCTGAGTTCTGTCTTGGGTATAGTACTGCAGAGAATCTTCGGTTATTACATCATGGTGCTTGTATTCTGTGATTTGGACTATTCTCTGGGTCTGCATCAAAGACAGAAGAGCCATGTGGAGTGTAAGAGCACAAATGAAAGGCAACAGGAATTTGTCAGAAGCAGTTAACCTGAAGGCAGCACTGAAACACAGGGGTCAGGCAAGGGGCAAGAGGTGGAAGCGAAGCTGAAGGAGGCAGGGGTGCGGTGTGCACCGGGTCACAGAACAATATTCTCTGTAGGAGAAAGCTACTTTTAAGTCTTCGGGGGGGATGTAATAAATATTTCACAAGCCTGCCAAGAAGAGCCAAAGGTGGAGAGTTATCTGTTAGCTAAAGACTTCCATATGGCTGCTTTTCTCCCACACCAGAAATGGCGGGGGTGGGAGAAAGTCTTAGGTTATCTCGGCCACATGATTTTTTTTTTTTTTTTATTTGCTGTGATGGAATGGGACTTGAAACTAGGAAGAACCATGCACAGTTGACAGTGCTAATGAGTAACAGATGGATGTTTATCTCACTGAGCGTTTAACCCCATGGACTTGGAACACAGGTAAATTGTATATACGCCACCTGGTAGTCACTAATACAGAAAACAGAAGAATTTATGCATGATCACGGGAATGTAGAAATGTTTTTGTCTTTGCAAGTCACTGGTAGATCTGGGTAGGGGTATTCTATTTACTTCGGTCTCAGATTTCCTACCCGATGCCCTTTCTCTAACCACACACTGTGGCTAAAGCACTCTTATGACATTACTGTCATCTGACCACGTTGGTGGCAGACTACTGGGACAAGGTGGCTGGCTTGACAGAAGGTTCCACAAGTCATGTGTAGTCTATGCTTCAGAGAGTGGATATGGAATTAGCTCAGGGAGGAGGAGAAGGTGTTGATGGAAAAGGAGATTGTTGAGACAAAGTGGCTAAGGTGACAAATTATGTCCTATTGCAGTTAGGACCTGAAGATGGGTCTATGTAGCCATCTGGTAATGAGTTAAAGCTCACATCATGGAGGTGACCCACAACAGTAGACAGAAAATATTGAAAGTCTAAACACTTGGCTCAAAACATGACTTTGATGTTTCTGGTGTCATAGCTCTCACCAATGTATTTGCCTTAGTTTCCTAATCTGTAGAATGGGAATCATAACAGTATCTCCTGCTATGGCTATGATTAAGTATTGGGAATGGGGTCTAAGTTTACGTGCTGTGCACTCTTGCCTCGCTGTAATCAATAATTGCCAACATCTGTGCTAGTAGTTTGTCTCCACAGTGCATTTTGCCTTCAGTGGAAATGGTTGCTAAGTTACTTCATTACTACAGATCGCTCAGACTTTGAGTTTTCATCTGCTTGACTTTAGAGATTTCTGTACACTTCCAATAAGACTGATGTCTGTGTTACATTTGCTGCTTGTGAACTAATAAAAGAATGTAATACACATTGAACAGGATCCACTAAGTGTCTTGTAAAAGGCTTTTGTCAGTGGTTGTGATGCGGTTTAATTAAGTACCCGGAGAGAGAACTCACTTTATGACTTGTACCTCTCACAAATTGTGCTACTGCACTTATTGCCAGGGATAGGCTGACCCATCCTGCCTGGCAGGAGACACAGAGGAGGCAGGTCTGCACGACAAGATGAAAGGGAAACACTGAAACCTATTTTAGTCGAGTTTATTTTAAATAGGTCGAACCTTTCTAGATCTAAAACACAGAGGTCATATTAAAAATTAAAAGGTAGAAATCCTATTTAGGTGGCAATTCTTGTTTCTGCATAGAACTGCAGAAGAAAACAGTCATGTGGCTTGAGTGAGTAGGGCTGTCCCTACCCTGATAAATTAATGTTATAAAACTTGCTGCTGGGAGTGAGCGGCATGGGAGAAATATTTCATGGCGTAGCACCACCAGCATCAGTTTTAGTGAGCATCAGAAGAGCAGGTTTTTCCTCTGCAAGGTCTTTGGAGAAATTAATGCTATAACATCTGTAACATGATTCACATAGCACTAAGAACATAGAAAGTCTCAATAAATGGGCTCCTGGTTCCGTCCTTGAGGAGCAAGGGACAGATGGCAAGGCCTGGTGATTAGAGGATCACACCCAGTGCTGATCACTGAGAGCTCAGGAGCAGTGCGCAGTGGCTAAATTTCCCCTCATCAGGTTCCCTCAAGTCACCAGTAGACACTCACTGCTGCCCACTTCAAGGAAGGCTCTGGGGAGCACATGCGCATCTGGCCCACAGGAAACACTAAACTATAAAAATAAATTATACATGTCAAAAAGCCCAAGATGAATTATAACCTTTGACTTTGTATATTTGTCTTAATAGAGTAAGTCTTTAATAGATTATAGATTTGTTAAGTTATTAAAGCAATTTCATTTGTTCCTATAGAATGGCAATGGGTTTTCTATGACTGCTTTGCGTAATTCTGATGCTAATATTAACCAGCTTTTCTCTAGACATTAATGAGTGATCTTCTGACTCGCTTTTCATATTTTATAGTTTAGGGCTATATTTTCCCAAAGATATAGGTCAATAAATATTCATTCTGTTCCTTTTCTGATCACTTGGGTCTCAGCAGTGTTGTGGAAAGCAACGCTGGCTATTTACAGGTTTTATATTGGTTTAAGCAGTGGGAATGCAGATATGTATGTAAGCAATCTGAACACAACCTTAGGAGGTGAAGGAGCACATCCCCTTTCTTGTGGCTTGCATTGTTTTGTCTTACTAAGACATCCAAGAATGTTAACTAGGAACTCAAGAAACTATTTGTTTGAGATGATGTAGTTAAAAAGGTGCTCTCTGGATAGTGGTGTAAAGAAAGCTATAGTGGGAGAAAGAATGAGGCATGTTCCCCACACTGGGCCACATACCTTCCAGAAGAATATCAAAGATCTCTTCAGGCACAGAGTTGCTTGGCAGTGGATTTGTAGAAATACCGAGCATATATTATAGACATAATGTCTCAAGGGAGGTGATTCCTTCAAAACAAGTGTGCAGACATCAAGTAATGAAGCTACTTAGCATAACTAAGAAGACAGGCAGTGTGGGTCCCTGACACTCGGTCATGAGTGATTTGGATTTCAATTATTTATTCATCTGTGAATATTTATCAAGTGTCTGTTACATGACTGTAGGTCTTAGAGATCCACTGAGGAATGAGGAAGACAAGATTTTTGACCTTGTGCTGTTTAGAAAGTCTAGTGACAGGAGTTAAGCCATCAATAAACAAGTTGACTGACCAGGGCTGAAAAGAAAAATAGCTAGGAATTTGGGGAGGCCTCTGTTAGGAGGCTGAGTGAAGCCTAACTAAGGAAGCACAGCCACCCATACACAAGTAAGTCCAGAATTAGAAAAATGTAGATGGAAGAATGAATGCATGTAATACATGTATGTCAGGAATGACCTAGAATGCCATTGTGGCGAGAAAGTGAACCAAAGCAACCCCATAGTAGTTAAGGCCAAATTCTGGTGATGAATGTTGATTCTTGGTCAAGTATCAGAGAAATGACAGCAGCTTTAAGCAGAACAATGTCACAGCTGGATACACATCTTAAAATGTTCCTTTTGGGGGAGGAGGGCAACTTTTGCAGCCAGTCTCTTTGTGGGGAAATTGGTCCTCATTGAGGGACAGTAATTTCCTGAGTAAGGGTGGTTATAAGGAGAGGATGTTGTCTCTTTCAGGATGGGACAAGACTCAAGCCATAATGGCGATCGACATGGAGAGTCAGGGAACTGGTTGCATTTGGCTTGAGCCATGGAGTTTATCGAGCATGAATGGGAGAGGAAAGAACATTATTTGAACAGAAAGAATTCTGTATTAGCCATGTCGAGATTGAGATGCCACAGGTAGATATAATCATGCAGTAAAGTATTTGAGTGTAAAGTTTAATGCAGAATCTAGCTGTAAAGGTATACATGTAAAGGGTACAGATTTAGGGATAGTTAAATGATATTTTATAGCCAGGGCACTCTGTTAAAGTCTCCTGATTAGTGTCTGCTTTTACACAGGCAATCTGGAAATGAAAGCAAAAATGCCAAATAAAATAACAACAAAACCCCCAAATATTTTATATTCATGCAGACTCTCAAGCAGGTATTTCTTTTCAAGGGTATTGCTGTTAAATATGCATTTCATGGAATGTTTTTATGTTTCCTGTCACCATTGCAGATATGTTCTTTCCTTCCTGTCTTGTTCAGATTTCTCTATCTTGAGTTCTGCTCCTGCACCTTCCGACCCTTAGACAAAGGCGGTTGATATCTGCAATTCCCCTAAGCTATGAGAGCCTTAATGAGGATCCAGAAACAGCATCTGAAGACTTAGACAATAATTTATTTGAGCATGAGCAGGAAGATCCATATTTAGATAATTCTCTTCCCACAGAGTCATTATCTCAGAATGCTTCTGCTGACATCCTTAGAGATAATAGCATTCAAAATGTAAATAATGAAACAATACACATGGTAATGAAGGAGACTGCGAAAATACAGTAGTAATGAAAAAATAACAAGACAGAGATTCTAATATTGTAAATACACAACTTTGCATTAGTGACAGATTATCTCTGGAACACCAAGCTGAAATAATTTAGGAGAGAATGTATCAACCCCTGAACAACACAGAAGATGTCAGCCCCTTGCCAGTTAATGTGTTTAGAGAATTAGGCAGGTCTGAATAATTAGGAGTGGCTGAGAGTTGAGAATGAGCTCTTTGCCCGATGAGCCCAGAGATGGCAGATTTGCTCTGAGCTGATCAGATAACAGAGGTGGAAAAATACCTTATCAAGGCTTGTGAGTAGGGAATGTTCTACATACTTAAACTCAGCACACTGTGTTGAATATATTGAAATCTGTGATGTGCACATGGGAGATGTTTCCTTGCTCTGTAGCCTCATCCTTCCAACATGCTACTTTGTATCTTCTCCAACATGACTGCCCCTCAGACAGAATGATATATATCTCTGATGTAAGAGCGCCTGTGGGTCATTTATGTAGACTGGTATGGGAGGGTAGGCACTATCTAACTCAAGATTTTCATCTCACATTAGACTCCTGGATTCTCTTGGCTTAGGCCATGCTACCTAACAGGTTAGACTTTATTTTGCTTTGTCTTTTCTCTTTACATTTAGTCCCTGGGCCAGGGAAGACTACTAAAGGTGTTATCAAATAGGTTGGGCTCTTAGACTGCAACATTTTGCTTTCTTTAGGGTAGAGGTCCACGTGGGCTCCTTCATGAAACACACTGATGAGCTGTCTTAGAGTCATGACTTGGGTATCATCCTCTTTCTGACATGGTGAGTGTCCCTCTCTTGTAAGATGAACTTCTAGATGTCTTGTCCATAACTCCTCATGACTAAACAAGCTTCCTATTACTTACAATACTGTCCATGTCCCAACACTAAAAATCTATGAACAATTTTTTTTACCCTCTAAATGAGACTTTTGTAATGTGATCACATTATGGATCTTGAAATGGGAAAGTAATCATGGGTAATTCAAGTGAACTTAATGTAATCAAAGGAGTTTCTATAAAAGGGAGGCAGCAGGAAGGGTGAGCGAGATTTCCGTGTGAAAGCAGAGGGCAGAGAAGTTGGATGAGTGGGGTCATATATCAGAGATTTTTCCATATCAGTCTTTACATTACAATTCATAACAGTAGCAAATTTATAGTTATGATGTAGCAACAAAATGATCTTATGGTTGGGGGATCAGCACACCATGAGGGGCTGTCTTGAAGGGTTTCAGCATTAGAAAGGTTGAGAAGCACTTCACTAGGACCTCCTGAAGGTAAGTGGCTTCCAGTTCTATCATCTAGAAGCAAAAGAAGACAAGTTTGCATCATGGAGACGACCACAAGGTTTGTAATTAATTAATTTATTTATTTATTTTGAGTATTGATGTTAATTCTTCTTTGAAGGTCTGGTATTATTCTGTGCTATATACATCTGGCCTTGGGCATTTTTTTAGTTTGCAGACATTTAATATCTGCTACTACCTTACTAGGGGTTATGAGTGTGTTTACGATACTTATCTGGTCTTGATTTTACTCTGTTAGGTGTGTATATCAAGTAATTGTACATTTCTTTTAGATTTTCCAGTTTGATAGAGTACTAATTTTTTAGAGAAAATTCTTATTTTCTAGATTTTCTGTCTGTTGTGATGTCCCCTTGTTATCTCTAATTTTATTAATTTTGATATATTCTTCATACTTTGTTAATTTGGTTAAAGCTTGAATACCAGCTGCATATCAACTTGACACAAGGTAGAAAATCATCAGAGAGAAACGGGCCTCAATTCAGGAAATGCTCCATGAGATCTAGCTATAAGGCATTTTCTCAATTAGTAATCAATGTGGGAAGGCCCAGACCATGGAGGGTGGTGCCATACATGGGATTGTAGTACTGAGTTCTATAAGAAAGCAGGCTGAGTAAGCTATGGAAAGCAAGTCAGGAGGCAGCATCCTTCCATGACCATCAGAATCCTGCCTCTGGAATCCTGTCATGTTTTTGTTCCTGTCCTGACTTCCATTGGTGATTAACAGCATTATCATGTTGTAAGCCAAATAAACCCTTTCCTCTCTAACTTGCTTTTTGAACACAATGTTTTGTTGCAGCAATAGAAACCCTAACTAAGACAGGTTAATAAATCTTACTGATTTTTCTCAACAAACATACTCTTTTTATTGCATATTCTCTGTATTTACATTTCAGATGTTATCCTCTTTCCCCCAATACCATCTCTCCTCCCCCTCCCATTGCCGACATGAAGGTGCTCTCTCTCCCGACCACCCTCTTCCACTGAACCTACTCTTTGCTATGTTCATTCTTTGTAGTTCTTTTTGTTTCTATTTTATTGATTTCAAATTTGAGTTTGATTATTTGCCATTTGCTGCTTTTAGGTGTTATTTCTTCTTTTTATTCTATAAATTTAATGTGTACTATTAAATTATTAATATGAAATTTCTTCATTTTTATGCAATCATTTAGTGCTATGAGCTTGCTGGAGACAATCCCTACATATCTCATTGAACACGAAGAAGTCAAGTTTGTGCTTAACTTCTGTCTTTACCCCTATGAGTAAGGCTCATAATACTGGGAAGGATTTTATATGCTACAAGATGAGAAAGGTGATGACCAATCCAGCTACAAATCTGTGATCTACAACAGTGACCTACCTGCACAATATCCTGGTGCAATGCTGATCCAAACTTTTGAAAGTAACCAAACACTCCCTAACAGTCTCTTTTTATTAACAGTCCTCTCCAGGAGAGAAAACCAATGTCTGAGACTAGATAAGCCATGGGCTGAGGGGAAAATCAAATGCTATTATTCTGCTAAAGGAACATAATTATAAAATAACTTCTAATAACATTTCCCCTTAACCAATAAGTCTTTCTCAGCTACTATCAGAAAAGCATGTTCCTTTGAATGAGAACTTATTAAATGAGCACTATCAGAAATACCCACAACTGGACATTGTGCAGTTGGTGAAAGATTTGGAACACTCGGTGCTAAATGTGATGTCTTCATTAAATTGCTCCCCTCAGGACTCACAGAACTACGTGGGAAAGAATATACAACGATGATAAGAGCCAGGAGATACATGACCGAAAAAACAGTCTCTCCTAGACATGAAAGGACTGACACACAAATAAAGTCACAGAGACTGTGGCAGCAATGCTCAGGACCTGTATAGGTTCAAGTCAGACAGGGTGCCAGTTCCAAGAATTATTCCTAAGCAAGAATGTATCTTAAACTGACAACCACTTGTGAAAATACATCTTCACTGGGTATACAAACCAGACATATAGACAGGCCCAATGCCCAGCAGTAGATGGCAACATAAAGTGAACTCAGTTGTGTTTTTGTTGATTATTTTGTCTCAAAATGCATTTCATTTGGGCATTTTTAACCTTATTGGTCTTTTGCTTATATATTATTGTTTTCAATTTTGTATTTGTACAAGTTTTGGTGTGTGAGTGTGTGTGTGTGTGTGTGTGTGTGTGTGTGTGTGTGCAAGCGCATGTGCGTATTTGTGTTTCATGTGCTTTCTCCTTGTTATTGTTTTTTAAATTCTAGTTGTTTGCTTTTTTGTCTATTTGTTTTTTGAAATGGAAGAGAAAGCGAGTATGGGGTTGGATTAGCTAAAACATAAGAAGGATCTGGGAAGGGGTGGATGAGGGGAAGCACTGATTAATATATGTTGTATGAATTTTTAATAAAAGCATTAAAATCTAACAAGGGGCAGCTCTCATGACATTCCTTCAAAGCTATACCTCCTAATCATTCCTCAAAGTTCTATCAACTGGCAAACAATGAGTCTACCAACTCGAAAGCACTGAGTCTGTGGGGACCAGCATTAAGTGTACTCCAGGGATGTTTGTCCAGTGTTCTTAGTACATGGATGTTCCTGCACACACACACTCAGTCACACACATGCATACGCACACACACATTTGCAGAATATATAATTCTGTATCTGTTTATAGCTAGTAAATGGACTGTTCAGACTACTTAATAGTTACACTTTATTTTATAATTCTGAGCAGGCAGGAATGCAGGCAGAGTCTAGGAGCCAGGAAGAAATATGTGACTATTTTGCCATATTTATTTAGTTATGATTTGAGGATAGATTTGTAATGACTAACTCTTTAAGAAAAAATATTTTCAATGATTGTTTAGTTGTACCAAGGGCAAAGTCTATATCTAATCAACAATTTAGCAATACAAAACAGAGTTAAAATTATATCTGTAACAAATACAGTTTTTATTTAGTGTCCTAAGGTTAATTAATGGTATATGCAATATAGTTATATCTTTTGACTGATATAGACTTACTTTAGGGCATTTATGTAGTAAATATTAATTAAAACTCTTCAAATAGAATGTAGATGTAGCCTTTGGATAAACTTTTCTGTCAAATGCTTTCTTTGAAGATGTAAAGACCCCTAATCTCTCTTAAACAGCAGAGTCTTTTGGAGATGCATAGCAGATCACAATTATATTTTTATATCACTTCTGTATGAAAATTGTACAGAGAATAAACCGCGGAACATGTTGCAATATGCCCAGGAGGTAATTTATTGTCTATATTGTAAGGCTACTAGTTAAAAAATTTTTACTCATGACAGTGATGTATAATCTTCAGGTTAGCAACTCTGTACTGGTGTTTCAGCCACTTAGTAAACAAAACAAAATAACAAAAGCTATTAAATGTATGAATCTTGGCCTCAAGAAACGGGTTGTATATTGCACATTTTTAGACATGAGAAAAAAGAAGGAAAAAGAGATTAAAATTTAAAAGTGTTGGAGGGGAGATGACCCCAGTGTGGTGTCATAGAGTGAGCCTGAGTTAACCACTAGCCCAGCACTACACAAGCCTGGGCTGGCAGACCATGCCCGAGATGATTCCTGCCTGGTGCCACCCTGCATGAGCAGGATATAGCACCCCTGAGACCTCTCCTGACCCCAGACACCCAGAGGCTCTGGGTACCAATTAAAGAAGCAAGTCAGTAGTGGAGAAATGGAAGAGGGAGAGAAGCAGAAGGATGTGCATACATGAAGGGAGGCAGAACTAGAGACTTGAGGGTAGTGAGGAACAGACTGATGTGCATAGTCAGTGATGCCACCTAAGGTCATGGTGAGGTCCTGGCCTGTGCTGCCACTGAGGACCATGTGTGGGTCCCTGTTCCTGCAGCAGTAGGGGACTGTTTTCTCCAAATTCCAGGCAGATGTTCCCTGTTTTGGGTTGCCTCCTGGGGCCATGTTGAAGTCTGAGCCATCTGCAGATCTGGCCCTACCCCTTGCCTGGGACCGGTGGCTCTGAGGGCATGAGAGCAGGAGAGCTGGCCCTGCCCCGCGCCAGCTGCACTTTGTCCAGGAAACAAATAGTTCCTGGTTGCAGCAGCTGCAGGAGTTGCAGGAGTTGCAGGAGTTGCAGGTGAGCCACCACCAAGGGTGTGAGCATAAGACTGCTGGCGTTGCCACTTGTCTGCAATGCAGTGACATACATGACAGAGAAGTGATTTGCCCCACCCTTGCTCCTTGCCACTTATGGCAAGTGGAAGAGCTGGCCCTGGGGTCATGAGAGTATGGAAGCTGATTCTGGCTGTCACTATGTTCAATGCTTGGTAGACTGGGACCTACACCTCACCTGGACAGCAAGGTGAAGCTCTCCCTTGTTGCATGAGCTGTGGGTGAGCCAGCTCTAAGGGCATAAAATTGGGTGAGCTAGCCTGCGGTAGTGATGGAGAGCTCACCCTGATGGTGAGGGTACAGGAGAGCTCAGGTACTTCCTAGACCCATACCTAAAGCTTTGAGTTGGCCCAGCCTAACCTCTACCCATCTATGAAGGGCTAGAGCACACGAAAGAACCAGTCCTGTAGATCCAAGTGACAGCAGGATCTTCATGACACAGGGCAACAACAGGTATCTAAGAGGAGTCCCAGTGAGACAGAGGCAAGAATGGCAGAAGGTTAGCACAAGGCATCAGAGAGACGCGTGGGATCGAGGTGTATAATATAAACTTTAAAAATATATAAAAAACAATAAAAGAGAAAAAAAGAAAGGTGGAGCAGAGATTTTCTTCTTAAAGAGCCTTTTCCTTTGGCTGGCCCTTATTAACAGAGTGTGGTATTAATTATAACTTTTATTAACTTATTAGCTTTATTAGCTTATCGCTGTCACATTTCTTAGTTTCATAAGCTTTAAGATAATTCTGCCTCCCAGGAATTTCATGAAAACTAGGTAAAATATGGCTATAAGCTACTTATTTACTTGGTGCCTGGCATTGTACTTTTGGCACAATAAATTATAATTTCCCCGTCCTTTAAAGACAGTGTTCAAATATGAGCTGTTCAAATATAATGATGGAAACAATTTTATTGCTGAGTGGTTAAATAATACATTCCCCAGTAGTTTTCTAATTTGAGAGTACAAGAGAGGAACCTATTTAAAAACCCATCTATATATTTTTCTATATGTAGACACACCATAGTACACACATGGAAGTCAAAGGACTACGTGAAGGAATTGGTCCTCTCTTTCCACCACATGTGTCTAAGGATCAAATTCACCTCAGGTTTGGCAGCACACATCTTACCCACTGGATGAGCCACCCCCTCCATCAAACACGTATTTCCTGTTCCTTGAAAGTGAAAGCTATTCTTTATATCATAACAATATATATAGTTAATCTTTATCACACTTTACAAAATTATGGAATATAGCAATTTAAAAAATTTAGTATGATTTTCAGTCATCAGAGAGCCTTGGGTCTAGAGAGAAAAGAGCCCTCGCGATTTTTCCATTCTATGTTTGTACTTTGAAAGCACGGGCATGTTCTTCCAGATCACAGCAGGATCTATCTGGGAGTTGGAGACTTTGGTCAGCAGAGGTTGAGGAAGAGAAAAGTAATATAAAGGAAGATACAAAATGATGAGCTACAGTCCTTATGATGATTGGTCCTGCACCAGGAGGCCGCCCAGCAGGCAATGTTTTGGTGTATAGAAAATTTTCTCAAACAATTGCAAAAAGAAACAAAAAAACCATTTTATGAAGAAAGAAAAATGACTACTCTGCCTTCCCCGTCTTATTGTAGTTCTTGTTTCCCAGGGGGTGAGGGTTATGGTAGAAGGAGCTCACGTCCTCATTGCTAGAGTTATCACCCAGTATCCCAGGGCTCAGTCAGCAAGCTAGATCCCATACATCAGAGAGAACGATTTCAACTACTCACAAGTGGCCCAGAGGGCTGCTGACCAAGATGAATTAAAAAAAAAAAAAACCCAGCCAACAAAACCAGGAATGAACAGAAGCATGTGTGTATTATCTCTGAGCTACCAATTTGAATCCTTATGACACTCCTATGAGGTACTATTACCGATCACGTGATATCACGTACACATTGGAGCCACTGTACCAGGGGGGTAATCAATGCACACCTGTCACCTGGATGAATGAATGCTTGAATTAGTGACTGGATCACTGTCATCCATATCCAAGTCAAGACATGCTTCTCAAGGTTTCAGTCTCTTAAGCCAAAGGACTTCTGCATGTATGCTTTGTCAAAGTCTTGGGAAGTAGCAATGTTTTCTATCACATTTAGTTGCCTAGTACATCTCTTTTAAGAAAATATTTGTCCTCTCAAACAGATCCCCACAGGGAAGTGGATGTTAATGTGATAATCTAAGTAAACAAAACAAACATGAAGGGAGTATGTTGTGAGTAGTTTATGGACTACTGGTTGTCGTGAAAATTAAAAATATTTCCTTAATCAATTTGCATTATTCTCTTTTTTCTTTGGTTATTACAAAAGACATAGACCTCTATATTCAATTTTTTTTCTTTTTCAAAACAAGAAAAATCTAGATTATCTTAGAAAAATCAAGGTCACATCTTACATAACATAAAATTTTTATGTACAATAGTGAACATACTACAAAGCATTTTAGGAAAGATGTATTTACTGATATTCTTACCATGATCTCTTTCCTATATTTTCACTGGACTTTGTTATCAGACTTGGTGCTTAGGTCTCACCTATTACCACTAAGAGGCATTGGTATGCATATTAGAAATATGTAATGAATCTTAATAGCGTTAATTTATTATCCTCCAATGCTCAGTGATACTAATATAGGCTTGCACCTGCATACACATGCTCATAATGAAGGAAGGGATATTCTCTGCCTCCTATCTGAGCTTCTCTGATAAGTTCCTATGCAGCCGGCATTTGATGCAAATTGCAGTTTGCTGGCTTCTGATATGCCTACTTGCACTAATCAGTGCATTACTTGTGTGGTGCTTGCCCACCTCTAACCCTATGCTGTCACATTTAGAATAAGTAATAGAGTTTTCTCTGAATGTATGAAATATAACAGGTCTCTAGTGGAGGCTCACAGAGGGTAACAAGCCTGGTTTTCATGTAAAATAGACAGTGGCCAGGCACTGTAGAGCCCAAAACCTGAATACGGCCAGATTGTTGTAATAGTTATCACTTTGAGTAAAGCTTGGCAGAAAGAGTTTATGGCAACTGTAACACAGAATAGCCAATAATATAATGTGCCCTTGTGGCCTGGGCTAATAAAACCCCTTATAAAGTGCCAAGTATCACATTGACCGACAGAGTACGATTAAGTTGAAGACACACCCCCCCCCCCTTTTTAGGTTCACTGTAAGGTATTGCTAAGAAGTCCTTAGAAAATGTTCTTAAGTGATACTGGTGACTTTAGTAGCATTAACTCTTTAATGCCAAGGAAAGAATTGTTGATAAAAAGTCATGAAATTCAAAATAATTTATGAATTGATGCCATAATTTCAGTAAGTAGATTTAAAGTTTTGGTGAAATGTGTTCAAACACAAATCGGCCCAAAGCAGAGATTGTTTTATATATATGTTGACAGATGTTGATTTTATTATAATGAAACACCTGTGGAAAATATTTGCATACTATAGGATGTTCCAGAAAACCAGAGTTTTAATCTCTCAAGAGAGAAACTCACAACTAACTGTGGATAAACTTTTAATAGCTCATTATGTAACAATAAATGCCTTTCCTTTGCAGCTTCAGCTAATAAAAGACAATACTTCCTGCTCGGGTTGGATACCCTTTCTAGTTTATTGATATGTTTACATTTGATTGTGAGTTGAAATGTACACAGCAGAACCAAGGAAAGCTGAATTGATTTATAACAGCTCACAATCTTCACACTTTTGGATTATCCTACCTGTTAACTCTTCAATAATAAAAGAGAGTGGTTCGTGTTTTGTTTTGTTTTTTAACATGAAGTTTTTATTACTATGTGTCTTCTGGTTTCCTTTCTATTGCTGTGATAAAATACTACAGCCAAAGTCAAGTACCGGAAAGAAGTTTATGTAGTTTGTGCCTCCAGGTTGCAGACCATCTCTGAGGGAAGCCTGGGGCTGGGCAAGTCCTGGAAGCAGAAGTCATGGAGGAAAGCTGCTTGTTAACTGCCTAAGGAATAGTTCCACCTAGATGAGTTGGGACATTCTACATCAATTAGCAATTAAGACAGTCCTTCACACACATCCTTACGGAGCAACTTAACAAGTATAACTCCTCAAATGAGCCCCTTTTTTCTGGGTAACTGTAGACTGGATCAAGTTGACCATTAATGCTGACTAGGATAGCACGCTTCCAGACACAAAGTCAGACAGCCATTTCCCAGAGCACTGATATTCTTGGTTGTGATGTTCACGTTTATTTCTTGAATTTATTAGTTCGCAATGTTTCATGTCACAAGTCAGGACTGTCAAGACAAGAGCTCTTCTCAGAGGTTCCACAAGGTTGAGATTAAGGAGTAACCGGAGAGCTGCATTGTTGTTTGAAGAAGGAATGAAAAGCTAATGCTTTTAAACATATTCATACTGGTGGAATTCAGTTCCTTGTGGCTAAAGGACAGACGTCCATATTTTGTTGTTAGCTGTCCACTTTGATGGGAAGTATTCCATGCCCACTTTGTGGCCTCCTTACAGTAAGATCTAGAAACCTTATTTTGGATTTCCCTGGTGCTTGGAATCTACCAACATTGTCAATCAAAGAGCTCAAGTAGCTGGCAAACTTAACTCTTTTGGAACCTTTTCTGCCACTTGACTTTATTTGAGAAAGGGAGATGTGGACATTCTTTTCACTTATTGGGAATGACCAGCATGTCTCTCTCCTGTCTACTTCAGCTTTGGTACGGACATACATAACAAGAGGGCAAAACACCAGGAGTCAAAACAATCCTTTCCTACCGTATTTACCTGTTTCTGCAGATAGATGCTCTGCCTTATAATGTGTTGCTCATTTAGGGACATTAGTCTGTTCGTAAGTTTTAGTACAGTCTCAGGCACACTGATTTTTGCATGTTGTTGCAATAACTTGCTACATAATTAGAAGAGTATTTTGTAAAGAGGCAATTGTCAGCAGAAATTGTTAATACTTGATTTTTTTCCTAATGAATACTGACAAAAAATAAATTAGGTGTTTTTGAGTTTCTGATTGTTTTCTGAGTATATTATGAGATTCTGTTTTCTGTGCTTTCTAGAATTCAACGTAAATAGGTGTCAAATTTTTATATGAGCCATTCATTACTTAACCAAGTAGTTATAACTATTTTAAAAGTTCTTACTTTTTTTTCCTTAAGTGAAATGATGCTGACACAGGGAGGGGATTATTTCTATTTAGTATACAAAACTATCTAAAATACTTTTGTTCTCATTATAGCAACATGAAATAGTGTGCTAAAAGCCATGTACTCCAAATAGCTGAAGCCCAGTAAAGATAACTTAAAGATGCCCATATAAAGATAATAGAGGCACTTAAAGAGGAAGTGAATACATATTTCTTAAGGAGATCCAGAAAAATACAACAGTGCAAAAAAAAATGAGTAAAATCTATTCAGGACCTGAAGATTGAAGTAGAATCTATGAAGAGAATCCAAACTGCGGTAAATTCTAGAAGTAAAATATTTGTAAAACAAGATCTATAGAGGCAAAATTCATCAACTCCAAACAAGAGCTGGGGGAGAGACTTTCGGGTATTGAATACATAATAGAAGAAATAGATACACTCATCAAACTGTTAAGTAAAAACCGTTAAACCTCAACTATCATGACATGAAACATGCGGGAAATCTGGGACACTATAAAAACCACAAATCTAAGAATAATAAAAATAGAGAAAAAAGAAGAAACACTTATCAAAGACCCAGAAAATATATTTAACAAAACCTTGGAAGTAAAATTTCTTAACTTAGAAGGGGATACCTATAAAGGTACAAGAAGAAGACAGAACACCAAGTACATTGAACCAGAAAAGAAGGTTTCCTTGGTACATAATAATCAAATCACATAATTGTTCTGAGAAAGAGAAAGAGAGAGAAAAGAAAGAATAGATGAATGAAAGGAAAGACTATTAAGAGCTGTAAGGGAAAGTAACAAAGTAACACTTATTGGAATTATACCTGATTTCTCAATAGAGACTGAAAGCCAGAAAGTCGTGGACAGATTGCTGCATATTTTGAAAAACCACCGATGCCAACCCAGACTACTTTACTCAGAAAAACTTTCAGTCACCAGAGATTGAGAAAATAAAATGTTCCATGTTAAAACAACATTCAAGCAGTATTTATATACAAAACCATTCCTATAGACAGTGCTAGAAGGAAAACTCTAACCTAAAAAGATTAACTGCAACAATAAAAACACAGAGAATAAATACTCTCAGACCAGCAAAGAAACACACAACCACACACATACATACATACACTACCACTACCACCACCACCACCACCACCACCACCACCAACAACAACAACAACAATAAAAATAACAGGAATCAACAATTATTGGTCATTGCTTTTTTTAAACATAAATCTAAATGTTCTCAATTTTTTAGTAAAAAGATACACATTATCAGAACGAATGTAAAAACAGGATCCACCTGTCTGCTGCAATCAAGAAATACACTTCAATATCAAAGATAAATATTACCTCAGGGTGAAAGGTTATAGAAACATATTTCAAGTAAATAAACCTATGAAACAAGTTGGTTTAGTCATTCTAATATCTAATAAAATAGACTTCAAACCAAAACTAAGCAGAGGAGATAAAGAAGAACATTACCTGCTCTTCAAAGAAAAAAATATACACCAAGGAAGACATTTTAATTATTAACAACCCAAATACAAGGGCACCCATGTTTCTAAAAGAAAAAAAAACTACTATGTTATGTAAATCACAGATTGACCCTAACATAATAAAAATGGGGCTTCAATATTCTATTCTCACCAATAAACAGGTTATCCATAAAAAATGAAACAAAGAAATACTAAAGCTAATAGATATTATAAACCAAATAGACCTAACAGATATTTACAGAACATTCCAAACACGCACCCCCCAACTAATATACATTCTCTGTACTTCATGATACTTTCCCCAAAATTGGCTACATACTCAGACACAAGGCAAATCTCAACAGATACAAGAAAATTAAAATACCAGATTACCACAGATTAAAGATTGATATCAACAACAACAAAAGCTTACAAACTCATGGAAACTGAAAAACTCTCTACTGAGTGAACAATGAATTGAAACAGAAATATAGAAAGAAATGAAAACTTTATAGAACTGAATAAAAAATGAATGCACAACATACACAAACCCATGGAGACACAATGAATGCAATTTTAAAAAGCAAGTATTTAATACAAAGTGCTTACATTAAACACAATGAAGAGATCTCATACTAGCAACTTAATAGCATACCTGAGAGATCTTGAATAAAAAAGAAAAGACACCCCAAAGCAATAGACAGTGAGAATTAATCAAATTTAGGGCTGAAATCAATAAAATTAAAACAAAGAGAACAATACAAAGAATCAGTGAAACCAAGAATTGGTCTTTGAGAAAATCTATGACTGCCAAACCCTTATCCAGATTAATTAAAAGGCAGAGAGAATATAAAATTCAACAATGTTAGAAATGAAAAACAGACATAACAACAGACACCAGGGAAATCCAGAGAATTGTGACATACTTTAAAAACCTGTACTCCACCAAATTTGAAAATCTCATGAAGTGGATAATTTTTTTCAAAAACTAACAAGCAATTTAAAAATACTTATAATACTTAATGAAATAGAAGCAGTCATTAAAATACCTTCTCTTCAAAAATCCCAGAGCAAGATGAATTTTGTGAAAAATTCTATCCAATTTTCAAAGAATAGTTAACACCAATAATCCTCAAATTATTCCATAAAATAGAAAGAAAGAACACTACTCAATTTATTCTGAGGCTACAGTTACCTTGATATGTAAACCACACAAATACCCAAGAAAAAAAATTACAGACCAATTTTTCTTATGACCATATATGTAAAAATACTGAATAGAATGTTTGTAAATGAAATCCGATAACATATCAGAAAGACCATTCACCATGGTCAAGTAAGCTTCATCCCAGAGATTCAGGAATGCTTCAATATATGAAAAAATCAATAAAGGTGTGAAAATAAACTGGAAGACAAAACCATACAGTCACCTCATTATATACAGAAAAGGCCTTTGACAAAATCCAATACCCCTTCATCATAAAAATCTTAAAAAGATTAGAGGTGCAAAGAATATTCCACAACATAATAAAGGCAGTTTACAACAAACCCATAGCCGACACCAACAAGCTATTCCACAAAAATCAGGAATGATCAAAGTTTTCCAGTCTTTCTATATCTATTCATTATAGTACTTGGAGTTTTAGCTACAGCAATAAGATAACTAGGGGAGATCAAGGGGATATAAAATATAAAGAAAGAAGTCAACGTTTCTTCTTTCTTTTTTTTTTCAAGATGGTATAATAGTATGTGTATATGTCCCTAAAAATTTCACCTAGGAACTTCTACATCTAATAAACAGTTTCAGCAAAGTAGAAAACACAAAAGAAAGACAAAAAACCCATAAAAACATAGTAGCCTTCATATATACTAACAACAAGCACACTGAGAAAGAAATCAGGAAAGGAACACTCTTCACAGTGCCCCAAATAATAAAAAAATATCTTGAAGTAACACAAACCAAGAAAGTGAAAGTCTTGTATGACAAAAACTTCACGTCTTTGGAGGAAAAAAATTAAAAGAAGATACTGGAATATGGAAAGATCTCCCATCGTCATGGATAAGTAGGATTAACATAATAAATCCTATATTAGCAATCTACAGATTCAGTATAATCTTCATCAAAATCTCAACTTGATTCTTCACAGATCTTGAGAGGAAAATTTTCAACTTTATATAGAAACACACACACACATGTATGCACACTAAAACAATTTTGAAATATTAAAGAATTGTAGGATTGCTCACCATTCCTAATTTCAAGACATACTACAAAGCTCTAGTAATAAAATCAGCATGGTATTGGCACAAAGCACACATGTTGATCAATGGCATTGAATTGAAGATCCAAACATAAACTCACGCAATGATAGACACCTGACTTTTTGGGGAAAAAGCCAGAAATACACACTGGAACAAAAGAACATCTTTCCCAAATCAAACTGGGAGGCTGCATGTAGAAGAATGCAAATCAATCTATAAATTTCACCCTACATGATAACAAATTCTAACTGGATCAAAGAGCTCACCATAAAACCAGGTACACTGGACCTAATAAAAATAAAATGGGGAATACCCTTAAATGACACTGGAGAAGAGGTTCTGAACCAAACATCAATAGTGTAGGCACTTAGATAAACAGAATCTATTGAAAATGAAAAGTCTCTGCATGGCAAAGAACACTGTCATTAGGACAAAGCAACAGGCTACATAATTAGAAAAGAGTTTAGCAAACTCTATACATGTGATAGAGGACTACTTTGAAATTTCATCTTACACCTGTTAGAATGGTTAAAATCGATAATACAAGTGACAGCTCGTGGTAGTGAGGATGTGGAGCAAGTGGAACACTCCTGCCTTGCTCGTGGGAGTACAAACTTGTCCAGTCATTATGGAAATTATTTTGGTGACTCTTCAAAAATAATAGAATCGATCTACCTCAAGATAGAGTTCAAGCACTCTTGGACCAAAGCACCCAGATGACACTTCATCCTACTGCAGGGACACTTGCTTGACCATGTCCATTGCTACCCTATTCTAATAGCCAGAAGCTGGAAATAACCTAGACATTCCTCAAAACCAGAAGGGATAAAGAAAATATGGTACATTTACACAATGAAGTATCACTCGGATCTTTACAACATGATGCCAGGCAAATGGATGAAACTAGAAGAAAAATCATCCTTAGTGATGTAACCCAAACCTAGAAAGATAAATATGCTATGTTTTCACTTATATCTGAATATTAGTCATGCAATAAATGATAACCAATCTACAGTCTGTAAACCCAGAGAGGTTATACATAGGACTAAGGGGGAATCATGGATCTCCTCGAGAAGGGGGAATGGAATAGATTATATGAGTGAACTAAGGAAGGGAGTAGGGGTTGGAACAAGAACAAGATGTTAAGGTGGGAAGTAGAAGAGCAGGGTGAATTGAGGGAGGGGATGGGGAAGACAGCTGGAACTGAAAGGAATTTGAGGAATGGTGTGGAAATCTGGTACAGTAGAAACTACCTATAATATCTGAAGAAAATTCTAATAAAGTCCAGAGAGTGAGAGAGATGGAATCCCAACAAGCCATCTCTTATCACCAAATGAAGCCTCTAGTACTGGCATCATCCAATTGAGTTGTTGGCCAAAGGGTCCCATGAAAATTCCCAAACAACTCAGGCTGTTGCCAAGACAATAGTTTGTTGTCAAAAAAAAAAAAAAAAAAAAAAAAAAAAACAATGACACCAAGGCCCCATTGTTGGCACACACACAACTCAATAAACATGGAGAGATATAACTGGTGCATACAGGGAACCTTACCCCTAACTTCTCAAGGAGTGGTTCTCACCCTTTCTAAAGCTGCAATCCTTTAAAACAATTCCTTGTGGTAAAGTGACATCAAGCAATAAAATTATTTTTTCTGCTACTTCATAACTAATTTTGTACCTGTTATGAATCATAATATAAATATTAGTGAGTTTTAATCACTTTAGGTGACTCCCACGAAAGGGTCACTTGACCTCAAAGGGATCATGAGAGACCCCACATATTGAGAACCACTGTTATGGTGTTTTTGACATAGAAAAGTACTCTGCAGGCTACAAAAAAGAAATATAAACACCAACTCAACCACAAAACCTTTGTTCTACAATCTATCCTGCCTGTAAAACATGCTAAGGTAATTAATGGCACAAACATTCTGGGAGTAACGCAACTAATATCTGATTTGACATAAAGCCCACTCCATGAGATAGAACACATGCCTGACACTGCCTGGGGGACCAAGAACCGAAGACTAGATAGGGCAGAAATTTACAGTGAAACCAAATACTACTGCTCAAAAACAGAAGTATGTAACAAAAAAGAAAAGACTCCTAATGAGTTTTTGTTATATTCATCGATGGGTGCCAAGTTCAGCCATCATCTGAGATGCTTGTTCTGTAGCAGATGGCAACAAACACAGAGACTTAAAGACAGCCCATGGACTACACAGTTCTAAATGGGATGCCTCCATTAATTTCCTCTCCTCAGATCTCAGGGAATTCCACGGAAGGGAAGGTAGAGGGAGTAGGGGAGAACAGCATCAGAACAAGACCCAAGTGAGCAAGGCTCGTGTGAACTCACAGACTGAAGCAGCAATCACAGGGCCCAAATGGATCTTTATCAGATCCTCTGCATATACACTATAGCTTTCAACTTAGTACTTCGATGGGTCTCCTGAATGGGTAAATGAGTGAATCTAATCCTTGTGACTTCTCTTGGGGCTTCTTTATTTTTCTCTTTGTCTTGTTCAATTTTAATATGATGGCTTTTGTTTTTTTTTTTTCTTTTTATGTTTTATATTGTTATGTTTTCTTGTTATCTCTTAGAAGCATACTCTTTTCTAATGATAGGAAGAACAACAATATCAAGCAACCAGACCCCCCAGAGCTCCAGAGACTAAACCACCAACCAAAGAGTACACATAAAGGGACCCATGGCTCCAGCTACATATGTAGCAGCAGATGGTCTTATCAGGCATTAACGAGAGGAGAGGTCCTTGACCCTGGAAGGCTCAATACCCCAGTGTAGGGAAATGCCAGGGCAGGGAGATGGGAGATAGCAGGTGGGGGGACACTCTCATAGAGGCAAGGTGAGTGGGAATGGAATAGGGGGATTCCAGAGGGGAAATAAGGAAAGGAGATTACATTTGAAATGTAAGAAAAGAAAATATCCAATAAAAAAGTTTTAAAAAAGAAGAAGAAGAAAGAAAGAGAGAGAAGAAATGGGTCTGGATGGGAGAGGAGGTGAGGGGAACTTTATAAGAAACTGCATAACTGTATCCAGCTTATAGTGTATAAGAAAAATATCTATGTTTAACAAAAGGGGGAAGGTATATTTTATTGTGTAGCTATTAAGTACCAGGGAAATAGTAATGACTTATACTCTTTATCATGTAGAAGGTTAACTTCTGTAGTGTTAGTCCTAGAGGGCAGGTGCTTTATTGGGTTTATGTGAGAAAAATAGCAATCAGCCCTGTCTTCAACATATGAATGGCAGCTTGTAACATGAATAAACTATAAGTAGGAAGGTAAGTCACTTGGTGAGAATTCTGTCAGCCTCCTTGGAAATTTTTCATGAAGAAGTTGGTAGTAGAGGTGAAGACAGAAGGCAAAGGAAATTCATGTAACTTTAAAATTTCTTTTATAGATGTATTTAATTTCATTTGTATGTGTGAGTGTTTTGCCTACATATATGTTTATGTACCACATGCATGCATGATGCCCCTCAGAGGCCAGAAGAAAATGTAGGCTCTGTAAAACTAAGGTTTCAGACATCTGGGAACTGTTTGTCCTACCACGTGGGTGCTGGAACCAGAACCTGGGTCTTCTGGATGTAGTCATTGTTAACTGTTGAACTATCTCTCCAGGTTTCGAGATATGTTCTCTTAGAATGGTTAGGTATCAGGCACCTAGGAGACTTGAATCCAAATATGGACAGAAGCGAGTTGAAGCTTTACCCTACCTGATGCCCAGTCTAACTCAACTGCTCATGAATAATCAGTCTGTTGGTGACAATTACAAAGAAGGATGCAGAACTACTGACAGAATAATTAACGTAAATAACACACGGGCTCAGCTTCCACTTCACTCTCAAGAAAATCTCAGTCCTTAGCCACTTGTGATTGCCAGACAGAAACTTAAAGTACCGGTGGTGTGGTGTGCCTTGGCATTTCTCTGCCCCACCACCACCAAAAAAGAAAAGAATAGAACAAATCAAATAATAGTATTTCAGCTTTCAGTCTCTTTACATGCACAGTGCTTAGGATTAACATAAAATACTTGAAGTAAACAGTGAGGTCATATGTAAGAGAAAATTGCAGAGGCAGATGTAGGTGTCATCATTATAAAGTAGTTCTAAATTCTATAATCTATAAACATGATAATATGCGAAGGAAAATTGAAACAATAGGTGGAATCAGTGTTGCTCACTGGCTGTGAGACAGGAAGAGCATCTACTGTAATCGTAAAGGATCTTTCTTGTAAGGTAAGAAGGATGTGTGTGGATGAGTGGGTGTCAGAAAGCTCCATGATGATGGAAAAGGATGGCATGAGGCTGTGGATGTCAGGAGGTAAGGATAGTCCTTCCACCAAGGACCAAAGCACCTGAAATTAAAAAAGGAAGAAGAATATGGTTTCACTTTTAGGGGAAATGTGGCCATGATGAGTCATGTGATTGGTTTTGTTTCATCGATTTTATTATAAGAAAACACATTTTGGACAGCTGGTGTCCAGAATGATAAGAAGCCTATGCTAATTTGAGCCATTCATTCAGAACAACAATGAAAACTAGTAAATAAAGACATTAAAGAACTATTAGTGATATATTAAACATTCATAAAAGAATAGGTTAAAAGGACAAGAGGATAAAATATGTCAAAACTAGTAAAAATTATTCAGAATCAAAAAGGCATTTGAAATCCAAATTCGGTTGGGTAGATTGAACAATAGATTAGCCTAGTCAGGAGCAGGAAGGATTATTCAAATTGAGTTACAGTAAGAAAAAAATCCATATTTATTAGGAATTGCTGTGATAATATCTAGCGATTGGAGTTCAGAAGAAAAAAGTAGGAAGAAATCATACAAGGACATTTCAATAAATAGTGGTGGAAAGTGAATAACAATCTTTACTCAGATCTCAGGAATTCATTGAAAGCTAAGTAGGATAAACATTAGCAACATACACATATGCCAAACATCACACACACACACACGTGCCCACACTCACACACAGAAATATCCAAACTACACACATATATATGTATATACACTATGTAAGATGTGTATGTATATTATACACAAACATGCACATACACACACTTGCACACACACTCCACACATACAAACTCCACAGACTCATCCTCACATACACAAATAAACATGCTTAATATACACATATTCCTCACAATTCACACACACACAGAGATAGAGAGAAAGAGAGAGAGACAGAGAAACAGAGAGAGGAAGTGGGGAGAAAAGCAGAGGGGAAGAGAGAGAGAGAGAGAAAGAGAGAGAGAGAGAGAGAGAGAGAGAGAGAGAGAGAGAGAGAGAGAGAGGCACCTATGGTTGTCAGTCTATGAAATTCTGAACCTAAGAAAAGCACTGGAGGCAGGAAGAAAGTTATAGCCCATGACACATGGGGAAACAAATTTCTGTTGTGTGTGATCTCTTACTAGAATGGATGAAAGTCAGAAGAGAATGGAATTACACCTCTGTCTGCTTGATTGAAAGGAGTTATTCTGTGCACAGCTGAAATAAACATTCAAACACCAAGCTCTATTTACAGATAAGAAAATGATGAAAGAATTATGGCCAACAACAGCCTGACACAGAAGACATGCTGAAGGAGGCTAAAGGATCCTGAAACCCCAAAACTTGGATCTAGAGGAATAAACAATGAATGAAGAAAACATTTATTACTTTCTCATTCCTTCTAAGGTATCATAGGTAGAATTATAACTAATTAGTGTGCTTTCTCAATCACCACACCAAAGATATTAAGAAAAAAATTCAAACATAAGACATTGATTAAACTTAACTGTCACTAATTTCGAGTTCTTTCTCCCCCTCTTCCTTCCTTTTACCTTCATTCTTTATTTCATTTTTCTCCTATTCTATATAGGGAGCTTCTCGCTTATTAAGCATCCAACACAGCTTATCATGGCCATATAATCTCTGCTCAGTGTTGCAACCTTGTGCCTCAGTATGCAAACTCAGCAGTCAGTTTGATGGATTTAAAATCTAGACCCCACAGGTTAACTGGTGTTAACATAATGCAAGAGGGAATGCTAGAATTCTGCTTTATCTTGTATAAGAAGAAAAATTACTTGTGCAGTTTTCTTTGTGTGTCAAGACTAATTTTAGCCACTGGAATAGCAGCTGACGTCGTGGGGTAGCTATAGGTGAGGTGGAAAGTCTCTGTTGTTTGTTGACTTCATCTCTAACTGATGCCTGATGACCTCATTGTGATAAAAGGTTTGGTGCAGTGGACCCAGAAACTAAAACAAGGATTTGAATGCAGGAACCAGGTTATTATCAGGATCCTAAAACTCTGTATTACAACCGAGACATTTATATACTGAAAGAGTGGAAGGCAGATTGTTGGTTTGTAGCTCTTCAAACTGATAATCTTCTGAAAAGGAGTTGCTTTGCCCTAACAGCTCTTACATCATAGCCAGATCCCCAGTATAGGTAGAATTGATTTATTCTTTGTTTCTTACTATTTATGAAGGAAGATAGTTCTTACCCACCCCTTTCTTAAGATTCTTCCAGCATCTCTAAGTACACAAAATTAGTTTAACACCTTTGGCATGTATTCCTAGTGATAGAATATACTCTAATTAGGTCCGTAAAAGCTGTTACCTTGATTACAAGATATACTAATTATCTTGTCAGTCATTGATCTTATAATTATAAAGGAGGGTGCTGTTATTTTCAAATGATCTAGCCTAATTCTGCCCTTAAGTTCAGGGGCTCTAATTGAGTCCCAGCCCAATAGCTGTTTACTGTGTTCCATTTCACATAGTAATTATCTACATTTCCTTTTCCTCAAGGCTTTAAAATTAAAATACTTTACAGTCATACAAAGATGCAGGTTTAAGTCACTTAATCCTACCATGTTAACATAACAGTTTTAAATTAAAATTCATTCATGGAAAGAAAAGGAATTATATACTGTCTCCAATTAATTCAAATAGCTTAATTTTAATCAGTTAACACTATCAATAGATTTTTCTTAATGTCTTTCATAATTTTTACAAAATATTTTCTGCTGTTGATTGAGAAAACCCTTTTTGGCTTTATGATGAAATATACTTGACTGTGTTGTGCTATGGGTTTGTGTAAGGACATGTGTGCATTACTCTCTTTAGCCATGGGTATTTCTACTTGTGTAAGGATATGTGTGCCCTCACTCTCTTTAGCCATGGGTATTTCTTCTTACTTTTTATGACTTCTGCTTCTCAGTTGCATCTCATTTTGGTTTTCATGATGCTCAGAAAACCGTAGGGATGTTTCAATATCCTTTTCAACCCAATCGCCAATTTGTTACATTTTCCTCTTCAACCCAAATAAACCCATTCAATGAAAACATGACTCAGTGATTAGGAAAACAAACTGGGGTCTATTTTGGGCAGATTTACCACTGCACTCTCTCTTCCCCTCCTAAGAAATCACCTCTCACTTGCCTGAACTGTCTGCCCTCTTCTTCCCATTCTATCCTCTTCTCCTCCTCTGACTCCTCCCCTTCAGTTTTAATCCCTGACGCTTCCTCTTCCATTTCTTCTCCTTTTTACCACCTCCTCTCCCTGTCTAATCGTGCACTGCCTTAACATACATCTACATAGGGATATACCTAACATGATCTGATGGCAAACATGTCTTTCCGTTCTTTGTAGAGAAGTCAGGCTGTGCACTTAGAGAGCAGCTATTGCAACTGTACAGCAACCTTTAACCTCCTTAATCGCCTTCTTGCTTTTATGTTCTCTCTCCTGTTCTTTTACCTGAACATTACAGCATTATCACTATGTGGCCAGTTCTTGGAAATTCTTCCTTGTTCAAGTGCATAGGGCTGAGACAGGGTTTCTCCGTGTATACAGAACAGGCTGTCCTGGAACTCACTCACCAGGCTGGCACTGAACTCACGGAGATGCTTCTGACTCTGCCTCTCAAGTGCTGAGAGTGAATGTGTGTACCATGTCTCCTAGCTGTGCACTTTATTGCTTATGCTAAGCTGAATATCTGATTCACTTTATTGGTCTTAGCAGACAGTGTATGACTTCTTGAGATGACACAGTAGAAGGTTGGATTGTCCTGTGTGACACTGTTGGTGAGTGGCATTCTTTAGAAGTACTTGTGTCAAGATATGATGTAGTGTTGTGGGAGTTTGGTGACATCTGAGTGACCGGGACTGAAGTCCTGATACTGTCAGTACAGCCTGAGTGCTTTTGAGATGATGGCTTAGGTATTCTTAGCTTTAGTTTGTTTACTTCCAACTTATAAATGGCAGTATCACTGCTGTCTCCACACAAGTTTAATATTAACTGGCTTATGATTGTGTAGTTATTATATTGAAAACTGCATTTTCTATAGATATTCTTTGTTGAATTTTGAGAAATATATAGAACCATGTAACTACTTTCTCCACCAATATTTCATGTCAAGAAATTCTTATATCTGCTTTTAAAATCATTTTATCCCAGTTTTCTAGCTCAGGGCAGACACATATTTCTTTTTAATTATACACACTTGTGTCTTGCACCTGAGCTAGCGGAGCACTTTTGAAAGTCCCTCCTGTCTTGGCCATGTGAGTAAATATGAACTGTTCCTTTTCATTACTAAGCAGCATTGTGTTGAAAGCAGGTACAATATGGAAGATGAATATTGTGCTATTTCCATTTTTACTATGAACATTTCATATGGGTGTTTGTAGACCTGTTCCTTTCTTTTACAGAAGTAAATATTCTAAGGTGGGACTTCTGTGAAGTAGGACTTTTGGTGGCAAGGTATGTATAATGAATGTATCATAAATAATTCCTTTTTTCTTACTTTGTTTTGTTTTGTGTTGATTGTTTCAGATGGGATTTTTCACCTGCTTGCTTAGGCTGTGATGCTCTGACACATCCTTCTGGACTGACACCTTTGATATTAGACCACAGCCACCTTTCAAGCTCCACTGTCCCCTACTATCTTCCATCTGCTCTTGTATGACTGAGCAATAGGAAAGCTCAGGAGTTTTGAGCCTTCATGCCACCGTGGTTCAAGCGATGCCATACTCTCTAACACCATAACCACCCACAGTAGCAGGCAAAGCTCTGAGCCTTTGTTTGTGGCATTTTATACTAGCTGATGGTTGCCTCCTTCCTACAGTCTCATGTGAGTAATCAACTCTTCATCTCCTCTTGGTGCAGATACCAAATCACTCATCTGAGCACCCATAACTTAAAAGGTGATTGATCCTACCACAAAAGGATTGTGTAGTCACAGTAACTACATAAAAAAAAGTGCCACCTAATTTTATAATGACCGTACGATCTCCCACTTCTGTCCCCAGGATGTGACTGTTGCCGTTACTCTGCATTCCTGATTGTAATGATACAATCCTTTTCATCTAATACTTCTAGTAGCTGTGCCATTATCTCTCAGGAGGTAATTTCTATCTCCCTAGTAACTAAAATGTAGCTGCTTTCCCATGTACCTTTTCACAAGGATTTATAATGAGCTTTTTTTTTTTTTTCAGTGAAACGTACATTCAGATTCCTGGACATTTTATACTGTATTCATTGGTTCTTGTTTTGTCTTACTGAGGATTTTCAGGACAGGGTCTCGTATCTCTTTATAGGCCTAGACAGCCTAAAATCTATGAATCTGCTTCTGCCACTCAAGTGGTAGGAATGCAGATGTGAGACATCGCATCTCATCTCTTCCTGATGCCTTCTGTGGGTTTTCATGTACTCGCATAATGTAGGTAAATATCTTTCACATAGTTTCAGTTTGCAAAATTTTTATTCCTAATCTGTAGTTTATCTTTTGTGAACAAAACAGTATCTAGTACACAGTAGAAGTGGCTGAGTTTTGGAACTACAATACTATTTCCCTTTGTCCTTTATGCTTCATGTTACATCTACAAAGCATAATTTTTTTTCTCATTTGATTTGTTTTAGATCTTGCATTTTGAATTACACTCTAATGAATTTATTTAATATGCACCACACTTATAGAAGTCAGGGACATAACACAGGGTAGATCCTTTCCTTCTCTCCAAAGTCTAGTTCAGATGATCACAATTGTCTCGGGCCCCACTTCCCAACGGCAGGAATAGGCGTGCAACAACAGGATTCTTCTGTGAACAACCTTTATTGTACAATACTCTGAGCAGGGGACCCATGGGAAGAAAAATGCACTGCTTATATATGCCCAGGAGACTTGTGTCGATACCTGATTGGTGCACCCTCCAGTAACTCATTAGCATGCCCCAAGAGCGGGCTTTGACATCTGTGGCACATGCGGACTATGTCTCTTGGGCTCTGTTTGCTTCATCATCGGCGGGAAGCCGGCACCATGTTTGGGTGCGGCACAAATGGCTCTCTACAATAAGCCATCTTACTGGCCCTGTTATTACATTTATTTGTGTGTGTGTGTGTGTGTGTGTGTGTGTGTGTGTGTGTGTGTGTGTTTGTAATATTGTAAGATATTTGGAGCTTTTATTTGAATCAAAGTTTTAACATTAAGGACTGTCTTGGCTTTATTTCTTTTCCACAAGTGACTATACAATTGCCAAATACACTTCAAAGCTATAGCTATTTCTTTTAAGTTATGATAGTAGATTATTTAGGTGTAAGTCTATATCTAACTATTCATTTCTTGTTAGCTCCATGCTATTTATTAAATAATTTATTGTTTAACTCTATATTAATGACTAAGATTGGATAGAATGAATTGTATAGGTATATTCTTTATCTTCTAAATAGCTTTCATTACTCTAGATTTTTTATATTTCTAGAAGCATTTTAGAGTCTGTTTAGCATTTTCTTTAAGAGAAGAAGGAAAGAAAGATTGAGATTTTGACTGATATTTTTTCAAATCTATAGATTGATGCGATATATGTTACAACAATAGCAAATATTTAATTATTAAGTGTAACACGTCTTATACTTAGTAACTGAAACCTGCTGTCCTTTTCTCTTAATTAGGCTGTTTGCTCTCCTTCTCCCCTCCATCCTTGGGAAAGCTACAACAATCTTTTGTGTGCCAGCATCCTGCCCAGAACTCAGTTTCTTCAACTTGCATTTGGAAAAGTATCCCCAGCATATAGTGAGGCATAAATTTTCATGAAAGTTAAAAGTCATTGATCTTTCATTGCCAATAGTTTAGGCAACCATTATGCTGTAAATAGGCTATTCAATATTTCATTCAAACACAAAAGGGAGTCAACAAGAGAAACAAACAGAATTGAACATCTTCAATGTATTTAATATGCCCTTTAGTTGTGAGATAGAAAAATTTTAAAATTCAAATTAATAATCACAGGTAGAAAACAAGAATTGAAAAATCAGCAGCTATCCTGAATTTATATGTGCTTGTCACTAAATATCATGAAGCATAAAGACCATTTGGAAAAGACTTTCCTAAGGACACAAGAAGGAAGTTTGATCAGTGTAGTGTTTGCTTTTAATTTATCGCTATTTTAGAAAATAAAGTTCATATTTAAAATTTGCACAGTAGATCAGAATAGTGCCAAGAAGGTTGGAGACTAAATGTACACTCAACAGATGAGGTGACTCCCGTCCAGAGATAGAACCTCTATGAGAGGGCTGAGGAATTAGAGGAGGTAAGTGAACTTTTAGGAAGTGATGTAGAGAGGGGAACAGGAAGCAAATAAGTAGAAGTGGATGGGTTTAGGATTTCAAGGAGCAAAACAGAGGCTATATTTTGCCAGCCAATGTCCCCAGCTGCCAGTGCCCTTCAACCACAGCCTCTGCTCACCTGATGACCTAGCTCACAGACAAGACTCGATTTGATGATTAAAGCAAGAGAAACATGTGTCTGAAGGCAAAGTGCAAGAGGAGGGATCCCAGAGCTAGAAAGAGGAGGGAAAGAAAGAGAGAGATGTGTAAAGGTAAAGGAGGGAGGGGAGCAGAAGATGTGGTTCTCAGAAATTCTAATAGAAGAGACTCCTAGCAGGCTTTTCTGAAAGTTTGAGTTTATCTAATGATAGCTAGGAGGAGGAAAGTGGGGGGAGGGGAAGAAGAAGAAAGAGGAGGGAAAAGGGGGGAAGGGAAGAAGGAGGAAGAGAAGAACGAGAAAGAGGAGGAGGAAAGTGCCCATATTCTCTTCATATAAAAATAGATAACAAGATATACATGCTTTTGAAGAGAAAATTAGAAAGTGATAAAATACATTCACTATTAATGCATAATTAGTTGAAACTAGAAAATTTTAAGTGTTCTTTCGATAAAAAGATGCTTGTGTTATGTCTTTGCCATTTTTACATTATTAAAGCAAGATTTTATTTATGTCTTAATATATGTTTTAGCCTCTAGAGTCAAGACACTCATTGGCCCGTGTTATTTCACACCTTCCCATGATAGGTATTGACACTGGCTCAAAAATCTATGGGTTTTCTCTGAAAACTCTGGACGCTGTTTTGAAAAATATATCAATTTTAGCACTGTGGAGTCAAATGAATTGCTTAGTTGTTAAATAGTCTTAATGAAATGTCAACAGCAGAAAAATATTCTTAACCCTCAGCAAGGCTCTCAGGTAATGAAACATTGATTTCTATTTCTAAATCTGTTTTGCTTACTGTACAGGAAGTAAATGAAAAATGGTCATTTGTTTCAAACGGCAAAATCCATTTTTAGATACTTAATTTAATACTTAAAATTATCTATAGTATTTCTACCCTCTTTTGCTTTTTGTTTAGTTTGCAAAATTTCCTTTTGTTTTTAAATCCTGAGCTGTAGGTTGAGGCTCTGACATCAGTGACTCGTCAGAAGAAATTATTTTTGTAAGGGGAGCACCACTGCACTCTCCATAAATATG